>NC_089227.1:57844896-58179396 GCF_963924675.1 Phocoena phocoena
AATGCAGGGGACACGGGTCGAGCCCTGGTCCGGGAAGATCCCACATGCTGTGGAGCAACTAAGCCCGCGCGCCACAACTACTGAGCCTGTGCTCCGCAACAAGAGAAGCCACCACAACGAGAAGCCCGCACACCGCAATGAAGAGTAGCCCCCGCTCACCACGACTAGAGAAAGCCTGCACGTAGCAATGACCCAACTCAGCCAAAAATAAGTAAATAAATAAATAAATTTATTTAATAACTAACACTCGGTTGCCCATTTCTATTGCCAAGCGGTACACCTTACCTAACTACCACCTACCATCACCAGCCTCTCATTAAAAAGAAAAAGCCATTGTAACATAAAATATAGAAAGGACATAATCTTGGAATAAAATAATCCTTTCATGAGAAAGACTGTCCTTTATTCTGAGATTATATGATAACAATAGAACAGGGGAAGAATACATGTACTTAAATTTTTTTGAGATGCAGAGAAGCTACAATATAAAATTTAATTTTATTATTTTGTAATCACATCATATGTACATTGTAATATACTGTTTATAATAATATGTTGCTTATAACTATTCTCTAGATACGAGTTATTAAAAATATCCAACTTTATTTTCTATCATGGCCATTGTTAAAAATTCAGTTTCAAGGAATGTTGACTAAAATGGAACTATTAAATTTAGGAGGAATCATTTGCAATATGCTGCAAACTGAAAGAAGCCAAATACATGAGCACCCAAACCCAGGGGCTTCTCCTTTCCCAGAGCTTGGAGAAACAACACACAGGGGCGGTGGGTGCTGGATGCCCCTGCTCCTGGGCCCCACACACCCTAGGCAACTTGGAGACTGCAGACCAACAGAAACACCCTTATGAACAGCACCATTCAAAGACTAGTAGCTGTCTGTGAAGAGTACTTAAGAATTACTTTTTTTTAAAACCGATAATCTCTTTCCCGGAATTTTAGCGCTCAAATGAAATTCATGCATGGAGGCTAAGTAACTGCAGTAATGAACAAAATCCCATCCCTGACTACCATTATTCTGTATATTCCCAATAAATACTGGGTATTTTCTCACAACAAAGGAATAATATAGTTAATCTACCTTAATGAAATCTCTGGTTCAGGTTCCAGCAATCACTACTTAAAGCCACAGGTCAGCGTAAATTATCAGTGAAGCAATTAATTTTGATTTATTTTAGCCCGAATAGAGTAAACCATGGTCTCTTTCATCGTCAATGCCAAGAATAAAAACCACTTCTGAAAACGAAGCCCACAGATCTCTGGTTTGACGGCCAACTGGAATATCCCTCTGTTGGCAACTCTCTATCATCCTTTCCATTCCTTTTCTACTTTCATCGAATTGGAAATAACTATGACTATTTCTTACACATGGTTTTCATTGCTAATTTGACATCCGTGTAAAAACCAATGAACAAAACAAAGAAGCTGTATTTTATGAGGTTTTGTGGCACAAAACTACAAATAGCTTTTGAGTTTCCTTGTTCTGTCTCCTCTGGAAGTGAATTAACTGAGTTATTTGAGGTTTCCATGTAAACTGCTAATGAGATGATGCATAATTCTCCTCATAAGCTGGGAAAAGTTTAAAAACTAAAGGAAAAAAAAATTGGATTTAGGTCTCCGGAGTTTTAGTTCCAGTATCATTAACAGCTGTGAACACAGCTTGGTTGAAAGTCTAGCTTCTGGGGGCAAACTCCTTCTTTAGGTACTCAAGCTTCGGCAAATTATTTACTCTCTCTTGTCTTGGGATCCTCATCTATAAAACAGAGGTAACCCTAACACCTACCTCATGGGGGTTATTGTCAAGATCCCGCTAGATAAAAGCATGAAGAGCACTTGGCTCAGCCTAACACCGCACATATGTCAGGAGGCTGCTCAGACTCTTGCTATTTCCATGGTGTTGGCCCTATGCCCCTGACTCTCACCCAGGAATTATGTCAAAAATGTAACAGCCATCTGACTGGATAATTCTTATGTAAGAGGTCATTTGTGCAGGGAACCTATGCAGTCCAGTCTACCTAAGATGGACTTAGACAGAAATCTAAGTCTGGGGTCAAAAGTCTCTCTTTCCAAAGAAAAGCACTTCTCTGATGCTGCCATGACCAATCCACTTAGGTCGGCTCTTCTGACCAAGTGGGCTGGGTGACAGTCAACATTTAGTTAAGACAAGTGACTTGGAGTGAATCTAGAACCAGGGGATGGGGTGTACTGGAGGACTCTGGCTAAGGAGACTTTGGGTTGAGAAAGAGGAGAGGAAGCGTGTGAGATGGAAGAGGACTCTCAGTGTCAGAGGAGATCTCACACAGGTAGGGTTTGTTTATGCCAGGGATGGCACGCACAGTGTCTCCAGTGCCACTTATAATCCACTCAGCCCATGAGAGCCATTGCAACTCCATCCCAGCCCTTTTCCCTGTGCTGCTTATGGATTCAGCCTTAGAATCTTCCTTTTCACCGGCCCTAGGTTGCCACTATCCACTGATTAAGGTGACGCATAAGTTGAAAGTTTGTGCCATCTCTGACTTACACATTTCCCCGAATATCCGCTGATATTTCCACTAATATTTCAACTAATATCCCACCCGAGGCATATTCTGACTCAGTTGGTACATGCATTACCCATCCTCAGAGAATCAGGGAGCAACGATGGCAGACAATACACTTAATAGCTGAGACAGAAAGTTGACTTTGTCCAAGATGAGAACCGTCCCCAAGTGAGGCAAGGATATTCAGCACACATTCAGATAACCGCATGCATTCATGAATACAATTACAGGGCCAACTCCTCATTCAAATTTATTTTTGTGTATATGTGACTCACTTATATACAGAGTAGCAGTCAGAAGAGCATTGTTTGGGAACAGGGTGGAGACAGCAGCATTTTCTTCTTCTTCTTCTTCTTTTTTTTTTTTTTTTGCGGTACATGGGCCTCTCTCACTGTTGTGGCCTCTCCCGTTGCGGAGCACAGGCTCCGGACGCGCAGGCACAGCGGCCATGGCTCACGGGCCCAGCCGCTCCGCGGCGTGTGGGATCTTCCCGGACCAGGGCGCGAACCCGTGTCCCCTGCATTGGCAGGCGGACCCTCAACCACTGCGCCACCAGGGAAGCCCAGCATTTTCTTCTTAAATGGATTAATCCACTCAGGCAGTGAAACTATTGTGGGGGGCAAAGTCAGCTCTATACACGGGTTGTGCCTTTACAAAGTATATGCCTGTGGGCGTCACAAGCTTACAGACCTCAAGTTTCATGGGCCTTGGAAGCTGATTATTTTTCCAAGTGATTTTTCTTTCTTTTTGTTGCAAGAGTTCAGTTAAGCTGCTTCTGGACTAAAGTGTTTGGTGTTCCCTGTTTTCCAGGAGGTTTGCACCTGATAAATGCGTTTAGGTATTGGATTCTTCAGGTAAGTACACACACATTTGAGGATTGAATTATCATTTTTTTAAAAAATCAAAGGGGCATGAACGTCCCTGTGTCTTCTTCCTGCTTGACTTAACCCAAGGAGTTTGTGAATGCTAAAGATACCTGACAAGCTATAAACTGTGAGTAAATGCTGGGGGTGAAGCAGATGAAGGGGTTGAGGATGGTGATTATTTAAATTTTTTATCAGAGATAATTTCAAAAACACACAAAACTAGAGAGGTTAGTGTGATGAACTGCCATGTTACCAACATTTTGCTCTTGGTTAAACGTTCTCCCCTCTTCCCTTTTTAGGCCATGATTATCATCCTTCACATATTTCTTATCCTGTGTTCATCTGATCACTTGAAAAATACATAGGGATAAAATGAATGGCAGAAGAATAAGGGAGAAGGCAAGAGAGAAGAGAGAAAAAAAAATTTCTACATAGCCCCTGGGAAATAGCTAATGAAGATTCAAAACTGAGTAAGGTGGTTAGTGGCGTAACTGCAGGGTCTCCCTCTGACATAGACACAGCTAAACTATAATGTCTGCAAAATTTGAGCACTATTATACAGAGTATATACTGTTGAATGACACACCAAAGGTCTATTAATATGGAAGGCCTGAGCCAATGGCTCCCAGCTCTCAGCTATGGGGAACCCATTATAGTGTTGAATGGTGCACTGCTTTGAATATCATAATGGTACTGCCGGGGTCCTTGAAATTTGGGGGGAAAAGGGAATAATACAAAATTACTAGTCAGTACTGCTTCAAAATTAATTTGTATTTTACAAGATCCCCTAATCACCTTTCCCCCACGTGTTCCATCCCAAACAGGGACTTTACAGGGTATTTTGAAAAAAAAAAAAAATTCAGGGTATGTGTGTGGGTACGCGTTTAAAATTTTCAAGAATGCCGCTGTATTTAACTGCTAATGAAGTGTTTCTTGGAGGGGCTTCCAGACCTCCAGTGGATTGACAATGAGCAGTCTTTATTTGCATGCCAAAAGCATGCACTAATCCTTAGCACCAGCTGGTTCCCAGAAATACATGTGCCCCCCAAATCCTGTTTATCCTGCTGGTTTATTTAGCGAAGCTTTTCTTCACAGAGAGCACGGGCCTCCATTTCAGGCTGACCAACCTGTTTATTCCAAATCCCTAATGAATGTAATTAAAGCTTTAGTGGACTGCAGCCAGGATATAAACCACACCCCCTCCCCCTTTTAAACTTGTTGAGTGTGCAGGACTGGTCCACGGCAGAGGGCTTCCTGTGTGAGGACCGAGGCCCTGCTCTCCCAGAAGGCCCTGGACACCTCTGCACCCAATGCCCAGGCCATTTCTGATGCCCAGGGAGTCGTTTGTCAGGTTCACGCTCACAAACCGAACTGCCCCCCACCCCTCTGGTGTTCACCGGAGCAAACGGGCTCTCTCTAAACATTCCCACACATGCTAGTCTCTTGGGGATTTTTCTACTGCCATTATGCCCTGGGAAACAAGGCTAATGTCCTAACTAAAATACTGAATACTTCCCAGCAACCTAGGAGAATCTTGTTAGATCCTGCAGAGCCCTCTTGTATTAACCCGCCTGCAGAGAATCGCTCAGAACCTTTCCAGGAACCAAACCCTAAAGGTCTACAGCTTAAACCCAGAGTGCTTTTAGGTGTTCCTACAAAGTGCAGACTGAGCCATAATGGCTCTGGTGAGTTCACATCATCTAAGCTTCAGGTGGATATCTGGAAGTTAATACTGGAGAAGGGAAAAGGATTTACAATTTAAAAAAAGCCTTTTCAGTATGTACTAAGCTACGTGTCTTCTAACTATCGCCTTACTGAATCCTCACAACCACCTCGTCAGGGGTTATTATCAGTCCCACTTTACAGATGACAAAATTGAGTCTCAGAGACATCAGGTAGTTTGCCCGAGGACCCACAGCTAATAAAATGCTGCGGGAAAGATATAAGCAAAAACGCTCAAGATCTGTGATGCCCAATCCAACAGCCATTAGCCTATGAGGCTACTGTGCCCTTGAAATGTAGCTAGTGTGACTGAGGAACTGAATTTTTGATTTTATTTAATTTTAATTAATTTAAACCTAAATAGCCACATGTGGCTAGTGGCAACCATATTGGATAGCATGGAAATGGAATGTTTCCATCATCACAGAAAGTTCTGTTGGACGGTGCTGTTATAGCTGATAAAAGTTCAGTTCTGGATATGCTGGGTTTGAAATGGTGGTGGGACATCCAAGGGGGATAAACAAACAGGTAAGCAACCTAGACTTGGGAGTCATCCACCCAGAGAGGAAAGCAGGAGAGCACGCAGGGAGGGAGAGCAGGGACAAGGGTTGAGAAGAGAAACTGGGGGTGGCGGTGGAGAATGCCTATACATTTTAGCCAGCAGGAGGAAGAGGAGCCCCCCAAATCACTGAAAAATGGAGTTCTTATACTTTTTTCAGGCTTAATAATTTATTTCTCCTCTTACACTTTAGATAAGCACTTGGGGAACAAATATTTTGCTTAAGATTGAAGATCCACCTTTTATAATTAAAAAAAGTACATGTGTTTACATGACTGTTTGGTGCAAAGATATCTTCTCTTTGAAAGGTATGACATTTATGCCCTCCAGCTCAGAGCCGCGTACACTATGTGCAGAAAAATGTTAGCCCAGGACACAGCATGCCATGGTTTTGATGCAACGTGCAGGAAGTGGTTCAAATTTAATTGCAAACTGTGCACAAACCCCCTTAATAATGAGATCCCAACAACGTGCTGGAATAAAAGCTCTGATGCAGCTCCCTGCTGCGAAGGGTACTTCACAATGATTTTCACTTAAACCTCCCCTTTCAGTTGCCTGGGGGAAGTCTTCATGAATTTATCTGATCCTGTATTTCTTACTGTGTAAACAAAGTTATCCAGAGGAAAAGTCTAATTCTTTTCCTCATTGGGGATGAAAAGTTCGCTCACAATGCCTTTACAGTAAGGAGTTTCACTTTGGTAAGATCTGAGACCGAACTCTCTTTTCCTTTGGTGAGAAAGATCTTGGGCCAGTCTACCCCATGCTCTTTATCCTAGTGTCTGTAGCACCCACTGACTTCAAAAGGGAATTTCCCACCCACCCCTGTAGATGGAGGTGGGCGATGCACAGAGGGAGGAAGGAGAGGGGGTAATGAGAAAGGTACGAGCAAGGCGATAAAGGAGCCTGCTAAGGTTAAGGTTAAAATTAAAACACGAACCTTGAAATTTAGAGTTCTGAAAAGCCCATTAAAAGATTTCCAACTTTTTCCTCTATATAATCTACAGTGGGGCTTTGGTGACTACTCACAGCGCAAGTGGCCCTAAAACACACAACGCAGAATTGGGGAGAGAGGAATTCTGGGGATTAAAATGCAAGAAGCATGCAAACAGAATGCCAGTGTTGCCTATTAAAATGGGGAAAAGATTGGAGGATGCCAAAATGAAGCTCCCATTCTCCCCACCCTTGCTTCTGATTGTCCTAGGTAGTGTTTGCAACCACGGTGCTGAATTTACATACAGCCGACTTCTGCCTCATTTATGCAATTAACCACAATTTCTCTGTGTGTGCATCACTCCCTGGGAGAACATGAAGAATCTGCAAGGAGATGTTATCTCTTGCAGGATAACTGGGAGCCATTTAGTGGGTAATTCACTGAATTGAACCCCAGTGCCTTTGAAAGAGTTGATTCATCTCCTGAGGGGCCTTGAGAATGTACCTCATCAGGCCTAATGGAACCCAAGGGACGTCATTACAGAAGAGCTTGTATTATTTTCCTTTTGTTTTGTAACCAAATTGACTTTTTCTGATCTTTTTAATTTTAATTTTTAATTTTCTGAACAATGCATTGTTAAGAAAAAACAAAAACCAGAATAAGGCCACACCTTTCGGGCAAGTAGGACAGGGAGGAGAATGTTCTTTCCTAAGGCCTGGCTTCTCTCGCTCTCTGCCTGTAGGTGGAGGAGGGATATGGACAGGGAGACCCCGTCGTGAACAGTGCTGGGTGGGCCAGGCCTGGGCAACCTCCAAGGGGCATTGAGGATGCTAGACGGTGGGCACATTTACTGCTCTAAAGATGGAAACCACGTGTCCCTTTCAGGCTGCATCAGAGCTCAGCTCAAACCCTTCCTTCCCCTTCATCTCCTGCTTGATTGAAATTTCCAGAAGAAGAAATTCCAGCCCACCCATGGGAGCCCTTCCAGATGCCCCATTCCTCTTAAATGCAAGCAAAGAGATACTTTGGCCACTTAAATTCAGTGGCCATGGCTCACGGGCCCAGCCGCTCCACGGCATGTGGGATCTTCCCGGACCGGGGCACGAACCCGTGTCCCTTGCATCGGCAGGCGGACTCTCAACCACTGTGCCACCAGGGAAGCCCTCTCATTCATTCTCGGTGAGGTTCTGACTCAGCAAGGGCTGTGGTGCAGAAAGACCACGGTGGGAACTGCAGACAAGACCCGCATCCAGCTCTACCGCATGCTAATCCCATGCCTGTGATCCAATTTTTAAGCTCTCTGGGTTTTGGTTCTCTTATCTGTAAAATGGGGGTATGATTTACTCACTTCTTTCTTTCTGCCAGCTCTGGAAGAATGCAAGGTGGCTCTCCGGGATCCATAAAAGTACAATAAAATAGAATGACTGATAAGAAGGGCAGAAGAAGTAGGACAAACACGAGGCTGGGGACATAGCAGAGAGGCAGGGATGGGGCCAAAACAATTGGGGCTGAGAATGTCCACCGACATAGTTGCCATGTGGGTTGAATGTTCCTGAAAATCCTTATAAGTTGGAAAATTGTGATCGAATGTAGGGAATTGCTCCTAACATTTGCAGCAGCTACTGAGCCCAGGACTATGTGTGCTGTAATTCTACTTAACAAGTATGTATGGAGGTACAAGGGCAAGCACGTCAGGAGCAGGATGAAGCTTCAAGCAGAGGCGGGGCCAGGGTCTTGGATACTGAGAACTGCGTGCAGGCACCCTCAGCGTCTGTTATGTCTGTATGAATTCTGTGTCCCCTCTGTTTGCAGACTGCATTTCCGACTCTCATGTGTTAATAAGCATGGGTGCCAGAAAAGCAGCGCTCACATCTCTTACAAAAAATGGAAAACCCTGCTCACCAGCTAAGGGTAAGAGGGGTGTGTGGCCAACACTGACCTCGCCATTCTTACTCCGTCTCCCATATAGATGTGCCACTTCTCAAAAAGGACTGGATGATACGAACTTTCATTTTCACACAGGGTTCTCTGAGCATCTTTAACACCTGTTCAACCTTGACTCCATCTCATGTTCAACAGCCCCATAGAAAAGGGGCCTCTGGATTTCCTAAGACATGCACAGGGCTCAACTTCCTTTTAGAATCTCCCCATCCCAACCCCCGTTGTGCTAATGGAAACTATTTTATTTGTGGCAGTAACCAGAGTGCCATTTACTTTAAAATTTTTAGCTGGTGAAGAAATGAGCCCTAGCTCTTAAAAGTAAGGATTACACTAGCCTCGGTAACCAATGAGATGGGCAACCACCAGCCATTTTAGCTACAAACTTCTGTTAAGAGTTTACTATCAGGATGATCCCTTAGAGCAGGCCCTATTAAAAAAATAATCACCATCTGCTCGACTCCCTTCTTGTTTATTAAACTGGTCATTAATTACTGGTAACAACTAATTTCATCTGGATTTTATTGAGTAATTATAAAATAAACAGGGGAGGATATCAAGCTTCCTGCCTTGCTGAGGGCAGGAATTCTTTATAATGTTATGTTTCAAAAGGGGGCTGTAATAAACCACCAAATTCCATTTACTGTGGTAATTACAATTCTCAAAATTCATCCTTCCTGTGGTTAACGAGTGCCTTCTCTCAGGTTAGCTCAGCCTGACTTCAGCTTGGGTCATTAAATAGCAAACTAGTTTTCACCCACTGGTAACAACAGATCTTTCATGGCTTATTGCCTAATTACTTGAGGTGCATAATTTGATCGCTATAACTTTTTAAAAATTTCATATTCCATGTATCACATAGCAGTACGCTATTATTGTAGCGTAATTTAAAGTGGACTGAGTTTTAGGGTTTTGACTAGAATAGGTTCATTATCCTGGATAAGGTAAAGTGCAAAGCTTTACCAATGTTATTCAACTACAACATTTAGGTTAAAACATTTTCAACAAGTCATTAATTTAATAACGTGCTCATCCAAAACAAATCATAACTCACTTCTTTTTACTGCAAAAGTAATTGAGTAATGAATAATGAAAATCATCCCACTTAAAAGGGCAGTAAATATGTTGACTTTATTATTAATACTCAATTTTCATTAATAAGGCAGCTATTAAATTTCAAACATGATGGACTTGATTTATTGACTTATTCAAGATAACAGTGAAATATTATCTAGTAAATACCACGGTTCTTGCAAGAGAAGATCTGATCATGAAATAAATGAATTCAACTTAAATTTCAGCTCACATTTTTAACTATTCAACCTCAAACCTCTTGTTCCTGTATCTCACATGTTCCTTAAAAGAGTTTTAATTGTGTGTGTGAGAGAGGTGGGGAAGGGCCCTAAGACAGCTCTCCACATTACTCTGCACCCCGGTGAACTGCAACTCTCTGGTGAGTCAGTACTGGTTTGGTCACTCTTAGACTACCCAAAAGGAGTTCATAATAAAATACCAAGAAGATATTAGTTATACCTAAAAGGTGGTCTGTAGCCTAAGACTCAAACACAACATTTCAGTGATGGTTCAGGAGAAAGAGAAAAAAAACTCATTAAATGTAAAGGGCACTAGTTGAGTGTGTTTTTTAAACTCCTGTAAACAGAATTACAGTTGATTCTTCATTAATTAACAGCAGTTATGTTCTATAAAGTTGCTGCAAACACTGAATTAGTGAAAATGGAGCCACTGTGTTGCAAGTACTGATTCTAAGTTTAAAAAGAAACTTTAGTGAGTAGGCGAATTCGCAAATATGGAATCTGCAAATGATGAGGACTGACTGTACCTTATACCACAAACTTATACTACTCATTCACCCATGTATTACATTTGCTTATCTGCTGTAATTCTCTTCACTTATAGGACAACCTCAGCCCTATTATAAGCCTTTTAAGCAATGGCATGGCCCAGAACATACATACTTTATTTAGCAAAGCCTGAAAATTTTCTGGGAATCACTAACTTTTAGAAGAATTGGAATAGTAGTTAAAATTTCAAGTCATATATATTTTGAGGACATTTCATGTTCTTGTCAAACATTTTCTTATTTATCTGCATATTTCAGAGAAGGGCTTCATTTCACACTAAGAGACATTAAGTAACATCCTGGGTTTGTCTAGCTCTAACTCAACAGTGACTTTTTAAAATTAATTAATTAATTAATCTATTTTTGGCTGTGTTGGGTGTTCATTGCTGCGTGTGGGCTTTCCCTAGTTGCGGCGAGCGGGGGCTACTCTTCGTTGTAGTGTGCGAGCTTCTCATCGTGGTGGCTTCTCTTGTTGCGGAGCACGGGCTCTAGGCACACAGGCTTCAGCAGTTGTGGCACACGGGCTCAGCAGTTGTGGCTCACGGGCTCTAGAGCACAGGCTCAGTAGTTGTGGTGCATGGGCTTAGTTGCTCCACAGTATGTGGGATCTTCCCGGACCAGGGCTCGAACCCGTGTCCCCTGCATTGGCAGGTGGATTCTGAACCACTGCGCTACCAGGGGACCCCAATGATGACATTTTTGATATAAAAGATTCAACAAAAGATTTCTTGCCTGTTACCTTCATGGGAAGGATAGTCACAACTTAATCGTATGGGTAATGTGTGAGACCTCTATCTAGGAGAATTGAAATTCAATTAAAACTTTTTAGTTGTTATATAAGCGTCTGGACCAGAGATCACAAAATGATGGCCTACAGGATGCTGACTCGAGATTAAAAAATGAGATTTGACATGGCACTCCAGATTTCCAGATTCTTTTGGAAAATTAGCAGCTTTGGCATCACTGGGCCTGAATTCTTACACAGCAATGAGGTGAAAGCAGAGAAGCAACCTGCCTCCCACATACGGGGCGTGGGCTCTCAAGTTCACTCCCTAGTTTTCTAGTACCCAGCCAGCTCCACTCATTTACATCATCTGGCCGATAATCTTAAGCGCCTAAGTTTCCTACCCTTCGCCTAGACGTGCAAAAAAACCTTCAACAACATGTTCAACAAATATTTATTAGATGGTCTGGCTTTCTGAAGATAGCCAGCTAAGACTCCCTCCAATTTGGAGAACTTGAACGAGGTAAGAAAATCAATCTAAACAAACAAAAAAGCCACCAACAGATCAGCAATTCTCAGTGAGGGAAGGGATGAGATGAAGTCTAAAAATGTACCAGAAGGATTTTGGTTGGCAAGGGCGGATACAAATGGGATTCCTCCGTGAGGGAGTTGCACGTGTGCACGAGTGTGCAGAAGGGGGTGGGCAGACCTAAGGTAAAGAGCCACGATATGAATTGGTATTTGTAGGATGTACTGACTGTGAGAACATCACTTTAATTATTTGGTCAGGAAGAACTGGATTCACTTTGGGAAGGGTTTTTGTTGTGCTGTTAAGTTGGACAGGGAGGGCCTCTTTGTTACATGCCTTTTAAAAAAATATACTAAGATCTGAAAGAGACTTACAGACACAGAAAACAAACTTATGGTTACCAAAGGGGAAAGGCGGATGGGGGTGGGATAAATTAGGAGGCTGGGATTAACACATACACACTACTATGTATAAAATAGAAAACCAACAAGGGCCCACTATACAACACAGGGAACTCTACTCAGTGTTATGTAATAACCTATGAGGGAAAAGAATCTGAAAAAGAATAGATATATATGTGTATGTATGTATGTATAACGGAATCACTGTGCTGTACACCTGAAACTTACACAATATTGTAAATCAACTATACTTCAATAAAGTTTTTTTTTTTAATATACTAAGATCCTGTGATGGGTTTTGAATAGCATTAAATAGTCCTTCAGGATTCATCTGCCCCTCGGAACATGTAGAGATCTACCTGCAAAGGGGCCAATTTATGCGCTAGTGACCGTGTCGTTGTTCTAGGTTTCACAGTTGACTTGGCTGACATATTCTCAAGCCTGTTCTAAGGAGGGCCTGGCTATGCAGCAGTGGGAGCAGAAACCGATCCATTGATGCTCTGGAATTGAGACAGGGGGCTCGGACAACGAATTTGAGCTCGTTAGATATCCTTTTTTGAATCTGGAGCTCTCCCTAACGCTGAGCTGACTGTGTAGAACAAAAGAGGAAAACTTTGATATATAGCTGGAGAATCAATGAGCTAACAGGGCTGCCTGCACAGCCAAAGGTGGTCTTAGACTAGAACAAACTAGTAGGGGGCAGAGATTCAGGTCTCCCTGATCCCCAAAGAAGAAGGTGCCTCCTGAGAGCTGTGGCAAAGCAGGGAGAACACTGCTGGGGAATACAGTGGAACTTCTGTTCCATAGCTGGGATGCTTTTTGCTGCAAGTCACCTCACGAATATAGAATTTATTACCTACAAAGATGTTGGCTAAAGGGTGGTTCCAGGCTGATAGTTAATTTAGTAGCACCCAGGACTCAGGTTCCTTCTCTCTTTTTGTTTGATCAACCCTGGCATGTTGTCCATCTCCTGGTTGCCAGAAGGTTGCAGCAGCTCTTTTTATCACATCTTTTCCTGGAGACACAGTCTTTTTGTTTTTTTTAAGTTGAATGAATGAGTCTTTAAATTCTATAGTGCTTTACAATTTTCAAAAGTTTCACACACATGATATCATATAACCCCATAATAACCCTTTTTCCCCCCTACCCCTATATTGCCCCTCCCCACTGGTAACCTCTAGTTTGTTCTCTATGTCTGTGAGTCTGCTTCGTTTGTTTTATTCACTAGTTCGTTTTATTTTTTCAATTCTACATACAAGTGATACACAGTATTTGTCTTACTCTGACTTATTTTGAGACACAGTCTTTTGAAAAGACAATGAGGACTTTTTCTTCACCCTCCCATCCAGCTTACTTCCCCTCATGTTTCATTGGCTAGACCTGCATCACGTATTAACTTACGTCAATCAGTGGGAAGGAGAATGAATTGCCACCATTAGCTTGGACCAAAGTTTCCGATTCAGGTCTTGGGAGGAACCTTAGAATCTGCATTTCTAACGAGCTCCCAGGTGGTGCTAATGTTGTTGATGTGAGAACCTCTGAGCTTAGACTGTTCAAGATTTACCACCTGAATAAATGTAGGGCCCCTCCGGCAAATGAGAAGGGGAGGGATAGTGTTGGATGGAAACCAGCAACGGCAGCTACACGTGCTCTTTGTAGAACATAGGGTTTCTGCTGAAACACTGGTCAGGGTACTTGCAAGTGGGGAGACTGAGGAAGACTAGCAACTTGTATCCCCAGTTTCGTAGACAGAAGCTGAAACCAAGCAAACTAAACATCCTCAGAAAGTAAATTAGAGATGCTTGCATAAGAAAGAGTTTTATTTCCGGGGTATGCCAAGTGTTGTATGCTTTCTAACGATTATACGGAAAGTTGTGGCAGTCAGTGATGCTGTGCCCTAAGTATCTCTGGCTCTCCCATGTCTGGGCACATGATAAAGCATGGCCATATGACTTGATTTGGCCAGTGAAATATGGCATGGAAATGACAGTTCACAGCGACACCTCCTCTTGCTGTAGTAATTACAGAACGTAGGTCAAGGTAAAGCCTTTATCAGACTAGGTTCCCGAGTGCCTGAAATTAGCAGAGCTTTCTTAATGAGCCATGTTGGCTCATCATATACAGTGAGCAAGAAATCAACTTGCTGTGTCATTGACATTTGGGGATTCTTTGTTAAAGCAGTATAGTGAAACCCATCCTGATAAAGTATATAAAAATTTTATACTGCATTTAAATAATTATTATTTTTTTAGCTCGAAGACCCCTTCTTAAAAAACCCTAACAAGGAATTCCCTGGTGGTCCAGTGGTTAGGACTCGGAGCTATCACTGCAGTGACCCGGGTTCAATCCCTGGTCAGGGAACTAAGATCCCGGAAACCGAGTCACGGCCAACAAACAAACAAAACACCCTAACGATCCTTCAACACTTGGCTCAAGTTACATTTTCATCATGACTCCAGCCAACATTTATCTCACATGGATGCCAATTCCAACTATAAGAAAATCACAAGGTTCAGTACTTGGCTGTTTTATAATTACCCATGTATATGAATATCACTTCACTGATTAGATTGCAGACTGAGAGCAGAGATCATGTCAAAGACGTCTTTATATCCTTTTGAGCAAAGAGGGAAATTAGCAGCTTACAGATAGAATCTAGCTGAAGAATGGAGCTGTCAATACTTTACAGTATTTGAACTTTTCCATTTATTATTTGCACGCAATCAGGTGGTTAGTAAGCACTTTTTGCCTGCTCATATTGGAGTTACATTGGAAATTTAAGAGCAGAGTTGCAAGCAACCACATGGCTGCTTCATTACATGGCTGCACTTTTTACCAGCTATGGAAACTTCCATTTTCTCTGAGCTATTTGACTATATATTGGCCTATTCACAATATCTTCCCAGAATGAACTAAGAAATAGAAAACAGTGGTGGTAACTTAAGAAGAGAAATCAGCTAGTGGGGTTTAAAATAAAATTTGGTGAGCTCAAATGTGGGAAGTGACACTGATCATTGAAAAGGAATGCTAAAGCATGTTTCAAGTTTCATTAATATCAATAATCTGAATTTGGGACTCTGCAAAGTCACCTGGCCCAGGCCTCTGTCTTCAGATTTTTGCTTTCAAGCATGCAAAGTATTATAGTTCTTAAAAGCAGATGTTAAAAGGCTGACTGCGGATTACCTGCTTAGTAAATGATGGAGGTGGTATTGAAAGACAGATCCTTTAAATAATCAGCATAGGTGGCAGACTAGCCCATCAGGATGGGATATAAAATTACACTTTGAAGAATTACAACTTTTGAACTCTCAGGAGAGAGAAATATTTTGGACCTGGCCCCAAGTTGTGAATAGGAGCTAAAATGGGGAAATTTGGGGGCGATAAACCAATAAGGAATAGAGGTCATAAGTCAGTCATGCTCAAACCTGCAGTGAAAGTTTTAAAAATCTATCATTTAATTTTTCAAAGGTAAATGGATTTAATAGGTCTAGGGTGACACCTAATAATTTGCATTTCTAACAAGTTCCCAGGTGATACTGCTGTTATTGGTTTGAGAACCACTGAGCTTAGACTATTCGAGATGCAAGCATGCCAATGCCTTAATGCTCTGTAGCAGCATATTTTTTGGTCAAAATGTAACTACCAGTGCTAGTCAGAACAGAGCAAGCATGAGGATACATTCTGTGATAACATGGCAACAACACAAAATAATAGCTTCATAATTACTAAAGTAATACCAAATTTGCTGGAAAATGTACGATAGGTTTGGGTGAAGTCTTAGAAAAGAGGAATGACTTAAGGTTACAAAAGGAAGGAGTGGGCTCAATTTGATCCTGTTTGACTATGAGGACTATGGACTCCACAAAGCTAAGGAAGATTCAGGACTCCAGGAGTCTAATTTCACCTAAGCCTCTTATTAAATAATTAAAAGCAGCTCATCAATTCAAGAAATACAAGTTGGAAGTAGGCTTTCACTCTAAATATCATTAATGACAACGTATAATTCACTTCTTATTTCCAACACTTGAGTTAACTCTGAGTGGAAGTGGTATAATTGCTGGCACCTTAGAATCCTCCTTGAATGCCACCCTTAAAATCCAAGCAAATGGATGCCTCACAGGAGTGAATGCCTAAAGGGAAGCACCTTTGGTGCTTGAGGTAGCAAAAGTCCTTGGCTCTGACCTAAGACTAGTCCACAGTATTGCAAATTATATCCAAGAGTAAAGGCGTTATGGTCGTATTTTCATGCACTGAGCCCTTAGCTTTTTCAACACTTCAGCCTCATTTGGCAACTGATGCCTCTTGGGGAACAAAATTACTTACATCATTAAAATTCCATCAAGTAATAATTTTATTATAGTTGCTAACAGAAATAACTGTAGTGAATAAGTACAGTGTGATCGATTTGTTCTTGATATCTCAAGAGGGTCATTATTTAGCTCTGATATAAAGTCAGGACAGTATTCATTTGAATTGCAAACTGCATATCAACTACCCAGGTGGGCGTGTTTTAATGTGCTTTAGGGTTAGCGCAGTCCGTAACTGAACGATATAGCAGGTCTGCTTCAAAAATGAGGTCTCAGAACAGCCAAGTCTAAATGATGATGGGTCACATGGAGTGTCAGATGCTTTCCAGCTCTCCTCTGCCTCCCTTCCTGACACCAGGAAAAAAAAAAAAACTGTTCTAACGTAATATAAAATGAAATTCTCTTTTAAGATGGGGAAAAAAGGAAGGGGCATGTGAATGAATACGAAGGCGCCTGCCCCCCACTTCGAAGTCCACAGGAAGTCCCTTCAGCCCTGTTGGACCTGCCTCAGTAGCACAGGACAAACGTTCCATTAGATTAATGCCCACCTCCCCGCCTCATTCTTCTACCAGCAAGAGCATTAGAGTCTGCTTGGGCTTCCCTGGTGGCGCAGTGGTTGAGAGTCCGCCTGCCGATGCAGGGGACACGGGTTCGTGCCCCGGTCCAGGAAGATCCCACATGCCGCGGAGCGGCTGGGCCCGTGAGCCATGGCCGCTGAGCCTGCGCGTCCGGAGCCTGTGCTCCGCAACGGGAGAGGTCACAGCAGTGAGAGGACCACGTACCACAAAAAGATAGAGTCTGCTAAGATAGATTACTATAATATAATGATTGAAGGGAATATATAGGGTGGCACACAGAGAGGTCTAAATACCTGTAAGTGTAAAAAAGCATAAATTACTGCTTTATTTAATTTCCTAATGTAAAAACACAGCTGCAGTAATGTTGTCAAGTCTTACCAGGCTGCTTTAAATTTGTGACATGAAATCATGGCACTTAAGTCTTAATGCACAAAAATATATTTTATTTACTTTTTATGGAATATCAGCATTTAAAGCTTTCTATTTATGTGTGTAAACGCTTTATAAATTACTTGAAATACTGAAAAAAAATCTATTAATCAGCAGTTACAATATACCCACTTTTGGTTTCAATAATGAAATGCCTTTTTGGTCGACTCCTGCTGCTATGTGAACTAGCTCTAGGCTGGCTCTTAAAGTAATGAGTCCGGACAGAGTCATCCGATCTCAGGCTTTGTACAAAACTCAAGGAAAAGCACTTTGCCCACAATTCCTAGTCTGTTTACCAGACTGACTGCTGGAGCATTATAAAGTCTCTGGGCTTCCCCTTCCCCCTTCCAGCAAGTACCTTTTTTTTTTTTTTTTCCCCCCAAGCATGAGCTACGAAAACATGGTATTATAGAGCCCTCTTCAGGCCAGAAGGTTTGTAGGCGCTTAAACAGCGAGACTTTTCTTAGAGTGGCAGTAAAGGGGGAGCCGTCCAAACTGCACACAGTGGATCTCACTGGAAAGATGTTTGTCATAAGGGCGGGCTGACACCGACTCTTCCAAAAGAACACTTTGTCAAATCACTTAAGGCATGTTGCCTTGATGGAAAATTTTCTGTAGGCCCCTGGGAACATGATAACGCACTGCATAGTGTCAGGGACAATATCATTGTCTTCATAATTCTTATAATTACCCATGAAGAATACGGGGCTCTGAATGGTTCACTTGAAAAATGCAATTTCTAGCACATCTGGCTTTTTGAGGCCAGGAAGAAGAAACCAGGAGTTATTTATGCAGACAAACACCATGATTTCTTCAGCCAAGTTTTCATTTTAATGAATGAAGTGTATGCCTAGCAAAACTCAGTGAATTTCTCAAGTGTTTTAGGAAACTTAGTATAAATTTTTACAGGGCATTTTATATTGTGTTTTAAACTTTTTGGATGGAGCAGATGTAAATCACTACTGAAAGAAATACACATGTAAAAGATAAATATGAGGAAGTGTGCCAAAGACAGAACAAAATAAAACAAGCTCTCGTTTTCATTGAGACGATACTTTCGAAGCACACTTTACGTGGGTTATGAAATATTTTTCAAGTCAGCAAAATAACTAACAACTTTTAATAGGAGATTTTTTTCATAATATTTTCAAGTCAGCAAAAGTACTGACAACTTTTAATAGTGTTTTGTTTTTCTCTTCCCCACAATGGTCAAGAGAGTATTAATTTAAAAGAGGAAGCATTTGACCAAAATATTTTCTTTTACTGCGTTTAATCTGTGCCAGGTAACTCGTATACTTCCTGGAGCACCCAGAGATACATGCTTCTAACAGCTTTCAAAGGGGCTGGGACTGTCTCCTCAAAGCTCCTCTCCCTGGTAGCAAAACGTGGCAGCCAGGATAAGTGGAATGAATGGGGAGTGATGTGACGATGAAAAGAACCTGATATTCCACACGTTAAAATGTCCTTCCTCAGGATTTGTGATCGGTTAATAGGATCTTTCTGAAAGACCCGCAGGGAGTTACGAGGAGGCAGTGGCCTGGGGCAAGGACCAAGGACCACGGCTGCAGCTGTTTGCAGCAAATCTCTAGATGATTCTCAGCAGTTCCCAGGGGATTCTGACGACAGTCTAACTAAGCCACCGCACATTCTCTGGTCGTCAGACTGACTGTTGCTGTTCCCAGGAATACACACTCGGTATTGGAGGCTTTTCTTGTCTCCTCTACTCAGCGGTATAGACAAGCCCAGCAAAGGGTAATGTCAGCAAAGGTTTTGGTTCCAGTAAAACGACTCTTCCAAACGCAAACCCCAAATTAAAAAGTTGGAGTTACTAGCTTTGTTGAGTTCCGAAACAAGTGCTCTCAGCATGAACTGTCAACAGCCCGAGCTACAAACAGGGCGGCTGCCGGCTCCTATGGGACCATCTCCACACTCCCCCATCCCAACCTCACAGAGCTGAATGTCAGACATGACTTTACCAGGCCTGGAATCCGGCTGCCAGGCTCAGCCTCCTTCCCTGGGCTTATCTCTCACCGGGAGGTGGTGGCTGACTTGATGGAACTGCACGCTTCTCAGCAGATGTTGGGCTGCCACCAACGGGAGCGCGACCCGGCCTGGCGCCACCGACATTTACAGTCATGCCTCCCGCCCCTGCTTCCCGGCGGCCCCCTGCCCTGTCCCCCCAGTGCCAGCCTGTGTGCAGACTCGGCCCACTAGGAGAGGACAGGTGATGAGGATTAAACCGAGCATATTTGCATATCCTCAGGGCAGGGGAGGAAATTAACACCACAGTGACATGATTTAGTGGCTGAACTTAAACTGGAGAAAGCCCTAGACCTCTTTTGGAACACGAGGAGACTGAGCGAAGGAGATGGAAAACGCAGCACATCTGGCGGGGATGGGCTAGTCCAGGGTTAATGGAAGAAACAGAAAGAACTGAATCAGTTTGGGTCCAAAGTGTTGCTTACAATTCACCCACAAATTACGAGCGGTCTTTACTCTTGGCCACAAGAAATGATTCCTTCACCTCCTTCTCATTGGATGGGGGTGGAAAGGAGGGATTGTTCCCGGTCATTATCACTATCTGTCCAGGTAGCTATGTTATAGCTTTGAGAGGCCCTCAATCACACTCTCCACCATTTGCCTGCAGCCAAATTCAGAAACGGTCTGACAATCTGGTATTTCAGAAACTGAACACTTTATGGAATTCTTTTCACTATAACAGGAGCATAGAGACATCTTAAAAATCTCTCACGAAAGTTAAGTAAAAGAGAAAAGAATGAATTAGCACCCGTGAAGTATATTTTCATCGTTCTAAGGCTTTTTCCTTTGGGAAGGCCAGGAAGAGAGATGATTTTTTGAAATGATTATCTAGACAACTGTGTCATCTGATAATGGAAGCAGGTAAGAAGGCAGCTCATGTTATTTCACTTTGCTGTCATATGAAGGTATCTAGAAAAACGGACGCCGCTAAAAGTTTCTTCTCATTTTCACGAAGCCAATACAGTGCTAGGTGCATTCTCTGGGCAAATCTGCAAAAGCTGCTTTACCTTGTTTTTTTGCTAAGACAGCAGTGAGTTCAGCTCTAAGTAAGCAAAAATCTAGAAACTGCTTAGGACACAAACACCACACCACCCACCATGAGCACAGAACTTGACCAACACAGGATGTCTAACTATAAAGTAATCAGACTAATTTTAAGACAGATGCCAGAGCACATATAAAAAGATAAGGCTCTCATCTTTAAAGCCGCCACCCGAGGCGGCCACATGTATATGTACCACTGTACCGTCGTTTTGCTACGCAAAAATATTTTAGACTTCCTCTTGAAGACCACCTTGGAAAATGCCTGGAATCCTGTGGAATATCACTGAGGGTGGTAACTCTGTATCACGGAGGGGCCAGAGGCCACTTGTAATCAAGTTTGGAGAATAAGGTGGGTGATCTGGCCCCTAAGACCTCAGGAGTAAAACACACACAGCAGAACTCCCCCACATAAGGCCGTGGCCTTTAAAGGAGCGGCTGCAAACATGTTTTGAGCCATGGGAGGATCACTGAAATACACCTGCCAACACCTCCCAGTGTAATGCTTTTAAAGGACGACACTCATTTGGATGTATACATTCTGGTATGTGTGTGTCAGAGGGCAAGCAAAACGCCTATCAGAGGCATCCTTAAAAATCATCGTGGCCTCTCCTACATCTATGAACTTCTACTGAGGTCTCTGAGAGGCAGATCATCTTTCTTCTGGGGCAGACACTTGAGTATCTTTATAACTTAATGTGTGTGTGTGTGTGTGTGTGTGTGTGTAAACATAACTTTAGCTATGAGGAAGTGTGTGCTAGAAACTTCAGAAACCTTACCACAGCCAGTCTGGACAAGCTCCTCAGCTATAGGGAGCAGAATGCTGGGGAGGACGTGAACCCCTCTGCATGCGCTGTAAGAGAGTCCCAAAGGGGAGTGATGTCACCATTACGGCAGCAAGAGTACGGACAGATGAACCAGGCTCAAGATGGAGAGGAAGGGTGGTTTGGGTACAGCACATGACTGTGTTGGAAGCACCTCTGTACCCAGCTTTCTGAGTGCAGCGCTTGGTTTTGGGGAAAACGATGGCTAAGAGTAGGATGATAAAACAGGGCTGTGGCTGGCGTCCACGTGGGGCTCTGCCTTGGTGTGGGCCGCGCCTAGACCTGCAAGCTCACCCTAACATCGGAAGACTCGTCCTTGGACAATTTGTGTATGTTAAAAAGAAAACCTGACTTTCTGCTAATAGAATATGTGGTGCTCTCCCAACTCACTGGAAAAATTGAGAGATGTCACCATTATCAGCACTCCAGCCTCACTATTTTGTCGTCTTCTCTCATTTATAACCTCGTACATGTTAGGCATTCCATAAATATTTGTCTCTACACACCAAGGTTTCATGATCCTCACAGTAATGTCAGTGATATAAACAGGAAAAGAGTTATAAGACCCATTTTACAGACAAGGAAACTGAGGCAGAGAATGGCTAGGAAGTAGTGTTTTTGGATAAGGAGTTCAAGAATCCCTCCAGGCTGGTGCTCTTCCCAGTCCATTCTGTGCTGGGGACAGGAGATTCAGCAGAGTCCAGGCTTGGTGGCAGGGGGTAACACAGAAGTAGGTTTTCTGGAAGGGGGTTTTCATTTTGTAATGGACACACTTTTCCCTTTAATCTTCATAGTATTGCCAGAGTCAAAGACTTGGGTGGATTTTTCTGTGAACTGCTTCAGCTGACCCCCAAGGTCTCCTAGAAGTTGAGGGAAGCGGGGGAAAAGGAAATAACTTGGAGTCTGACTCCCTCCTTGCCCTCCAATACTCAAAAGTGTAGGGGTCCATGCTGAGTGGCAAAGGTTGCACCAGGAGATCCAGGGGCTGCTCCATCTCCTTCTTCAGAGTTTCCTAAGGTTCCCAGGGGCAGCAGCTTCATCTTTCTTCCGCTCAGCTGAGAATTCCTTGTGGAGTCCCCACCTCAATGCTCTCTGTTGAAATTCTATTTATAGTATTTACTAGAGAAATGAATGATGAAGTTCTCGCTATTAAGAGGGTGCTTTAGAGGCACGTTAAATGGAGCATGGGCTCCAGAACCATTCTGCTGTGCTTGAATCCAGCTTGATCATCTCCTCTTTGTGTGACTATGGGCAAATTTCTTAACATCTCTGTGCCATTTGTAAAATGGGGGTAACAGTACCTTCCTTACAGGATTGTTGTAAGCATGAAATAATATAACAGATGTAAAGTGCTTAGAACAATGGCTGGCATATGCATACACATATATAAGTGCTCAAATGTATTACAGTATTTCTATGATCATAGAACCACATACTGCCGTCCACAAGTAGTGAAATGTCAATGCCTTCCTTTTTCCTTTCTCTTTTTTCCAACTACGGGTTTCCCCCACTATCTGAAAGTAGTGTCCCTATGAACATAAGCCAACATGGCATAAATCGAAGCAGCAATGACCAAAAGGCACATCTTGCAAACGAATGCACAAAATAAATCGAGATAAAACACAGATGCTCATAGACACAGTTCAAGGATATAGCGGCCTGATGCTGAGAGGCTGAGTGTAGTTCCCAGGGAAGGAGCTTGGGGGTGCTGCTCTCACTGCTAGCGGTGTGTGCTGCCTCTGTGAACAGCTGGCTGTGAAACACACACTGAACCCTATTTTTGCTCCCCCCCCTTTTCGTAAAAGTGAAAAAAATCCTCTTCAGATCTCTTTTGGTTAGTGAACACAGGTAGTAATGTAGGTCTTTAATAAAAGTGAAGTGGTGTGAAAGCAAACTCTCAATAAGTGGGGGACACCTGTAAATTATAAGCCCAATGAGGGCAGGGACCATGGTGTCTCACAGAGAGTCATCAATCCCTATTTCTGTCGGAATAACTCTCTCAGAAGAGTATCTGCATTTTAAAAAAGAACTATGGAGAAAAGTTACAGAAAGGGCATAATTCATAATGCCAGCCTTTGGAAACGCTCCTTGGGTAGGGGTCCTCAGCACCTTTTAAATCACTCCAAATGCTAATTAGTATTCTACAAGAAGGTTAGAACCAGTTCTGAAAGTAAGAGTTTCTTCCCCAGAATCAATTTTTAGGGACCCTGCAACAAAAACGTCTCACATTACATGTGATGGATAAAATGAAATAATAATTGCATCTGCGAGGCTCACACTCAACATGAGGTCATATAACTTTGTGTCAACATTATCCAAATATTTTTATTTATTTAATCATATATTTACTGAAAACACAGACTTGTACCAAATTGTGTCAAATGGTGTATGTGATTGCTATACTTAAAATGTTCAGATTATTTTGAACAGAGGGATTTATCTTCTTCTCATAGCTTTTGGAAGTCTGGACCTATCTGGTTTTAGTTAGGCAACAGTCTTTGGCTGGCATTTTCTGGTACATTTGAAACTGTTGAACAATGAAAAGTAAAAACACATATGCCAGCACAGCTTAAGCCTAATGCAGATATAAACATAGTTAAGAGCACTTTATTTAGGTTCTGCTTTATTACTCTTAACTTTCATAGTAATTTTGAATCACAATGCATTAACAAATTTTTATTAGGTTTCCTAATGGAAAGCCAGTTGCAGGCAAGGACTTTTATGACTCCCACTAAAGAACGTCACAGTTCATTTTCGATTTACCTTTTAACACAGAAAAAAACAGAATTGGTAAAAGCTTGCTTTTGTGACCTTCTAATTTAGTATGCTCTAAAGTACACTAATTCTTTCCTTTGCTCTTTGCTAGCGCCCTCCCTAGTATAGCACAACTACTTTCTTAACCGTCTTTGAGCTGCAACCTTTCCACAGGGCACGTGGCAGTTAGCAACAGGGGGGCGGGGACAGGGCTGACCTGAAGGCCCTAAATCCAAGAATGGGCGAGGGTGGGGGGAGTTCAAGATTTGATTTCAACTGGCAGCTCAGTTTTCTTGCAACTGAAAGTATTCTAAGCAACTTCTCCCTCTGGACTCTTCTTCAAAGCTTACAAATAAAGCAGTCTTCCAGAAGCTGACTCCTTTAAAGGAGCTGCTACATTCTGTTTTATGATTTATTTAGTGCTTCAAATATTTCTCTGTGATTTAGGGTCAGGTGGCTCCAGTGGGCCAGCCAGGCATTGCCCGGTGGTCTGTGGGATGACCAGCATATTGTGTGCTTCGGCCAGCAGGGGGTGGGAGCAGAAGTGGCAGCCACCCTGTAAAACTCCAGTGGCCCAAGGGCCAGGGATTATCTCTGAAGCCACGTGGCGGAGATGCAGGCTCCCAGCAGGAAGTGAGGGTCATTCTGAAATCTTCAGTGAAAACACTCACTACAGGGGGCACTACAGAAGAGCCGCTTTGACTAAATAGGACATTAACCACAAAGAAGTTCCTTAGCTTGCCAGTTTCAAACACTGGCTTACTGACTTTAAGCAGAAGTTTACAGGCAGGGAGTACAGTGTCCAAGAGAGAGTTTAGGAGTGGGCTGTGTGATCTTGAGCAAATGATTTAACCTCTTGCATCTTAGTCCCTCAAAATGAGGTTTATAATACCTGCACACCAGAGGGACACGGTAAGGATTAAATGAGATCTTGCATACAAAGCTGTCAGCAAAGTGCATAGTCAAACCAAATAGTCAAAAAATAAATGGCAGTATTATTACTCTTCCTAAGAAAGCATAATAGTAACTTTTTTTTTTTTTTTTTTTGGCCACACCGAGCAGCTTGTGGTATCTTAGTTCCCTGACCAGGGACTGAACCCGGGCCCTCCTGGCCCTTGGCAGTGAAAGCGCGGAGTCCTAACTACTGGACTGCCAGGGAATTCCCCATAATAGTAATTTATTAAAAATTCATACAATATATATGAAAGAAAGCCTGAAAAGATATGTTAAAATATCAACAGTAGTTATCTCAGAGTGGTGAGATTATAGAAAATTTTCCTTCTATGTGCTTTTTTCCGTATTTTTTGCATTCTCCATAATAAACATGTATTACTTTTTGATCAGTACAAAGTTAATACAACACTAAAATGTATCTCATATGAAAATAATAAAGAAATGACTACAAGGAAGAACAACATGAGGAAATGTTATTGCAAGCCTGACATTTGTTCTCCTGGGCAGCCTCTGGAACATTCCAGCCTCGTCCTCTGTTTCTCCCAAGAACACATCTCAAGTGGTCACACTGATGTTAGTAGAATAAGGCACTCTCGCAGTGATACAAAAATGTCAATACAACATATATATGTTCACTTTTTGATAATTCTACTGGGTTTGAAATATATTTAAGGAAAAAGAAAAGGTCAAACTTTTCTCCATGAAAAAAATGAGTCAGTCTTTTTCTTCAGATGCGTTCATAAGAACTCAATATTGTAGACAGTTGCTCTATCACCAAGAAAAGGTTCATAAACTCTCTGTCGTATATTTTTTTAAGAAAATGTTTATATCTTACCACTTAATACAAATAGCCCATCTAATTTTCTCCTATAAATTGAAAACAAATTTAAAAAAAAAACAGGGAAATGCAAAGTGTTGAGGAAAGTATACGCTAAATACGAACAGAGTCATAACCAGGGCAGTGGCCTGACATCCAACACCAGATCCTCAAATACACATAAAGAGTAATCTGAAGTCTATCACTTTGTTCTCGGAAAAACAAAGCCGGTGTTAACAATCACATCTTTACAGAATGTGAAACCAGACCTAAGGGGATTAAATAACTTTGTCTACTGTTCCTGGGGTAGAGGTTGTGGCAAAGGAGAACTTCTCAGTGCAGCACTAAGTCTTTGTCTTCTGGACGGCCATCTACAACGAGCTTACTTATAGGACATGGGTCTGCAAACTTTTTCTATAAAGGGCAAGACAGTAAATATTTTAGGCTTTGTAGGCCAAATGGCCTCTGTTGTAAGTACTTAACTCTGCTGTGATGGTGTAAGACCAGCCATAGAGGATTTGTAAATGAGTGGTCGTGGCTGCATTCCGATAAAACTTTATTTACAAAAACAGGGGGCAGGCCAGATACGGCTTACAAGCTTTAAGTTTGCTGGTTGCTGGTGCAGAGGAAAAAAACTATTAAATTATAAAGCCACTCTTTAAAATGCATAATCTAAAAAAAGAAAAACACATGACTATCATACTATAGGAGTAAACTCTGCTTGTGGGGCAAGAACAGATTTGGATACTCCTGTACCATGTATGTATGTCTGCACATGATGGTGAAAATCAGGTTTGGGTGACTTGCCTGGATGTGCTTGGGAAGAATTCTCCCTGAGTCATCACAGGCTGAGTCCCGAGTAGAAACTCATCTAATGCACAAAAAGTATGGGCTCTGGTGACTTTCTAAGAAGCGGGTAAGGGAGTGATAAGTCTAGGGAAAAGGGGGCAAGGACAGAGAAAAGATACCTGAGTATGAAGAGTGAGAAAGGAAGCAAAAGAGAAACCCAAGGTTTGGAAGGACATTTGGAGTTGGAGGGGACCAGACAGTTAGTTACCTGAGGCATTTCCCCCAATTGTTCTCAAGTCCCATCCTGGATAAAATGATGCACAGGTTGTGTCAGTCTGTGGATACTTAGAATGCTATTTGTAGTAGCATAATCTTGGATTGATGGCCAGTCACAGTTAAGGAAAACACTGGCATTTTTTTTTCTTTTTTTTTTGCTGTGCTGCATGGCTTGTGGGATCTTAGTTCCCCAACCAGGGATTAAACGCACGCCCTCAGCAGTGAAAGCATGGAGTCCTAACCACTGGACCGCCAAAGACTTCCCAAAAAACACTGGTATCTGATAGGCCACATAATAACATACTTTAAGATGGCTATTGCTATGTAAAATCACAGATACCATCATCTGTAACACAGGTGCAGGTGGGAGAGAGGGCGTGGGTTATGTTCTTATTCATCTTTGAATGCAGCCTGAAACGCTAAATGAAACTCACGATTCCCAACATGAAATACAGACTTTAAAAAAAAAAAACTTTAAAAATGAAGGTTTTAGTCACACATGGTTTATCCCAAACCATTTTAATGGGTATCCATTTACTGCAAACTCATCTTTTCTTTAAATAGCTACAGCTAGAGCTAAATCAAGACCAAAGATGAAAAATGAAGTCTTTCAAGATGTGAAAATGAAGATAGTAATGATATATTTAACAAGTCTCCTCACCCACTCTCCTGCAAAACTAAAAGCTGAATGATTTTGGAACCATTTCACTGTGGTTCTGTTAGGCTACAAGATTCTTTTCTTCTAGCTTTGAAGTTAACGTATGAACCTACATTAAAAATTTTGTATTCTTCTTTATGCTGATGGTGTTTTGGATATTCTGGATAAATATGAACAGGCTGAGCCAGTGATGTGCAAACCTGATCTGTAAGATCTGGTAACGACAGCTGTCACTCACCAGGCATCTCACCACACAAGCCATTCTACGAATGTTACCAGACAGACATACTCCACAACTCTGTGATGGGGGTATAATTATTTCTATTCTCAAATAATGGAAAGTGGGCTCAGAGATATCGAGATGCCCACAGTGACCCAGGTCCTATATAATGATCTGGGATTTGAACCTGGGCCTGTTTCTGACTCCAAAACCCATGAAGCCACACTTCCTCCTACTACAAATGGGATCAATTCTAAAGTGACTGGAGTACCAACCAAAGAAAGAGAAATGCCGTATCTTTCGGTAGAATGATTTTTTCTAAGTTCATAATACTATACTCTTCACAGATAGAAACCTTTAAAAACCTCCCACACCCATTCTGGTGTAAGAATAAATGAACAGTGTGCTGTGGGGACTTTGAAATCTTAGGGAGAAATACCTTTATCCACTCATCACTGGGGGATGATTAGAAATCTTCCCTGTATTTTCTCATTCTTCACAGCTCAGATGACTTCTCTGGGGAGAGTCTTTTACTATTTTTTTTAATGCTTAGATTCATATCTTTGTTTACTCCTTTTCTCTTGTTTCCCCTTGCTTCCTAGTTTGGACACTTCAGAATCTCTCTCCTTGTTCTTTTCCTTACTTCTCCTAGAGTTTATTTTACAATTCCCCACAAACATTTCCATTTACTTCCCTCTCTAATTAAAATCTCTTTAGACCATCAGCCACATTCAACATAAACTACTTATACTCAAGTCCCCATTTACTCATTAATATGGTTTTCTTCCTTGGTTTAGCACACATCATAAATTTCTAGCTACGTTATGGTTAGATGAGCTTTTGTGGGCTAACCTGGGACCCTGGTCACCGTGTATAACACTGTTTCTATGGAAAGTGCATTATTTTCTAAGCAATTGATTTCTAAATGGACATCTGGAATCCAACCCATTTGTAAGTCAGGAGCTACTGCTACACTGGAGGTACATAAAATAGAAGACGGCATTTTTGACTGTGTTAGCCTTCTATGCTTATGCTATTCAAAGCCTTCTCACACAGCCACGTTCCCATGTGCTAATGAAAAGCTCCTCCCAGCCCCGACCGTGGGGAACGGTCAGCAAGAAGACTCACAGGCACAGAAAAAAGTCCAAGGCGTGGTATGGGCCAAGAGAAAGCCACACTTCCATTTTAACTTGGTGAAACACAGGAACACAAAAGCAGAGACCAAATTATCGCCTTTTAAAAAAGACCATCTCCATCCCTCAAAACCCCACCTTCCTTCCTTCACATCACACCTTAATTTTTTTTTTTTTTTTTGCGGTGCGCGGGCCTCTTACTGTTGTGGCCTCTCCCGTTGCGGAGCACAGGCCCCGGACGCCCAGGCTCAGCGGCCATGGCTCACGGGCCCAGCCGCTCCGCGGCACATGGGATCTTCCCGGACCGGGGCACGAACCCGTGTCCCCTGCATCGGCAGGCGGACTCTCAACCACTGCGCCACCAGGGAAGCCCCCTTAATTTTGACTAAGTGGTGGCAGCTGTCTGCTCTAATTCCCAAGAAGACCCTGAGTCTGAAAAAGAATATACAATGAAAATTCATTATGTAAGCTCCTAAGTAATATACTAAAAGAAAAGGCATCACAATCTTTTCTTGGTGCTTGTTTTTGGCTATAGCTTCTGCTCCAGGGGCTCAGTAGAATTCAATTCCACAAGCACTGAGTACTTACTCGGGGCCAGCTCTGTGGTAATCGCAGGTTAGATAGTGAAACAAATTTGAGTCTCTCACCTCAAGGAGTTTACAGTCCAATGGATGAGAAAAATACATACAAACAGGATATAATTCAAGGCATATATAAATAGAGCAAGGCTATTAAATGCTCCCTTCAAACACTTCCATTTTTGAAATTTCACTGTTTGTTTTTAGTAAACATACTCAAAATCTCACTCATATGATTTGTCTTTTACACACGGCTCAAAATCCTCCTGGTAACAGTAGGCCAAAGAAGATCAAATACTTTTTATACTGCCTTGGAAGCAGTGGTTGAGGATATAATAAAGATAACATTAAATCCACAGTCTAAGTAGATAAGCGATGCAGCATACTACTTTTGAATTTGGTCAGAGAAGGCGAAAATAAGAAACAATCATTAGCTGACTGATAACTACTAAACAGATGTTTTTCCAAAATGACAATTCAAGCACTAAGAAGGTAAGAACCGACTGAAATGCAAACTCCAGAAAACCAGCAGAGCTGCTTCTGCAGTAGGAAATAATCTACAATCAAATCTCTGCTGGATCCTCCGTTGGGACTCTCCAGCTTATAAAAAAAAAAACAACCACGAATATTATGATGTTTCGTGTTTAGGAAAAGGTACAAAGGAAAACAAGTAGTCTGGCTGCAGATTTTCCTCCCTAGATTTAGAAGTTTTTCTCCCTGAATCACATTTCCAATAATAGAGTCATTCTAGCAAGCTGTATTTAACTAAATATTCTTTATGACTTGGGTGCTTGCGGATATACTGTATTTTTCCACACTTGTGGACAAGATGTTGGCTTCGTTTTACAACCAACATCTTGTCCACATCAGGAGAGCTTTCTCACACAGACACGCATACCATGTGGGCTACCTGCTGAGTTCTGGCACGCTTGGCAGATTGCAGAACATAATGGGAAGGCAGTTGAAGTGGAAAAAAACCTTCCTGGGAATTTTTTTAAGTGGTCAAAAAAAAAGGTATACCATTTCCTAATGTCCCACACTGTGAATTGGCACAGGGAAGATAATCCAGGAAATGAGATGTAAAAATTGTACACAGGTTCCTTAACAGAAGAGGCATTTTGCAAACAGCCAATATGAAGAATGCATTTCTCTTTAGGAAGTCAACCACTTGAAAGTTTTACTTTTTAATTAGCCACATGGAAGTTGAAAGAGCTGGAAACAGTCATTGATTCCACATGGAGATCTTAACCAGTTGCGTTCCCCGTTCTCAGAAGCCAGCATGCTCATTTGACGGGGCATTCAAAGTAACTATGTTGGAGAAGTATATTCACTGTGCAGTGTTTTTAAGAATTTCAAATAGATAAGGAATATCAGGTTAATGCCATCTAAGTGCAATATTTTAGTCTTCTACTTTGGTGTAATGTTTTCTTCAAGTAAATTATGTGGCATACCAAAGTAGAAAGTAAATCCTCTTATTTTCAAAGCCAAAAAGAAAGAAAAAAGAAGAAATGCAATAGCACCACCTAAAGGGCATTTAACTGCAATAAAAACTAAACAAAGGTTTGATAAGCAGTAAGGACTTTTATTTTGCTTGAAGGTACAATGTATAAGATTGCTATGATAAATGCAGTTTGACAGATGGTACATTGTGGGGTAGTCTCTGGAGAAGTTATATTCTGGCTCTACATCCCATCTGAAAAACTGGACAAAACCAATGCAAACCACAGAAAAGATCATTTTGTAAAATTTAAAACTTGGTTGAATTAATTCAAGTGGATGATACAACTAAATGTAAGAGCTAAAATTATAAAACTCTTAGAAGAAAACAGGAGGAAATCCGCCTGACCTTGGGTTAGGCAATGATTCCTTACATATGACACAAAAGCACACGTGACAAAAGGAAAAACAGATAAGTTGACTTCATTAAAGCTAAAAACTTTTGTGTTTCAAACAGCGCCAGCAAAAGAGTGAAAAGACAACTCACAGAATGGGAGAAAACATCTGCAAATCGTATATCTGATAAAGGACTTGTATCTAGAATACATGAAGAAGTCTCACAGCTCAACGATAAAAAGATAAATAACTCAATTTTCAAAATGGGCAAAGGATGTGAATAGACATTTCTCCAAAGAAGATATACAAATGGCCAATAAGCATTTGAAAAAATGCCCAACATCATTTGTCATTAGGGAGCTGCGAATCAAAACCGCAATGAGATTCCAGTTCACACCCACTAGGATGGCCATAACCAGACAGACAATAATAAGTGTTACTGAGGATGTAAAGAAATTGGAATCTTCATACATTACTGGTGGGAATGTAAAATGGTGGAGCTGCTTTGGAAAACAGTTTGGAAGATCCTCAAAATGCCACTGTACCTCAACTGATGAATGGATAAACAAAGTATGGTATATATCCATACACTGGAACATTATTTGGCAATAAAAACAAAGTATTGATACATGGTATAACATGGGCAAACCTTGAAAACATCATGCTAAGTGAAAGCAGCCAGACACAAAAGGCTACATAATATGACTCCATTTATATGCAATCCCCAGAATACATAAATCTAGAGACAGAAAATAGATTAGAGGTTGCCTTGGGCTGGGAAAGTCGGGGAATGGAGTAAAAACGAATGTGTATGTGGTTTCCTTTAAGGGTGATGAAAATATTATAAAATTAGATGTGGCCACGGTCACAAACCTCTGAATAAATTAAAACCACTGATATAATTTACAGAGGTGAAATATATGGTATATGAATGATATCTCAATGAAGCCGTTAAAAAGATTCGGAGTTTCCAGGCTTCCCTGGTGGCGCAGTGGTTAAGAATCTGCCTACTAATGCAAGGGACACGGGTTCGAGCCCTGGCCCAGGAAGATCCCACATGCCGCGGAGCAACTGAGCCCTTGCACCACAACTACTGACCTGAGCTCTAGAGCCCGCGAGCCACAACTGCTGAGCCCACGTGCCACAACTACTGAGCCCACGTGCCACAACTACTGAAGCCTGCGCTCCTGGAGCCCGTGCTCCGCAACAAGAGAAGCCACGACAATGAGAAGCCGGCACACCGCAACGGGGAGTGGCCCCTACTCGCCACGACTAGAGAAAGCCCACGAGCAGCAACAAAGACCCAACAGCCATAAATAAATAAATTAATTAATTAAAAAAAAAAGATTCGGAGTTTTCAACTGCCACTCAATCTGCAAAATGGAAGGTATTATTTATATAAAAAAGTAAAATCCCCATGGCCTTTGTGATCCTGTAGCTTCCAAGCCCCTGCTACCACATTATAGGGGAGGACACAATTACCAGTTGGTGCGATCCCACTGCTGTCAGCAGCACAAGTGGGGCTAAAACCTGGGCTGCCCGACTCCCCGTAGGCCTGGGACCAGGGTGAGGCACAACGTTTAATGAGGTGCCACTCTTAGTGCCTTGCCTGTCTGGCCCAGCTCTGGGTTCCACGCGCACTTTTCACATCACCTCCCTGGGAAATTCAAAATGAGAACATCTGTACATAGAAACACTATTGTTCAAGCTTCAACCCTCATTAGTCATTTGTTTTTCCTACAAAAGTCATTAAAGAAAAATACAAGTTTTTTCTTTCCTTTTACTTTAGGGGAAAGAGAGATGACCCAAAGAACAAGAGGTTAGGCAGAGCTTGGAAGGAAAACCAAGTGAGAAAAAACACAGGCTTGCCAAGAGGACATGTTTTCTTGGATGACGCAAACAAAGAGTACAGCTTGTTTCAACTACTTCCTTTAGCATGGTCTCTGCAACACGTCTCCACAGCTGCCAGCTCAACCCATAATCTGCCAACCTCTTACTCATGTCTGTACCAACATGCTTCATTTCCATTGGCTGAATTTCTTTGTGAGTGCAATGAAGAAAGGTTTCCATTATGGAGAATATGGCTTATCAGTGCACGTGGTCTAACTGCTACAGTGAAAATGTGGAGTTACTGCTACTCAATAATTCCTTATTTTTTATTTGCACATTTAGGCATTCTCTCTAGAGCCAGCTCAGGACACACCCTTTGGTTTATATCCAATGCACAAACTCAGGTATGAAGTATTCCTGAAAGAGTGTGTAGGCTTGCAGCTTTATTTTGCCCACTTGTTTATTTCTACCTCGATTCTGGTCACAGATGATGGTAGGAAAGATGACAGTGCTCTCCCACATCTATCCTGATTGCCTATCCTGCCTGTCGATGGCATAAAATGGCTCATAAGGCCAGCCTTTCTATTTACATGTTCTGATTTATTTGCTGTTGTCAAAGATTCCCTGTTCATTAGCCCCTCCAGAATGAACTGCAAACTTCAGCTAAACATACTTTCATACCACTTCCTGCTTTAATCACAGCACCTACTTGAAATCACGGACATGCTCGGTAACTCCAAGTACAAGGATCCCATTACACAGCAAGTTAAATAGATGCCCAGCTTTACTGTTCCAACGTTTAGTTTTGCTTCATTTGTTCCCACAGATGAGCATTTCACTCATTCCTAAGTCTTCACATGGGGCTTTGCCAACATCGCTAGGGTGTCTCTGGGCACTTAAACTGCTTGGTATCAACTAGAGTTCTCAAAGCCTTGCCAACTGGACTTTCTGGGTATACCACTTAGAGAGCAAATAGATTTGGGCATTAGGAAGAAAGCTCTTGTATGCCCAAGTCATTTATTCCAGAGAGAAGCAGTGACGCTTAATGGTTAACAAGGACTCCAGAAGACTAACTCACTGACAAGGCTTGATACTCCACTTCACCACTTCCTGGCTCTGTGCACATTGCTTAGCCCACATCTGCCAAGTATCCTTAACTAAAAACCAGGGACAATATAACACCCATCCTGTCAGGCTGTTATGAGGATTAAATGAGGTGCGTAGTAGTTACTCTGTAAAAGGCAGTGGCTATTTTTTGGTTGTTGAACTTCTGCCTTTAGGATGCTTCCATCACGTACTATTATTCTGGTTTGCTCAGAGGTAACCAAAACAGGATCCTCTCTTTCAAGAGCATATGGGCTAACTGGAAAATAAATTACTGACTTGAAAACACTCAAAAATCACTAGGCTTACTGCTTACAAATAAGAAAAAAATTAAGCAATAAGTGCTCTCATTTTTATGGATATATAACAATAGAATCGATATGCCATGAAAAAGGTTTACATCTCATTAGGAAATCTCATATACCTCACTGCATAGGACTGTCCATTAAAACTTGTTCTTTATGCCTTTATTTCTTTGGAATTCAAAGGCAACATATCTTGCCATAAACATCCAAACATTACAGAATTATCTATAATGTAAAGAGGAAAAGTTCTTACAGTCCCATCCCAACCACTGTCAGTTGCAGGGGAATACTCCAGATTGCATTTTTCTGTGTGTTTTCTTTACCAACTTTAAAAATATATATAAAAGATTGTAGCACTTTGCAAATTGCTCCCCCCCATCCCACCTTTTAAACTCAGCAATACATCTTGGACATCTTTTTGGTCAGTACATGTGGATGTACCTCATGGTTTTAAACAGGATGGATACACTCAATTTATTGAACCAATCTCAAACTGAAGAGCATTTTGGTTATTTTCAGGGTTTTTTTCCATCACGAACAACACTTTCACTGCCAAATTCTTAGCAGGTTCACAGCCTGACCTAGATATTTAAGAAAGCTTTCCCAAGTTTCATCATTATCCTCTGGAATGGCCACATGCATCCTCAAGTGAACGCTACTATTTAATGTCTTTTGCTCTTTAGGAAGTTTAGGTTATACTGTGCATAGGAACATGGCTTGTTTTGTCCTAACTTTCCAACATTAACTCTTCCCTAAAATAAAAACAAAAACAAAAACCCAGAGCATCCGTGTTTATGTTAAAATCCTCTGAAAACGCGTTTCTCTGTCCTGGCCCTTTCATCTGGTTCAGTAGCTCTTTCCTCTGCAGCAATTTTCATGGAGGTCCAGCACATACTAACCTCAGCTTCACCCCTCACTGGTGCTACAGCCTTGGGTAAGTTACTTATGATCTCTGGGCCTCAGATACCTCCTCTCTGAAATGGGGTTTATACAGAAATGAGGATTAAACGAATTAATATAATGCAGAGTGCTCTGAGCAGCGCCTAGCAATAAGTGTTCAATCAATAGTAGCCATTATTATTAATAGTTGTGTGGTTGCTTTTAATGATTCTTTTTTAAAGATCTGAAAATACTGATTTCTGCCCCTTTGTGGGGAGCCCTTCTCACTCTTGTTTTTGTAATGGGATTCTGCCTCTTTCGCCTCCATCATCGTTTAGCTGGAACCCAGATGCTTGGGCCTTGTCCCTCAAACACCCCTAGTGATTCACAGCCAGGTAGCAGCTGGCCATGCAATGAGGCTGGAGGAGCACAGAGCAGACCTTTCCACTCCAAAATACACCAAAGAAATGTGACAGAGGTTCATTATCTGGGGCCTCAGCAGCTATTTGGTTATCAGGAATTCACTGCTTAAAATACTAAGATTCCTGGGAGGAAGAATACCCTTTAGTCATCAGTTTGCAGCTTAGCCAAGACAGCTGACAGGGAGCTAAGCCAAAATAGGTGAAAGTAATAGCTCCGGGGATGGGGAAGGGCTGAGAACAGGGCTGAGAAACAGCCTAGAAGGGGGCAAGCCTTCACCGACTTTCCAGGGTGCAGCTCCCAGGTCTTGCCTTAGCCCCCAGCACGCTGAGAGCGCCAAGCCAGGCTTAGGGGGCCCCTGGACCCAGAGAGCAGGGGATGAACTGCGCATCCCTGGAGCAGACGGCCCTGTGCCCTGTCCTGCCGGCCAGGTACCCACGGCCTTGGGCTTATTTCCTCCTCCCTCTTAAGGCAATTTCAGCCCTGAGCAGCTTCAGGCAAGAAATAAAGCTGGCCTTCTAAAGTGGGATGATCCTGCGTGTAAGGCCGCAGGCTAAATGCCACCAGCCACCCTGATGTGTTTTTTTTACATTTGGCCCTCGCCAGAGCTGCCTGCGTTTATAGTTACTCACTCACTGGCCGGGCTCCCAACTTCATGAGAAAATCTGAGGATTCAGATCTGTTTTCACCCCTGGGTTCCCATCACAAGGTCTACGCACTACGTTTATTAAGATGAATCAGTTGGAACTGGGGGCTCTGTTTTCCTATATGCCCCCAATTCACCTTTGCACTTTCTAGCTAAGGTCGAAAGCCTGTTATGTGGCCACCATGACCAATGAGGAGGGTTCTGAGGACGAGGACTGAGGCTGATGCGGTGGGGGGTGGGGGGGGGTGTCCAACTGCAGGTGTGGGCGGGACTCCCATGGCGACAGCACCCAGCAGCTCCCAGTCTCCTGGGAAGAAGAAAGGCTGCTTCCTGCCCACCTGTCCTCCTGTGCCCTCACTTGCTCGAAGCACCGGTCCTGAGAGTGTTGTGCCTGCCCTCTTTGTGCTGTTCGAAATGAACCCTGAACACAAGGTCCACTTGAGAGTTTATATTTGGTAAGTTCCTTGGAAAGGCTGGGAATAAGGCAATACCTTTCCGCTGCGGCTACCAAATGCCCTCGCGCCTTCCACAGGGCTCACTTCCCCTCACTCCCCTCAGGGTCAGCCTCGCCCTTGCTGCTCCTGACCTCTAGACATGGAAAATACCCTCAGCCTGGTCCCCTCACTCTCTTATGTGCCCTTTCTGTGACCTGGACCCACCCCAGAGTCCCCTGCCTCAGTCTAATTCACTGTATTTCTACAACTTGCGTTTCTAATACACAGGACACCCATCCCCAGCAGCCCTGTCTTAGGTGTCCACTTACATCCTTCTGCAGAGAATGACCGCAAGCACAACTAGGCTTTTAACCTAAGCTCTTTGATGATGGCGGTGATTTGGCCGAAATCCCTCAAGTCTGACGGCAGCACTGAGATGCCAACGATGGTCCAGGGCAGCCACTGGCCGCTGGCCCTCGGATGGGGGATGGGCTCCGGCAGAGGCTGCCTGGGTCTTGAGTCTTCAGAAGAGTTTTACACCAATGCAACAGCCCTTGAAATTAATTTTCTATTAAAACTTAAGCCTCTCAGTCTGATAAACAAACTGCACATTTGCTGTGGATTCTGTATCTGACCATTTACACTGGTTTTGTCAACAAAATTTACTGTATTCATAAATACTAATGTTCTCATTTGGTTCCGTATCTTTAGTATACTGTAAATTATCAGCGAGTACATAAATGTCTTGGCCTGGTAATAACAGTGGCCTGAAATGACTTCCTTTTTCCTTTAAAGACGTTGCATGTTTTAATGGTAGGTGTTTCTAATTAACTTGAAGTGCCATAAAATGCCCATGTATGAATCAAAGACAAGCGAGTTGCATTAAATTAAAAGTGCAGTAACTGATTAATGCTAACAAATTAGGCACGCCTTCAAGATGCACGATTTCTCTGTTTAGAGTCGTCATCTTATTCATGCAGGGATATCAAGGCTCCTAGAGCACCCGTGCCAAATGAGCCTTTCAAAATTAATATTTTGGGCCATCAATAGGAACACAGTATCAAGCTTTAAAAAGACTCCCGCTCAGGCATCTCAACAGAGCACCCCCTTTCTTCTTCCTTCATAAATGAGCTCGATTTGGGGATCTGATCTTTTTGCCAATATAAGTCCAAATGAGCACTGTAAATACTGAAATCAAATGTTACTACTTGGCCTAATTTTCTTTCAGCCTGCAGTTAATCTTTATTCAGCCTTAATGAGTATTTATTGTGTGACCCTGACAGCTTGCTACTGCTGTGATAAATTATCTGACTCAAGTCCGATTAAAAATGCAACCCTGAGTGCTAATTATCTCAACAGACCTGCTTAATAACAGCATTTCTTGTCAATTATGGAATCGCAGCATGGGTGTCAATAGGAACAAATGCCCAGGCCTACCTTAGACGCTGACTTCCCGTAATGCCCTTTTACTTGCCACATGTAAATCAGAGGGCTTCTGTACCTGTGGTGACCTTTTATTAGCAAACTGTCAAAGTGATACAACTAGCCATAGCAAAACCCCTACTACCATACAATTAGGGGTTACAGCTTAGGACAACAGGAGGTCCATCAGACATAGCTAATTACGATGCATCTTACTTATGGCCTGTCCAGCAGGAAGAATTAGCTGTTTTTTAAATTTATGCGAGCTTAAGCATGGCCCACAGGAGGAAGCTACTGGAAAGTCAGGGCTGGGGAGGTGGAGGCACAGAGTTGCCCAACTGTTTTCGACAATTTTTCAGGGTGTCTGGAATCAGATCTGAGTTCAATCTCAGCTCTGTCACTTACTTGCTGTGACTTGGCATAAATCACTTCAGCTGAAAAACGGAGCCAATACCGTCCACCTCATTGACTGGGGGCCGGAGTAAGGATTAAGAGGTAACATTATAGGGCTTCCCTGGTGGAGCAGTGGTTGAGAGTCCGCCTGCCGATGCAGGGGATACGGGTTCGTGCCCCAGTCCGGGAAGATCCCACATCCCACATGCCGCGGAGCAGCTGGGCCCGTGAGCCATGGCCGCTGAGCCTGCGCGTCCGGAACCTGTGCTCCGCAACGGGAGAGGCCACAACGGTGAGAGGCCCGCGTATCGCAAAAAAAAAAAAAAAGAGGTAACATAGAAACACTTAGCATGGTCCTATCACATAGTGGGTGATGAATATCTGTTTACTGTCTCCTGTTTGCTTGTTTTTCTTCCCGTGACCAAGATAACAGATAATAACAATAGCTACAAGTAACATTTATGCAGCTCTCCCTATATGCCCTGCACAATGTCTTAACGTGTACCTGTCATTTAATCTTCCTCCTTCACCACAGTCAGAATTTAGAAGAATAATGGGGATGTAACATACAGTGTGGGGAATACAGTCAAGAATATCGTGGTAACTTCGTATGATGACAGACTTATGGGGTGATCATTTCACAACGTATACGTCATTATCCTGTACGTGTGAAACTAATATAATATTGTACATCAAAGATATGTCAATTAAAAAAGAATAGCTGTGGCTACCCCCTTTAGATCATTTAGTACAATCCCCTATTTATAGGGGAAAATGCCTTAAACTATTCAAAACCAAAGATGAGCGTCTCCCAAAGATCATCTGAGGCAAACACTTTGCAACCTACCCTGGTAATAGTAAAAGGTTCACCGACTGAACTGAGCATTTATTCCAGGCCAGTCACTGTGGGGAGTGCTCTACTTTGTTTAATTCACACAATATGTCTCTGATCAGCTTCCCTTTGGGGACCGGGAAATAGGGTAAGAGAGGTGAGGTGACTTGCCCAACACCCCATAACTGGCAGGTTTCAGAGCCCAGGCCTGAGTCGAGAGCCAAAGGCCCCACCTCCCCAAACTGGAGGAACCTGGCTGTGTTTTATGTACCTCAGCAAAGGCTTTTAGTGGAAAGGATGGGAGAGGCTGACACCAGCCCTAGGATGTTACACCACACCGTTATGTGGCCTTTTAATTATAAGGAACAATAAATACTATGTGCCTTTTTGGCTCTCTGCAGTGACAAGCCACAAAGGAGCAGGGCAGGGACCACGTCTGATATACACGTTCAGCCTTTTCAGGGGGGCAGGGGTGCTGGGGAGCAAAGTGAGAGGAGTTGCTGTTTTATCACATGACCTCAAGCATTTGCAGCCTTAGCTGGTGACTCTGGGGGCACAGACCTCCTCCCTCCTGGCTTTTATGACTCCAGAGAGGCTTGCTTTTTCAAGTAGAAATGCCATCACTGTTCAATTCGGCCCCATCGCCACCTTCTTGACTTCTTACCTGCCTGCCCTTACCAGGCTGACCTGACAGGAACCCAGAGCCGTGCAGGGAGTCCCGAGCACAACCTGAAGCAACCTCCTTAAAACTGGCTCTGAATCTTCCCAGATTCAGAAGGTACCGTCTAGGCGAACCCCTATTAAAATACAGATGTTCACGTTCCCTACATCTGGACGATGTGGTCTATGTGGGAAGGACAGAGAATCCACCCCGTTCTGTGAGGGGCCAGATGACGTCTCCCCCGTGGCCACACCCAGGCTGGCTGGCAGGAAGGATTCGGGGCTGTGGGAAACAACGCTGGGAAAGGAAAGCAATGTCAGGCCTCACTGCGCCAGAGGCTGCGCGGCCCGATGGCTAATGAGGCCCAGATGAGGGTCTCTGGGTGACAGATCTGGGGAGATGCAAGAAAGGAATGCGATCATTTCCTTCTGGTATGTGTTCCCTCTTGCCCAGCACCTCGGGCCTACTTCATTACTTCCTTCACACACGATCTCAAGTGTTTCATAAACACTGTGTTGGCTAATTTTCTTTCCATGGTGCTCCAGTCAGCCATCCCCTGTCCTGAGCATTCGCAGTTTCCCCATAAAGTAAGCACACCTGCGTTTTCTTTGATGAGTGCAGCTAATTGTCATTTGGGGTGACATAGAAAGCTCTTCCTCTAGGGTATTAGCTGAGGCTTAACGCGTTCCACAGAGATATGTGGTGACCCCGTCTGCCACTTCCCGAAGCCTCTCATTGTCTTGTAAAGTCCAGGTAAACCCGATTTCGGTTGGGAATAAAACCTCCCTGGGCTTAAGTCTGTCTCTTGATTGTCACATTTCCTTTGATTCCCAAGACATCATGCAATGTTAATGTGGAAATTACTTTGTACCCCTTCCCTCCTCGGTGTGTCCATAAACATCCACTCCAATTCCACATAAGGTTTTGCAGGAACTACGGAAACACATCCTCTCCAACAGGGTCCCTAATCCCCGGGCCGTGGACTGCTACAGGGCCGCGGCTGTTAAGAACTGGAGAGCAGGAGGTGAGCGGCTGGCGAGTGAGCAAAAGCTTCATCTGCCTCTTCCCCGTCGCTTCCCATCGCTCACATTACCGCCTGAACCATCCCTCCTACCCCGGCCCGGGTCCGTGGAAAAATCGTCTTCCATGAAACTGGTCCCTGGTGCCAAAAAGGTTGGGGACCACTGCTCGACAGACAAGTTTAGCACAAAAGTTATTGCCCCGCTGGGCAGAGCCCTATGCTCTGGTACCGTTTACTGCCCTCTGAACACTCCAAAGAGAACTAAATCTTTTCAAACACATTAGTAATAAGGAATGTAAGACATGCGCCCAGTGTGCTCTTGGAGTCCTACTTGTATCCTCTGCATTCCAAATTGTTCTACGCATGAGCCCAGTTCAACACAAAGTGTGGCCCAAAGGCAGAGTCCACAGTGCGTGAGGTTTTAACGGGCCCCTCCCTGTCTGCAGGCCAATCCCTTAATCTTCTGGGTATCCAGCCATTTGCCATTTGGCTTGGATATGCCAGTCGACACATTTCTACTGAAAAATCAAGTAATATGACAAACAAACTGTGACTTAAGTGGTGGACTCTGTTTTGTATGTGGATGCCAGATTTGAGCTGCTATTATCAAGTTTTTCTTTTTATAATGATGACCACATCTTAAAAATTAATTATGCCTGCTATTTATTTCACAGTCCTGGTCTCAGGCCAACAGTACAGTTCCTTGAATTTGCCTGAAACATACGGACTCAGGATTTCATTTATGGTTTTTGGTAAAGTCACGTTCTTCCCCAAATTATGCACATGAGAATCTTGGGTGGGGTGCTGTCATTTGCCCGAAGCTGTTTCCATTAGCAACGACATTTATAAAAACACATGTCAGCAGTTAGCACCCCTGCAGAGTGAGTACAGCCAGCCCCAGGGAGCTTCATTTCTATTTTGGGGTCTCAATGTCCTTTCAAGGGGCAGAAAAAGATTTTGGAGCATTTGGCTCCACAGGAAACCTCTTGCCTAGTTTCTGTTTCTCCAAACCACACCCTTTTGGGAACCTATCGATAACCAGCTACGAGGAGTCTATTATTTCATTTTGGATTTCAACAAACAATCTGTGACACCTCCCCCTTTTTGCATTATCACCTTAAAACTATCACAAGACCTACAAGAAAACAGTCCTTCCATCTCAGATCTTTGAGGGATGTGTTTGAGAATCCACTTTGGTACTTCTGGGGCACTGAGTTTTAGAAAAAAAAAGCCTTTAGAAAAATCTTTCGGAGCCAGAGCTTAAACACACAGCTGTTGGGCGCAGTGTTTTAAGACAAAGTAAAACAAGAAGATATTATTTCAAACAGAATTGAGTATGTGGGTATTGGCTTTATATAAAATTATGACGGTACTAGTACATAAAATACTCGGTGAAACCCAGTGGATGAGCCACACCTAGCACTAACTTTCTGGATTGTGAAGAGCTCTCCTGATTATCCCCACTGACCTTCTGTGCAGCATCTCCCAACTTCTCGCCTTGAGGGAGACCAGCAGGGCCCTGTGCGCCTCCTCTCTCAGCCCCAGGGCTCGTGGTCCCTATAAGTCAGACTGTTTCAGCAATTCCTCCCCCCACTCTCTGAAATTACCACCACTTTCCCGACTAGGTCAGGTTACTCCTGTTAGTTTTTTTTATAATTATTTTATTCCCTCCAGAACAACACATTTCAGGGGTCTGGTTTAGCATGGTACTGTTTTTTTTTTTTTTTTTTGCAGTACGCGGGCCTCTCACTGTTGTGGCCTCTCTTGCTGCGGAGCACAGGCTCCGGACGCGCAGGCCCAGCGGCCATGGCTCACGGGCCCAGCCACTCTGCGGCATGTGGGATCTTCCCGGACCGGGGCATGAACCCGCGTCCCCCGCATTGGCAGGTGGACTCTCAACCACTGCGCCACCAGGGAAGCCCTAACACAGTACTCTTGCTAGGGGTCCTGAGGTTCAGCAGCATCAGCATGGCCTGGACCCTTGTCAGAAACGGAGACTCTCGGACTCCACTCCAGACCTACGCGGTTTGTATGTAGTTTCGTTTGAGAAGCACTGGTCTGGAACTGATAGACGTTTCTGGAAGTTACTAATTTCTCAGAATTCATCAGTGATCTCGGAACCTGAGGCAGTCCTCAGAATAACAGCAACCCCCACCCCCCGCTACACACACATACTTTCCAAAACCTCACAGGCGGAGTGCTTATTCTATTTGGGCAACCAGGAGCCATGTCTAAACCTGAAGTCAAATGAGTTACTTCGTCTAGAAGGGAAATTAAGTTTTCTAGTTCCCACAAGCACCAAATAGGGACCAATAATTTTGAAGAATTAACCTAAAGAAGATCTATCTAATATGCAACTACGAAGGCACTTTGGGACCTTGCAGGGACTCCTCTTCAGCACTAGCTGACAGAAACCAGGGACGCAGCTGCCTCTGTTTTATTTGAAGTTCTACCGGAAGAAAGAGGTGAAGAGTCTCCATGGATCCCCCAGTAACTAACTAAGTCTCCTTGAGAATGTGGAGTTCTCAATGTTTCCAAAAGCCAACTAGGAAGATGGGAATACAGATGCCTGGGCTGCATTTCATTCCTCTAGAGCAGAATCTCTTAAGGTTGGAGCCAGGGATTTGTGCTTTGAAGATCTCCCTAGGTGACTCTGAGGAAGGGATAGGAGCCATTGTTCTAGGCCACTGAGTGGCTCCAAAGGTGGCTTGAATGCTGTTGCTATTTAACCTCCACCACAAACACAGATTTAAACACAGATTTCGACGAGGTAGCATTGTGAATCCAAAGGCAAAGAAGGGTTTTGCTGACTAAGTGTTTGAGGTTGCACTATATGCTTAGTAAGGTGTGTTGGTCTATTTATTACGCCAATAAGTGCGGACAGAATATCCCTTTAATTCACAAATATGTGGTACCAACAAGTGCCACTGTCCTAAGGTGGGTGGGGTGGGAAGAATTCAGAATGTGCTGGGCAGCCATGCTACCTATGCCTGCTGCACTTAATCAGAAATGGTTCTGTATTTTTTGCTTTCAGGAAAATTTGGTTAAAGTCTAGATCATTTGAGAGTGGCATCCCGAAACTGTTTGTTTTCCCTCTCTGAGGTGAAAAGAAATACCTTAAGTCTGTTACATGTGCCATGTTACCTAATAAAGCAAGTGATATTATGTATTTTGATTATCTTCAGAGAGCCTACATTTTTCTTGCTTTCTAGTAGGGTAGATTATTTCATCACTATGCCCAAGGATGCGTATAATGTCATATGTTTGCAAAAATATGCTTTCAAATGCTTCCAAGATTAAAATAACTGTCTTGTATTATTTTGCTCTCTGTTGACAGTTCAATTTCATTTCATCACTGGACATACTCTTTCTGTAATGGATTTATAACTGCTACATCACAGTAACCGTCCATAAAGAACGACATAATAGGGCTTCCCTGGTGGCGCAGTGGTTGAGAACCTGCCTGCCAATGCAGGGGACACGGGTTCGAGCCCTGGTCTGGGAAGATCCCACATGCCACGGAGCAACTGGGCCCGTGAGCCACAACTACTGAGCCTGCGCGTCTGGAGCCTGTGCTCTGCAACAAGAGAGGCTGCGATAGTGAGAGGCCCGCGCACCGCGATGAAGAGTGGCCCCAGCTCGCCACAACTGGAGAAAGCCCGCGGACAGAAACGAAGACCCAACGCAGCCAAAAATAAATAAATAAAATTAAAAAAAAAAAAAAAAAAAAAGAACGACATAATAGGGCTTCCCTATTATGGCGCAGTGGTTGAGAATCTGCCTGCTAATGCAGGGGACACGGGTTTGAGCTCTGGTCCGGGAGGATCCCACATGCCGCGGAGCAACTAGGCCCATGAGCCACAACTACTGAGCCTGCGCGTCTGGAGCCTGTGCTCTGCAACAAGAGGGGCCGCGATAGTGAGAGGCCCACGCACCACGATGAAGAGTGGTCCCCGCTTGCCACAACTAGAGAAAGCCCTCGCACAGAAACGAAGACCCAACACAGCAAAAATAAATTAATTAATTAAAAAAAAAGAACGACATAATAGGAACAATTAGTTTCCTAAGAATCTACCACTCACAGTGTTTTCTGTTTTTGGTATTTGTGGCTCGCAAGAGCTTCTGCTCCTTTCAAATTAATCTGTTTTAATATAGCATTAATTTCCTGACATTTCACATAACTTAGTCAAGTCCACACTTTGATCCCTTTGATCTGGGATGATCTGTAAAGCCAAACAAAAACTATAAAATTCTAAATGTAGCAAATTTACTCTCTTTTCTCTCCACTCTATTTGGTTATTTACATCGCTAGTGACATATGGTAATAAACTGCTATCACCATCCACTCCTCACTGTGGATCAAAGCCTTGGAATGCTTGATGAAAATTTATTAGGCCTCTGCCCACCGATTCCCACCTGGCCGCTCACAGTACCCGCCGCCAGCGCTACCTTGGGCTGGAGACGGAGACTCTGATGACTAACAGCTGGGCATCTCAGCCAGCCAACCCTGCCTCCATCCTCTAGGGCTGGCCGCCCCTTGGCTTCCTAGTTCTCTTTCCTCATCTTACCTAAGTCAACCTGCAGCAGAGGCTGCCAGGAATGCCGGGGTTCGAAGGGGGCAGGTGTGGCTTGCAGAAGCCTCCCTGCCAGTGACAGTGACCCATGCCGCTCTGCTGGTGGGTAACAGGCCATCGATGTAGTGTAGACTGAAGGGATCGGGGAGGCTGGGCAAAGAGAGAAACGCTCTGAGGGGCTTTACAGGGAGATTTATAAGACCCAGGGGTGTTTACACCTGCGCTCAGTTTTGAGCATTTTACTTACTGCTTCTTGCCTCAATGCTTCAGTTTATCACCACAAAGATGGTCAAATAAAAACTACATGCTGGTATTTGGTAAAATTTATATAGAAGGCAGCTGTTTTATTTTTTTTCCCCTCACGTAAGTCTCATCTAGTCAAACAAATCTGTCAATAAATATTACAGTCTTTAAGGTACAAATGAAGCTTTTTTTTTCTACATTAATTTTTCCCATGACACCACATGCCTATGGAAAAAGAACGCAAGTAGAAACTTTAGTAAGCGTCTCTAATGACTTCTACAGTGATAACTTAGCATTTGTATACCCTTGTATTGTCAAGGGGTTAGAATAATCCCAAATGTCCCACATTCTGAAGACTGGCCCCAGACACGTCAGAGCATTTATGGCCAAAGAACACAGTGATGGTCTGTATATGCTGATGAGCTACAAGGGCTTGTAGATAGATTCCTTTAACTTTCAAAATATGGAGGAATCTAGCTCAGTCTTATTTATCAGTTCTCACAACAGTAATATTAACCAAGCTACAGTCCTTCCTGCAAGCTATATCCCATCTTTTTGGTGGTTAAAAACAGTAAAGAGACTCTTGGATTTAAAATACCATACTTGAAGGTAGTGGTTGAGTTTGGGAGCTCTGTTTTTGAAACTTTCTCATCTAAACCCACACCATAATTGTGTCAGTGTTCAACCCCAGGCCTGCAACGAGAAAACTTGGCAATTAACATCGTTAACTATTACCTGCCCTTAGAGGACACCCACTTTCGGAATAGCTGGGAGGCTATGACATATGCTAAAATGTGCATCCACAAATTCACAAGTCTAGATAAGAGGCTGAGTTCAATGGCCCTGTTGTCAGCTGCATAATATCCCATAAAAGCTGCTCTCTCCATCAGTTACATCCTTTGCATCCTTATCTGGATTGTTACTCTTTGCTTTTTTCCCCCCACCCAGGACCCTCCAATTCGCAGTCACATAAATTCTTCAGAAAACATCGTTCCATATCAGGATTCTGAGAGGCCAGAGACAGTTGAGAAGGGAAGGGGGTTTCGTACAAGGCAATTCTCAACAGAAACATCCTGGGGGATCCTGATCCGTGACTGCCACGATCCTTTCGGTAGTTGTGCCCGCCTGCCATTGCGGGTTTTTTCCCCCTTTTCCTCTTTGATAGCTGAGGCCCACGCGCTGCTGGCTTCTCAGAATGCGTGCTAGTCCCGGGATCAAAATTACACACAGGGAAATGCTGCCATGCTCATGATGGGATGTTTAGCTTTGCCATGTGGGTCTTGACCCATAGAATGGGCTCCTGTGGTCATTTAACATGCTGCCTCCTAGCCAATGCCAGCCAGTCTTGAGGAAGCTTCACTTCACGGCTCTGCCAGCTTCGTAGAATGTATGTCTGGAGCCTCAGGTTTCCCCTTCACATTCAGGCAAAACTATTTCCCCACTGCCTCCTCATTCCAACTTAGAAACTTCCCAGGTTTCCCGACTACAGGATCCCCTCCTATTTACTGATCACTCGGTGTCCAATCTACATTAGAGAGATTTCCTGCTCTCCGTGACACTTTTGACACAGCCTCACCCCCTACCACGACCCCTCTTTGTTAGACACAGGCGTCCATTTGAGGTTCACAGACATCTGTTAACGTTCTCAAGGCTCCAGCCTTCACAGTACCATCAGGAGCACAGGAAGTGAGATTATGTATACCAAAAGGTTTTATAATCTGTAAAGTACTACAGAAGTGGTTCCTTGGGTAAGCCAGATCTTACAATGTAAGACTTTTTTTTTTTTTGGCAGAGTTGTTGAGTCTATCCAGTTTGAAGTCACAGTAGGACACCCAGCTGCCACCCTAGACAGTTGACAGTGAATCATCTGCAGGCCTACATATGCGAAGCTGCCTCATTTTTAAGATGGTCCAGTGTCCTTAGGCATGTTTGGAGCCATGGCCTTGGAATTCCATCCCTCCCAAGAGGGGCTGGGATTCTCTAATGACCTCATCTAGTGGGATGAAAATACATCTATAGAAGACTATCCACGAATGGCCACTATTTTTTTTTGAATTTCATTTTATTTAGTTTTTATACAGCAGGTTCTTATTACTTATCTATTTTATACATATTAGTGTACATATGTTAACCCCAATCTCCCAATTCATTCCACCATCACCACCACTCCCGCCACTTTCCCCCCTTGGTGTCCATATGTTTGTTCTCTACATCTGTGTCTCTATTTCTGCTTTGCAAACCAGTTCATCTGTACCCTTTTTCTACATTCCACATATATGCATTGATATACGATATTTGTTTTTCTCTTTCTGACTTACTTCACTCTGTATGACAGTTTCTAGATCCATCCACGTCTCTACAAATGATGCAATTTCGTTTCTTTTTATGGCTGAGTAATATTCCACTGTATATATGTACCACATCTTCCTTATCTATTCATCTGTCAATGGACATTTAGGTTGCTTCCATGACCTGGCTATTGTAAATAGTGCTGCAATGAATATTGGGGTGCATGTGTCTTTCTGAATTATGGTTTTCTGTTTTCTCTGGGTATATGCCCAGTAGTGGGACTGCTGGGTCATATGGTAATTCTATTTTTAGATTTTTAAAGAACCTCCATACTGTTCTCCATAGTGGCTGTATCAATTTACATTCCCACCAACAGTGCAAGAGGGTTCCCTTTTTTCCACACCCTCTCCAGTATTTGTTGTTTGTAGATTTTCTAATCATGCCCAGATTTTCTAACCAGTCTGAGGTGATACCTCATTGTAGCTCTGATTTGCATTTCTCTAATAATTAGTGATGTTGAGCAGCTTTTCATGTGCTTCTTGGCCACCTGTATGTCTTTTTTGGAGAAATGTCTATTTAGGTCTTCTGCCCATTTTTTTATTGGGTTGTTTGTTTTTTTATTATTGAGCTGCATGAGCTGTTTATATATTTTGGAGATTAATCCTTTGTCTGTTGATTCATTTGCAAATATTTTCTCCCATTCTGAGGGTTGTCTTTTTCTCTTATTTGTAGTTTCCTTTGCTGTGCAAAAGCTTTTAAGATTCATTAGGTCCCATTTGTTTATTTTTGTGTTTATTTCCATTACTCTAGGAGGTGGATCAAAAAAAATCTTGATGGGATTTATGTTAAAGAGTGTTCTTCCTGTGTTTTCCTCTAAGAGTTTTATAGTGTTCAGTCTTACATTTAGGTCTTTAATCCATTTTGAGTTTATTTTTGTGTATGGTGTTAGGGAGTGTTCTAATTTCATCCTTTTACATGTAGCTGTCCAGTTTTCCCAGCACTACTTATTAAAGAGACTGTTTTTTTCTCCATTGTATATCCTTGCCTCCTTTGTCATATATTAGTTGACCACAGATGCGTGGGTTTACCTCTGGGCTTTCTATCCTGTCCCACTGATCTATATTTCTGTTTTTGTGCCCGTACCATATTGTCTTGATTATTGTAGCTTTGTAGTATAGTCCGAAGTCAGGGAGTCTGATTCCTCCAGCTCCATTTTTTTCCCTCAAGACTGCTTTGGCTATTCGGGGTCTTTTGTGTCTCCATACAAATTTTAAGATTTTTTGTTCTAGTGCTGTAAAAAATGCCACTGGTAATTTGATAGGGATTGCATTAAATCTGTAGATTGCTTTGGGTAGTACAGTCACATTCACGATATTGATTCTTTCAAACCAAGAACATGGTATATCTCTCCATCTGTTTGTGTCATCTTTGATTGCTTTCATCAGTGTCTTATAGTTTTCTGACTACAGGTCTTTTACCTCCTTAGGTAGGTTTATTCCTAGGTATTTTATTCTTTTTGTTGCAATGGTGAATAGGATTGTTTCCTTAATTTCTCTTCCTGATCTTTCGTTGTTAGTGTATGGGAATGCAACAGATTTCTGTGCATTAATTTTGTATCCCATAAATGTACCCATTTCATTGATTAGCTCTAGTAGTTTTCTGGTGGCATCTTTAGGATTCTCTATGTACAGTAGCATGCCATCTGCAAACAGTGACAGTTTTACTTCTTCTTTTCCAATTTTTAGTCCTTTTATTTCTTTTTCTTCTCTGATTGCTGTGGCTAGGACTTCAAAAACTATGTTGAATAATAGTGTTGAGAGTGGACATCCTTGTCTTGTTCCTGATCTTAGAGGAAATGCTTTCTGTTTTTCACCATTGAGAATGATGTTTGCTGTGGGTTTGTCATATATGGTCTTTATTATGTTGAAGTAGGTTCCCTCTATGCCCACTTTCTGGAGAGTTTTTATCATAAATCGGTGTTGAATTTTCTCAAAAGCTTTTTCTGCATCTATTGAGATGATCATACAGTTTTTATTCTTCAATTTGTTAATATGGTATATCACACTGATTGATTTGCATATATGGAAGAATCCTTGCCTCTCTGGGATAAATCCTACTTGATCATGGTATATGATTCTTTTAATGTGTTGTTGGATTCTGTTTGCTAGTATTTTACTGAGAATTTTTGCATCTATATTCATCAGTAATACTGGTCTGTAATTTTTTTTTGTAGTATCTCTGTCTGGTTTTGGTATCAGAGTGACGGTGACCTCGTAGAAGTAGTTTGGGAGTGTTCCTTCCCCTGCAATTTTTTGGAAGAGTTTGAGAAGGACGGGTGTTAGCTCTTCTCTAAATGTTTTATAGAATTCACCTGTGAAGCCATCTGGTCCTGGACTTTTGTTTGTTGCAAGATTTTTAATCACAGTTTCAGTTTCATTACTTGTGATTGGTCTGTTCATATTTTCTATTTCTTCCTGGCTCAGTACTGGAAGATTATACGTTTCTAAGAATTTGTCCATTTCTTCCAGGTTGTCCATTTTATTGGCATAGAGTTGCCTGCAGTAGTCTCTTAGGATGCTTTGTATTTCTTCAGTGTCTGTTGTAACTTCTCCTTTTTCATTTCTAATTTTATTGATTTGAGTCCTCTCCTTCTTTTTCTTGATGAGTCTGGCTAACGGTTTATCAATTTTGTTTATCTTCTCAAAGAACCAGCTTTTAGTTTTATTGATCTTTGCTATTGTTTTCTTTGTTTCTATTTCATTCATTTCTGCTCTGATCTTTATGATTCCTTTCCTTCTATTTACTTTGGGTTTTGTTTGTTCTTCTTTCTCTAGTTCCTTTAGGTGGAAGGTTAGATTGTTTATTTCAGATTTTTCTTGTTTCTTGAGGTAGGATTGTATTGATGTAAACTTCCCGCTTAGAACTGCTTTTGCTACATCCCATAGGTTTTGGATCGTCGTGTTTTCATTGTCATTTGTCTCTAGGTATTTTTTGATTTCCCCTTTGATTTCTTCAGTGATCTCTCGGTTATTTAGTAATGTATTGTTTAGCCTCCAAGTGTCTGTGTTTCTTACATTTTTTTCCCTGTAACTGACTTCTAATCTCACAGCGTTATGGTTAGAAAAGATGCTTGATATGATTTCAGTTTTCTTAAATTTACCGAGGCTTGATTTGTGACCCAGGATGTGATCTATCCTGGAGAATGTTCTGTGTGCACTTGAGAAGAAAGTGTAATCTGCTGTTTTTGGATGGAATGTCCTATAAATATCAATTAAGTCCATCTTGTTTAATGTATCGTTTAAAGCTTGTATTTCCTTATTTACTTTCATTTTGGATGATCTGTCCATTGGTGAAAGTGAGGTGTTAAAGTCCCCTACTATGATTGTGTTACTGGCAATTTCCCCTTTATGGTTGTTAGCATTTGCCTTATGTATTGAGGTGCTCCTATGTTGGGTGCATAAATATTTACAATTGTTATATTTTCTTCTTCGATTGATCCCTTGATCATTATGTAGTGTCCCTCTTTGACTCTTGTAATAGTCTTTATTTTTAACTCTATTTTGTCTCATATGAGAATTGCTACTCCAGCTTTCTTTTGATTTCCATTTGCATGGGATATCTTTTTCCATCCCCTCACTTTCAGTCTGTATGTGTCCCTAGGTCTGAAGTGCATCTCTTGTAGACAGCATATATATGGGTCTTGTTTTTGTATCCATTCAGCAAGCCTCTGTCTTTTGGTTGGAGCATTTAATCCATTCACATTTAAAGTAATTATAAATATGTATGTTCCTATGACCATTTTCTTAATTGTTACGGGTTTGTTTTTGTAGGTCCTTTTCTTCTCTTGTTTCTCACTTAGAGAAGTTCCTTTAGCATTTGTTGTAGAGCTGGTTTGGTGGTGCTGAATACTCTTAGCTTTTGCTTGTCTGGAAAGCTTTTGATTTCTCCATCAAATCTGAAGGAGATCTTTGCTGGGTAGAGTAATATTAGTTGTAGGTTCTTTCCTTTCATCACTTTAAATATATTGTGTCACTTCCTTCTGGCTTGTAGAGTTTCTGCTGAGAAATCAACTGTTAACCTTACGGGAGTTCCTTTGTATGTTATTTGTCGATTTTCCCTTATTGCTTTCAATAATTTTTCTGTCTTTAATTTTTGCCAGTTTGATTACTATGTGTCTCGGTGTGTTTCCCCTTGGGTTTATCCTGCCTGGGACTCTCTGCGCTTCCTGGACTTGGATGGCTATTTCCTTTCCCATGTTAGGGAACTTTTGAACTATAATCTCTTCAAATATTTTCTCAGGTCCTTTCTCTCTCTCTTCTCCTTCTGGGACCACTGTAATGTGAATGTTGGTGCATTTCATGTTGTCCCAGGGTCTCTTAGGCTGTCTTCATTTTCTTTTCATTCTTTTTTCTTTATTCTGTTCTGCGGCAGTGAATTCCACCATTCTGTCTTCCAGGTCACTTATCTGTTCTTCTGCCTCCGTTATTCTGCTATTGATTCCTTCTAGTGTATTTTTCATTTCAGTTATTGTATTGTTCATCTCTGTTTGTTTGTTCTTTGATTCTTCTAGGTGTTTGTTCTTTAATTCTTCTAGGTCTTTGTTAAACATGTCTTCCATCTTCTCGATCTTTGCCTCCATTCTTTTTCCGAGGTCCTGGATCATCTTCACTATCATTAGTCTCAATTCTTTTTCTGGAAGGTTGCCTATCTCCACTTCATTTAGTTGTTTTTCTGGGGTTTTATCTTGTTCCTTCATCTGGCACATAGTCCTCTGCCTTTTCATTTTGTCTGTCTTTCTGTGAATGTGGTTTTTGTTCCACAGACTGCATAATTGTAGTTCTTCTTGCTTCTGCTGTCTGCCCTCTGAATGGGCACTACTGTGCTCATGGGAACTTTAAGTCTAGGTAGGCATATATTTTACTAAAAAATGGGCTTTTTATAATAATGGCCTCAATAATCATCAACCTACAGTAATTGAAAACTATAGATCAAACACTGGGCTGCTATTTATGAAGTCATTCTAACTTTGAACCAAACTTAGTTAACAAAACTTGAAATCTATATTGTCCTACTGAGTACTGACTATGTGCTATGAGCTAGATATTTCATTTAATCCAATCCTTGGCCTGCAAGGTGCTGCACAGAACTACACCCAGTAGTCACCGTATCCATAGATTAATTACCCCAAGGCCAATCATAGGACACAAAATAACTATAAAATCAATTCAATAAGATTCTATTAAAAATGCACTGATGGGGCTTCCCTGGTGGCACAGTCGTTGAGAGTCCGCCTGCCAATGCAGGGGATACGGGTTCGTGCCCCGGTCCGGGAAGATCCCACATGCCGCAGAGTGGCTGGGCCCGTGAGCCATGGCCGCTCTGAGCCTGTGCGTCCGGAACCTGTGCTCCGCAACGGGAGAGGCCACAACAGTGAGAGGCCCGCATATCGCAAAAAAAAAAAAAAAAAAAAAATGCACTGATGGCACAATCTGTATTTCAATTATAAAAAAGACACAACCCTTGCATTCAACATAATTTATCCTTTCTAATTTTCTGCAAATATAAAATGAGGCTACTACATTTTCTTTTTAAAATGGTATTTAAATAAATGTTTGTATGTATTCTATAACCTCGTCCATTCTTTTATGATAATAAACCACCTAAACCAGACTAACTACTTCCATTTACCCATCTGATTCAGGAAGGCTGGCTCAGTGCTAGTACACAGTAAGGGCTCAATAAAGAGTTAAAATTTTTTTAAAATTAATTTATTATCTATTTATTATTTTTGGCTGCCTTGGGTCTTTGTTGTGCACGGGCTTTCTCTAGTTGCAGCGAGCGGGTGCTACTCTTCATTGTGGTGCGCGGGCTTCTCATTGCGGTGGCTTCTCTTGTTGCGGAGCACGGGCTCTAGGAGCTCGGGCTTCAGTAGTTGTGGCTTACGGGCTCTAGAGAGCAGACTCAGTAGTTGTGGCGCATAGGCTTAGTTACTCCTCGGCATGTGGGATCTTCCAGGACCAGGGCTCAAACCCGCATCCCTTGCATTGGCAGGCGGATTCTTAACCACTGTGCCACCAGGGAAGCCCAACAGTTACAATTACTAAGCATATCTTCCCTATTGAAATACACTCTTTCATTTTAATCTGGGCGTGATAACTTCCCTGGAAGAATACTATTGTAGCTCACCCTCTAATGTCTTATAACAGTCCTTACCCTGTGTTCCTGCATTCCTTAGCTCTGCTAAGCCCAAAGAATAATACTATTACCCTATGTAAAATATCAAGGTCTCTGACTATTTGGAAAGTGCAATTTGTCCCAGGTTCCAAAGCATCTGTTTTATATACAAATGAAAATAAAAGCACACATTTGAGATGTTAATGCCTAAGCTCTATGCTTACGTTTCTGATTCTGGTCGTCTTTCCTGGGCGACCATGCTTGCTTTGTCTCTACAAGAGTCTCAATGTGCCCATTCTTGCGTAACGAATTAATTCATTCTGCAAGTGTCCCAAATTCTGATATTCAGGATTCTCAGTGAATACTTGGTGGAATGAAAAACTGGTTAATGACAAGGGAAGTGGGGTGGGTGGTCAAAGCAACTACATTTTTGAACTTCCAGCAGTTCAATTCAACATAACAATGAGTTTGTGGTTCAGTTCCTGGGCTCTAAATATGAGTAAGAAACAGTCTCTGCCTTCAAACAGCCCATAGTCTAGTAAGGAAGGCAGGTATACACATACACGGGTAAACATAACCGCTGTGCGCAAGGCGGAAGGGGCCCTTAGCACAGATGAGTCATTAACTATAAGGCTAGGAAGGGTCAGGGAAGCATTTTGGGAGAAGGTGGGTTTTGAGGGATCAACTGGAGTTTATTGGATGGACGGGGGATTAGGGCATTGATCCCGGCACCCAGTGAAATGGTTCCTATGCTTTACCTGTGTCACCAATCCAGATGGGGGCCCCTTCCCATTTTTCGTAAGAGGCTTTGCCAACTCAGACACAACCGTGAGCACAAAACTACATTCTAATCTACTGATTCTCTGTTACCTTCTTTCGTGGATCTCATAAGTGAAACCAACAGCTGAAATACAGATCTGGCTAAAAGAAATCAAATCCCTTTAGGCCTTCCCAAAGTGGCTAAGCTTTAGCTGGGAGTGGGGCTGTCTCTCTGGACTATGACTCACTGAGGAAAAGGAACTAAAGCGAACTGCAAGCAGCCACAGGGCTGGGAGAGCTACATGACAAGCATGTTCCCTTTTTATTAAAATCAGATGGTATCAACTTTAGTTCGTTTTCTTCTCTTTATAAGCACGGATGGAGAAGTGCATTTAAAACATGTTTAAAACATGTTCAGGAAAAAACACATTAAGATATTTTTTATTCTTCTAAGAGTATAAGCATGGTAGGGGTTTGAAGGCACCTGCTATCAATATTCAATATAAGTCTTACCTATTTGATCCCTTAAATGTTACCAAATGGAACCACATCCTGGTCAACAGAGAGCTTCATACTATTAAACAAAATCATCTTTAGCACAGTGGAGAAAAAAAAAGCACAGTTTCTTTTTGTGGCTCCAAAGGCAGTAGCATGGGATATTAGTTACAGTATTAGCACAGTCCTGAGCTTACTTTATTTTAAAAGCACGGAACAAACATTTGATGATGCCTCAAGTTCTAACAAACTCTAGTTTTTCCAGCTGGCAAACAACAGTCTGAAAAGTTAAGTCATACAAGGCCATATAGCCCCATGTACTAAAAATATTCCCCACCAACGTTTTTCAAGCCCCTCTAATCCCACGTGTAGGTGGATAAATTTTAAGCTTGAACAACATTTTCAGGTGCGGGCTTTGTGTTAACTTCAGCCAAGAGGTAAAAGCTGTCCAAACCCAATTCTGGCATTCATGTGGAAGGTAACATGTGAGATTAAAATTTACGTGTATAAAAAGGATTTACAAACTTAATGGTGAGCCTAAAATGTGCTGTTTTAGTCACCAAGGCAAATGACAAATCCAGCCCTTTGACACTGCACTTAGCTGAAGTGCTTGCAGTTTACTGCAACTCAGCTTTGAGGTGGGGAGAGGGAGGGAGAGGCTTCAAAAGGCTCCACGGTTTGGCTGGTGTGCCTGACCTCAGAACTGACCTAACCAGAAGGGTTCGGATCCCAGGAATCTTTAAACAGGGCTCCAATTAGGTGACATGTACACATCCACGTTTTTTGGTTGGTTAGGGGAATGGGGAGGATTAAAAAAGATGAATCTTTAACTTGAACAACTAGAAAACAAACAGACTGAAATTGATGGGGTTTGTTTTGTTTTGGCCGCACTGCATGGCACGTGGGATCTTAGTTCCCCCACCGGGGATCGAACCCGAGCCCCCCTGCATTGGAAGCTTGGAGTCTTAACCACTGGACCACCAGGGAAGTCCCTGAAATTGCTGTTTAAACCTCATTACGGATGAGACCCAAAATTTGTTAAAACTAAACCCCACAAAACCATACCCATTTAAGTTATGGGCTGAGTTTGTGAGAAGTTAATGAAAGGAACACTGCTCCACAATGACCTGGGGAAAACATGGACCGTGAGAGCAGGCAGCTTCTCACTGGAGATTTCATCAGTGACGCTACAGCAACAGTATTAACACCGCCCCAGCGTGGTGAATAAGATAGTACGCCCTGGTGCTAGCCGCTGTGACTGGTGGCTCTCGGGACCTCCAACTCCTGCCTTGCCCTGGTGTCCCACCAGGCCCCTCGGGACAGTGTGAGTGCTCATCCCTCAGACAGCCTCTCCCAGGCAAAGATGAGGCTTTAAATTACTAACTGCCGACATCCCGGAGGCTTCGGACAAACATCCTCTGTCCCTCTCTGTTAGGAGTTCACCTCAGGGGCCAACCCGTTACAGCTCCTATCGGTAAACATGTGGGTTTGTGGATGCCATCGTGTTTTCCCTGCTTCCCATCACTGACTTTCCTCTGCAACTACTCTGCCTGGCTGGGGGTGGGTGAGGTCCCAGTGATTATATGCAGTGTTGACGAAGATGGCCCTGAAGAAGCTAAGTGCCTGCAGCCCCCTGCAGAGGGATGCTGGATATGGGATGGGGCATGGTGGGCAGTGAGTGTGACCACTGAGTCCGGGAACACTTATTTAGAATGGTGGCTTTTGTGGGACCTCCTGGTCTACCTGCAATATCAATCCTGTCCTCCACCCCCCGGAGAAGAAGTCCAGCCTTGTACTCCAGCAATCTTTCACTGCTGTGACTGGTCAGCTCACATATGAAGGCCAAATTCACTCAAAGAAAGGTGGCTTCAGGTGCCAACCTGCCATGTATAAAAGTGACCACCGCGTGGAAATCAAATGCATTAACTCGAGGCCCATGGTTGGAGGACCCGGCAGGCCCGGCCCCAATCTGTGAACAAGACCACTCCCTCAGTACCACCCCTGACTTTCTGGGCTCACACAGGACTCTCTTAATTGACTTCTTCTAAATTTCATGACAATTAAGGAGGTTGACCAATAAATTCCTCCAGTGCTCTATTAGTTCCATAAATGAGGCAAGCATGTCCCAAAGTGAGTTCTTCACAGCACTCAGCCCATGAGATGCTCTCCAGAAGAAGGATCTTGTGGCCAAGCAAGGATCTTATGGTTTGACCTACATATACTTCTTAAAATATATACTAGTCTTTTACATATGCAACGTCAGTCTCTGCCAGATTTGTGAAGTAATAGAAAAGAGTGGTAATAGGTGAAACACATCCTTTGTAGCTCATATGAAAATCAAGCCAACATGCATTCCCTGAATTCAATGTGTTTTTAGAAAAAGAGGTGTAATTTATATCATTTCATTTATAATGGTGCTAAGTTAATGCTCTTGGCTGCTTTTGACAGAGAACTTTCCAATGGGACTGGGATGATTTGTTTCCCTGAAACACCTTCAGTACCCAAGGACTTTTAATTAGCTTTCTAGAGAGTGTTTTCTTGACGGACATTGCCTCCCCAAAGCCCTGTAAGTTTCCTGGCTTCTAAAAAAAAGAACAAGAAGTTGACTCAGATTCTTTGAGTTACAGGCTTTCTGTGGGTCAAGAACAAACTGTTGTTTTGTGAAATTGGGTGCAACCAATTTGGGGTTGCAATTTTGGGACAGGCTTCTTTCTCCACTCTCTCCCCCACCCCCAGTTCCTGCTCAGTGACTTGACTGCATTTTTTATTTTACAAATGATTGTGAGGGTGTCACTAAAAGGCACGTTTTTACACAAAAATACCAGCTTGGAGTGGTATTAATATGTGAGGCCACAATTAAGGCAAGACCTTGACTTAAAGGGTCACTTCCTAAAGGGTTCTACAGTCAAATAAGTGGGGGAATCCCTAGGTTAAACAGGGTTAATCAGATATCTTCAATGAAAAAAAAATTCTCAGAGCCTTTTAATTTTCATTGTGAACCCTTCAAACTTGCATCATGAGTAGGTAACTAGGACATACACCATTTTCCAAACTTGCTTGGCCATAAGATCCTTCTTCTGGAGAGCATCTCATGGGATGAGTGCTGTGAAGAACTCACTTTGGGACGTGCTTGCCTCATTTACGGAACTAATAGAGCACTGGAGGAACGAGCAGAGGAACTTGCGTTCTGATTGGGTGGGTTGGGTGGGTGAGTAGGTGTAGTGTGGATGGAGTAATGGGAGGACCAAGAAAGGCCTTGAGTAGGGTGTAGCAGATCCTAAAGGCACTGCACAAGGATCAGGGCCTTTATCCAGATCTGAGAGCTTCAGTGAAGTCCAGCGTAGAAGGTGATATATGGGCTAACATGGTCCCTATATCCAGATCTACTCATTATCCTTGGTGTTCCCATAAGAGCACATGACCAGCGAGTCATATAAAACAAGGGGTCTTCTGACTCAATTACTTCTCTCACTCATTCTGTCATGTGTCCCAAGACCCCTACAGAGACCAAGATCTTTGGGGTTATGATTCAGGCATTCAAAAAACATTTTAACGTGGGAATGCCATCAGGGAAGGTAATGTATTAGGCTGTGACTGTGCCCTTGAACCCTATGAGGAGCTCATTATTATTCCCTAATGCCCCCTCTACTTGGAATTGACATTTTTTTCTATCCCATTCTTCACCCCCAACACAGACTCTCAAAGCTACTGAGAAGAAAGGTTTTTTTCTCCACACAAAAATGCCAGGGACTGCTCTCTGGAGGAGAAGGCCCTTTGTGTAAGGGCTATTGGGCACAAGTCCAGAGGACCCCAGGAAAGTCACACAAAGGAGGATGGGGTGAAAATGCAGTCACAGCAGACTTCAACCACCTCAGCATTTTGCCTAAGGCCAGGCCTGGCTGCCACGGACGCAGGGGACCAGTGGGAAGAGAACATCTGCAAACTGTAAGTTCAGTCTCTTGGGGGCCTGGGGACCCGAGGTGCAGTAGACTTTTGGAGTGCTACCTCTGAAGTTAGAGTCTGTTTATCTGAGATCCCACAGAGTCAAGGCTGTACATGAACAACGGCAAATCTTGCTTTTGAGTTTTAACAGAATAATTAAGCGTGGTAACTCATAAAGCCTTTTGGTGATGGAAAGTGTGTGCTGCTGATTCAGTTCTGTTCTGCCCCGAGTCTGAATTTTCCCCTCCCTGTCCCTCTAGGTACAAAGGCTTGTCTGCATCTGACATACGAATCTCTGAATCTCCTGGGTAAGTGCACTGTATTTAAATCCTCAAAGCACTCCTCCTGTGACCTTCAGGAACAAGGGTTAGAACCTGAATCAGTTGGCCATATTTATTCCTGAAATTTCTAGCTTCTGTATCCTAGATACCAGACCTCACCTGGCACTTCAGAAGTAGTTTTCAGTGCTTACTTATTTTATTTACAAAATAAACCTATTTTGTGCTTTTTATTTTCTAGGGAATGGTGACACAAGGAATGATGCTCATGGTGGTCTCTGAGGAAGCGATATCTTAAGCTGGTTTAACTTACAGGTGTGCTTCTGCAGGATTTCAAGTCACATCGCTGGTACGAAGTGTTGTAAACTTCCAGAACATCAGATACAGTTGTATAAAAAAATGGATGAATAAAAACTGACTCAGGGCTTCCCTGGTGGCGCAGTGGTTGAGAATCCACCTGCAGATGCGGGGGACACGGGTTCGTGCCCCGGTCCGGGAAGATCCCACATGCCGCGGAGCGGCTGGGCCCGTGAGCCATGGCCGCTGAGCCTGCGCGTCCGGAGCCTGTGTTCCGCAACGGGAGAGGCCGCAACAGTGAGAGGCCCGCATACCGCAAAAAAAAAAAAAAAAAAAAAAAAAACTGACTCAAAAATAACTCCAAATGGGGTGCTTCAGGTTATGTGGAATATTGTATTTTCTTCCCTAGCCCAGCTCTATTGTTGTAATGTCCTACCATCTAGAAGATCCTCATATTTTAAGACACTGCCTTACAAATGCCCCTGGCTCTATACCCAGATTACTGCAATTATACAGTAAGATTAATGAATTCACAGGCTGTTTCTAAGGATTTAATGGCTTCTATTTAATAGAATAGGGCGCACACACAGCTAGACTACTATGACAAATCATAAAAGCTTCTTAATAAGAAACCTCAATTCGTTAATTAAAATTTGTTAATTGAAAATTCTAAGAATAGCATGTAAAATAATCCAGACCTCCAGATGCAGCAATAAAACACCTATCTAACATACCTGCCAGACAAGTTCTACGTATCTGTGCAGTAGGAGACCTTGGTCAGCAAAATAAGAAATGAGGGAGTAGGTCATCACACAGAAACCTTGAGAGTGGCCTAATGTATCAGGAATGAGAATTGGAAATTATTATTATTTATCACACAGAGCAGGTGCAAGGAATGGGGGTCACCTTTATTAATCTACTCCTACATACCTACTCCTCTCGTTCCTTTATAGATTCATTGCTCTGCAGGCATATTTAAGAAACAATGCATGGGTTTTGCCAGCTTTGTATATCTTCACATCTTTTCCTGTTCTAAAAGGATGCATTTGATATTCAGGATAGCTCGACAAGAAAATGCTTAAGGTACATATCATTAAGGTGGTTGATGCTTAGTTTCTATTAAAGAGCAGTTCAAATGTTGTAAGGGAAGGAATGCCTTCTAAAGCGAGTAGGTAGGAATCATTTCTTTGAAATGTCCCAAAACCAGCTCCAAATCAAGGGGAAAGAAGGAAGAGTGACAACAGAGCTGTCGTATGCAACCACCATCAGCGGGTCAGTGCAGTGTGCGTGCTGCTGGGCACGCGGTGCTGGTGCGCCATCAAGCAAGCTAGGTCCACAGCCCATCCGGAGCCTCCCTGGTGCTCTACAAAACGGCTCTAGTCGAACCGGAAGCCCAGTTGAGGTTCTCTGATTCCCTCCTGTTATGAGCCTGAGGGTCCAACACTGTGTGTCTCATTTTTCACCATAACTTTCGAGTAATGTCAAATGTTTTCGCTTTGAACTGAGTCTTGGAATTTGATTTTATGGTCCAGCCTGCACCAGACCCACCCTGCTGTGTCCAAGTCAGGTCTCCTCACAAAGAATTTTGGGAGAGGAGAAGGGGGAATGGATGATGATGATGGGGTGGGCTGGGGGGAGGGACAATCAGGCAAAGAACTGGGACGCGAGTTGCTGCTAGAAATCAGTGTAGTACTAATAGTAACAGTGATCGTAAAAGCAGTAACAGGAAAAGTAGAGGCGTGGTGATTAGCAACGGTAGTGGTGGTGGCAGAATAGTGATGGTAGTAGTAATATAAATAATACCAGCAAATATTTGGGGAGATGCCTATTGAGTGTTCAGAACTGTGTAGACTTTTTATTAACTTTTCTTTATTAGCCTCACTATACAGAGGAGAAAATTGTGGCCCTGAGGTTAGGTAATCTAACCTAACTTCCATACAAACTAAACAGTAGACTTAAGATTTTTTTTTTTTTGGTGGTACGCGGGCCTCTCACTGTTGTGGCCTCTCCCGTTGCGGACCACAGCCTCCGGACGCGACGGCTCAGTGGCCATGGCTCACGGGCCCAGCCGCTCCACGGCATGTGGGATCTTCCCGGACCGGGGCACGAACCCATGTCCCCTGCATCGGCAGGCGGACTCTCAACCACCAGGGAAGCCCAAGACTTAAGATTTTAATTAGGATGTTCCTGATACTTTCTAGTCATACTCAGGGTCTTCTGGACAAACCTCAGGAAATACCTCTGAGCCATTTATTCTTCCATTCCTTTTACACGGAATGTCATTCTCTTTCTTCTCTAGCTAGCCAACTCCTATTTATACTGCAAAGTCCAACTTAGTTTCTCCCTCGTCCATGAAGCTTCTCCGACTACTTCAATTCCTCTGAAGTCATAGCACTGACCATCTGAGCTACTAACTTGGCACAATATGCCCTGTGACATACTTTGCATTTTATCTAAGTTTCCATGTATGTCATCTTACCTGAGTGTACAGACCATATTTCTATTTCTCTTTGTCTCTCCTAAAGTACAATACCTAACACTTGTAGGCGTATATTATCTTTATTTCACAGATGATAAGGCCAGATGACACCAATCAGTACTGCCATGTAAGGACAGTCCAAAGTGGGGCTGGAATGAAATACTGTAACCTCATCATCTACTTTACTCAGCTAAAAATGCATTTAAATTTCCCCAATTCTTCTCTTCGGAAAAGGGATACATCTGTGAGCAACTTTCTAACAGAAAAAAAAAAAAAAAGCAAATTTTAAAACCTAAATTCCTAGTTCATTAGACTCATTGTGTTTATTTAACTAAACAGCCTTTCCACTGGAAATTTTTATATAGTTAACAATTCAGGCATCTCTTTTAAACCACATGACTGAAAGTACCCCAAAAGTCCAGTAGTGAGAATTTCTTTGGGGAGAGAGAACCTCTGGTTTCTACGTGCTAATTTTTAACCTGCATGTCTCTCCTTTCTCGGGGGAGGGGGGGGCTCTGCACTTATCTTGCCTATGAAATTTCTGTAGGGTTACATTCATTTGATGAACAGCATGAAGACTTAGAAGAGGCCTGATGTAGAAACGTGACAACGACTGGTGGGCTCTAACAGTTTCGGGGGGGCTTTGCCACTGTTTCAGGTGGGCTTCTTTATGCTCTGCAGCACACAAAGAAGTTACGCCATGGCTTGAGGTGCACGTCAGCCTTCCTGTGCACATGTTCTGGGTGGCAGAGAGAGCTGAGGCTGCTGTGGTTGCCCTGACAGGTGCAGGTTGGTATATCTGCAGAGTGAGAATCTGAGAAACCTGGTAGAAGGTAAAGCTGCAGAAGGGTGAACTCTGGAGGCAGAAAGCTCGGCTTCCAAGCGTGACCCAGGAGGCTGTGTCAGCACCTCTCCACCCCAAACTGTTCCCTCTACGCATGACCTGGCAGAAGAGTCTGCTGGGAGATGAGAACTGGTGGAGGGTAAGCAGAAAAGGAAGAAACCACAAGGCGTGACTCCCTGGGAGACCCTGAAGACAGGAAGAATAGACGACAGGCACGGTTAAGAACAAGAGGAGTCACAAAGAAGCATGACAGGCCAAAGACAGTAGGAGAAAAATTAGGCTGATACGAAGAAAGCATGAGAGAGAAGGCAATGGAGCAGCTAACCATGTAAATAAAATCTCTTCATCAGGATGGAAACCTGGCATAGGGAGACTTACAATTTCGACTTTCTTCTATGAGAAACTTAGAGGACGGTACCAGCTATCAATTATATAGTGCTTACTACTGATACATGCCAGGCACTGTTCTAGATGCTTCCATGTATTACCTTATTTAGTATTTACAACAGCCGACAGGGGAGCTATTATTGCCCCTATTTTACAATGAGAAAACTAAGGCACAGAGAGGTTAAGTAACTGGCCCAAGGCTGCATAGCGTATTAGAGGGAGAGATGAAATTTGAACCCAAGTAGTCTGTCCCCAGAGGCGGTGTTCTTAGTCATTCAGCTGTACCGTCTCCCACAGACCCATGACAGGCAGTTATAATACCGATGATTTGTACGTGTGATATAACTGGCTGAGGCAGGACTCTCAATTCTGACTGCTGCCCGAGGTTGGTGTCTGTGGGTGAGCGGCATAGGAGGTGACTTGGCCCCAGCGACAGCCCCGTACCACCTCATTAGTGAGAGAAACTGTTTACAGTTTGTCACCAAACACATGTCCAGGAATGCTGGTAATGACATTAAACAGTTTATATTTCAGGAAGATATTCCCCCCAAAGAAAGCTGACTGTGAGATCTAGTGATGGCAGGAAAGACGGGTTTCGCCTGATTATAGAAGAAATCACTTTTGGATAAATTAAAGATTGGAATGCTGACTTTGATCAGCTCTATGATATGGTCTTGTCCGTTAGACATTTTATATAAAACAAGGAAATGTTATCGTTAAAACTGTCTCAGTAGGAGCTTGAGCCAGTGGAATGCTGTACTTTAACTGTAAGCCAGTATGATGGTATTTAAGAATCTAGGGGTTCAGGGTGCTCTCAGGATCTTTCCATCATTGGTATCAAAGATCTACTGTAACCACCCAGAGGCAGAATGCTTTGCTGGTTCAGTGTTTTGGAAACTGAAAGACCCAAGTTCAAATCTCAGCTCTACTACTGGTGAGTAACCTCCTTTTAGCTTCAGTTTCATTTATAAAATGAAGATGGCATCTCAGCCATAGTAACAGAGTATTTAAATAATAATCGTAAACGTTCCTGCTTTCTGCATATCAACTTTTGGTGGATATGAATTCCTGACAGTCCTCCATGTGCAAAAACATGATTTACCACAAAATGGACTGTCTCACTTAACTTGAGAATTTACCAGATACAAGACGAGTGGCATAGAAAAGAAAATACGTGGCGGTAAGAAGTACGAAATAATTTTTCTGAAAATTTTCTGATTGTGAATGTGCTTAGTTTTGTTGACCCTATATTAGAAAATGGTAAGAGTGTTCATGGTGATATTTGGAAAATTCCTATGAGGCCCATAGCCTTACATGTTAAGAATCCAACTGGCTCTAATGACTGGGTGATTCACAGCCTTGCCCAAACCAGAGAGTCAAGACTTGCTTTTCTAAAAACAGAAGGCTTTCATGCTAATCCTGAAATCTCCAAGGGACAAGGGAAACCAAAGGGATCAGGACTGGTGGATACAAGTTATATTTGGAATCCCATACTGCATGCAGAACTAACAAATCCATAGAAGAAAGGCAGCAGGCTTTGCCAGGCCATAAATTAATTACCTTTAATGGCCAGGCTTAGAGTAAAAGCAAATAGACATGCAAGCACTTCCCTATCTGCTGCCTTCATTGTGGTATTTAGCACTAGAGCTAAAATCACTTTTAATCAGCCAGAAAGGCAGTTGTTTTTAAAACAGTAACATGCTGAAGAGAGAATTTCCCCTGATATTGTAGGGAATTTGAACTTTGGCCTGGTTGTGGAATAAGCCTACATATGCCTGTCTGGAATAAACTGCAAATCTTTTTTGCCTCCTTTAAATCAATACGCTAAAGTTCCTCAGAGGTGAGCATAAAAGATTCTCCCCGCCATCTTTTCTTTTAAAATATCATTGTAGAGCGTTAGCATTTACCTCTTTAATTTAATAAACCAAGCAAACTGAAGCACAGTGAAGCTTTCAAAGCCAGGGAACTCAAATTCCAAAGTATATCGTGCTTTGAAGTGGAATTCTTTGGGGTTGATTTTCTGTAAATCAAGGTGAACACAGATAGTAAGACTGCAAATTTTCTGGGTAATATATTGTCATATACCCTAGGTACAGTTTGGCATATGGCATTCTGCAAACTTAGTTTCTATTGGTTAAGTCAATGAGAATTTTAGGAGTACAAAAATAATCACCTTCCTCCCTATCACAGCTAAATTTCAATTAACCCCAAATGTGAAATGGTGTAGCTTTGTGGCTGTGCTTCTACCTGTTAAGAGGATCAGAGCTCATTTTTGTTTTCTTTTTGTTTGTTTTCGTTGCTGTTTTTAAATTTTTTATTGGAGTATAGTTGCTTTATAACGTTGTGTTAGTTTCTATTGTACAGCAAAGTGAATCAGCTGTACGTATACATATATCCCCTCTTCTTTGAATTTCCTTCCCATTTAGGTCACCACAGAGCACTGAGTAGAGCTCCCTGTGCCATACAGTAGGTTCTCATCAGTTATATATTTTACACACAGTATCAATAGTGTATATATGTCAATCCCAATCTCCCAATTCATCCCTCCCCCCACCCCTTGGTATCCATACATTTGTTCTTTACGTCTGTGTCTCTATTTCTGCTTTGTAAATAAGATCGCTTATACCAATTTTTTCAGATTCCACATATATGCGTTAAGATATGATATTTGTTTTGCTCTTTGTGACTTACTTCACTTTGTATATGACAGTTTCTAGGTCCATCAACGTCTCTACAAATGAACCAATTTTGTTCCTTTTTATGGCTAAGTAATATTCCATTGTATATATGTACCACATCTTTTTTATCCATTCCTCTGTTGATGGACATTTAGGTTGTTTCCATGTCCTGGCTATTGTAAACAGTGCTGCAATGAACATGAGGGGGCATGTATCTTTTTGAATTATGGTTTTCTCTGGGAATATGCCCAGTAGTGGGATTGTTGGGTCACATGGTAGTTCTATTTTTAGTTTTTTAAGGAACCTCCATACTGTTCTCCATAGTGGCTGTATCAATTTACATTCCCACCAACAGTGCAAGAGGGTTCCCTTTTCTCCACATCCTCTCCAGCATTTGTTTGTAGATTTTGTGATGATGGCCCTTCTGATTGATAGGAGGTGATATGTCACTGTACTTGTGATTTGCATTTCTCTAATAATTAGTGATGTTGACTACACTACCCAAAGCAATCCACAGATTCAATGCAATCCCTATCAAATTACCAATGGCATTTTTCAAAGAACTAGAACAAAAAATTTTACAATACGTATGGAAACACAAAAGACCTCGAATAGCAAAAGCAATTTTGAGAGAGAAAACGGAGCTGGAGGAATCAGACTCCCTGACTTCAGAGTATACTACAGGGCTACAGTAATCAAGAGTATGGTACTGGCACAAAAACAGACATATAGATCGATGGAGCAGGATAGAAAGTCCAGAGATAAACCCATGCACCTATGGTCACTTAATCTATGACAAAGGAAGCCAGAATATACAATGGAGAAAAGACAGCCTCTTCAATAAGTGGTGCTGGGAAAACTGGACAGCTACATGTAAAAGAATGAAATTAGAACACTCCCTAACACCATACACAAAAATAAACTCAAAATGGATTAAAGACCTAAATGTAAGGCTGGACACTATAAAACTCCTAGAGGAAAACATAGGAAGAACACTCTATGACATAAATTGTAGCAAGATCTTTTTTGACCCACCTCCTAGAGTAATGAGAATAAAAACAAAATAAACAAATGGGACCTAATGAAACTTAAAAGCTTTTGCACAGCAAAGGAAACCATCAACAAGACAGAAAGACAACCCTCAGAATGGGAGAAAATATTTGCAGATGAAACAACTGACAAAGGATTAAACAGCTCATGCAGCTCAATATCAAAAAAACAAACAGCCCAATCCAAAAATGGGCAGAAGACCTAAACAGACATTTCTCCAAAGAGCTCATTTTTGAAGGATAAGACACTTGCTCTCCATTTCATTTCAAATTCTGAATTGCCTGTCGCTGGTTCCCTGTAGTAACTCCTCTTAAGTTAAAATGGTGGCACGCAGGCGGCTGTCAATCCTGGGATCTTGCACATGTTTGGAGTGTATCATAAGTAACAGTACAAGTAATAGCAAATAGACTGGTGTTTGGAAATGACTCCATCTTTAATAAGCTGAGGTAGGCGTAAGGTTAGCCTCGCGTGAGCAGTACTTTCTCCAACATTTTTTAAGTGGAGAGTGATGCTTACACAGGAACCGGTTACTCATGTACACAAAAAATAGTGATGCCAAGTGTGAACTGCTCTAGGGCCTCACCTAGACCCTCCTCCCCAAAATGTTTTAGGATGTAGTAGAAATCTTAGTTTTCCCTTGGGAATGTGTGATGACAATAATCATCCAATATGCACGCTGGGGCAGAAGAAGGTGGAGACTCAATGGCAAAGAGAAAAGGTCCTATGGAAATAATCTAAAAGGGAAAAACTACTAGCACAGTGAAAGATGTTTGCTTTGGCATAATCTATAATAATGAGAGCTTGTAAGTGGCCATGATGACAAAATGGATAGCATGTTTCTGTGAATTCTATGTTATGAAATATTATGTGGTCATTAAAAAAGTCACTTTGAAGATGTGGCAACATGGAAAAATGCTCATGAAATGACACAGTTAAATGTGTCTTGATTCTAAGCGTTCATAAATGCCTATAAAATTAGAATGGGACTCAAAAAATGTAAAGGGGGCTTCCCTGGTGGCGCAGTGGTTGAGAGTCCACCTGCCGATGCAGGGGATAAGGGTTCTTGCCCCGGTCCAGGAAGATCCCACATGCCGTGGAGCGGCTGGGCCCGTGAGCCATGGCTGCTGAGACTGCGTGTCCAGAGCCTGTGCTCCGCCAACAGGAGAGGTTGCGATGGTGAGAGGCCCGCGTGCCGCAAAAAAAAAAAAAAAAAAGAAAAAGGAAAAAAAAAAAATGTAAAGGAACACACAGAGTATTGTGTTAGAAGGGTAGAATATAAATGATGCAACTCTCATCCACCATCTTCAAAGCTTACTCTAGGATTTCCTTAATAATTGAGAAATCCAGGCTTTCTTTAGTGGTCTACACAGCATATTAATTTTTTTTTTTTTTTTAAAAGGACCTAAGCAGGAGATGACTAAGGAAACCAAAGGAAAAAGGAACCAACCTATTCTGGTGATCATGAATCCTACCTACATGGCTGGTTGGATCACATTCAGATGCCAATGATGGTTAACTCATGAGTCTGTTAGTCCTTAAAATATTGGCTAAAATGCTTAAGCTAATCTCAAGAAAATTTATTAAAAAAAAAAAAAAAAAGGAGAGAGAGAGACTTTCCCAGTATATCTTGTGGTCTGGAATTTATTGTGGTATCTGTGACCGTAAGTGTGTGAGTATGTTCGCATGTGTTTCTTTTTTCTAACATTATCAGCATGAGAACGACTCGAAAGACACTGTAGATTTTTCAGAAGAAGTCAAGACAGCTGTGACAGCTACAGGGTTTCATTTACAGGCACTGACACTGCACATTTCAGTACATATCAGACTCAAAGGTTAAAATATGTACATACTGCTCTTCAGCACGAAATCCAAGCAGAGATCATAACTCTTGACAGTACCAAAATGCTGCATTTCTTATTTCTTCAAGTCGCTGTACACCCAAGGTAACTGCTCCGTGATTTTGTTTTATAACACAAATAAGCAAATTAAAAGTTAGACATCTAATAAAAATGCATCCATTCTTTATGCAAAGTCTAAGATAAAGGAGAACTTGGTGACAGAATTCAAGGAAGGTCTGAACATGTTTATTTTCTTGCACAGCACAGATACATATATATTTTCCTTATAGCTAATATTAACACACATAAATGCCTATCACTCAAGTCTTCTGACATCTCAAAACTACTGCTTGAGATGAATAAGGGCCATGAATCAAAACATCCTTAAATTTCCTCAAATTTGACTACACAAAGAAGACTGGCAAATGTGTCTCTGTTTAAAAAATGTTATATTTCTATGTGACACATCTTTCTAGACTACCTGTGAGAATATTCGGTAGAAGGCTGATTAACCCTTCTTGGTCTTTACTCCTGACAGGAAAGCAAAGGTTGTTGTATTTTGTAAATCTTGAGCACATTAGATTTTGGTAAGTCTAAAGACTAATGAAAAACGAAAGAGGAAAACAAAGCCAAAAATCATAAATCCTTCCTGACTAGAAGGATTCCTCCCTTATCCCTAAAAGAAATTCATTCCCTCACATCTTGTTTGAATTTAACTTCTGAAGTTTGTCTTGTTCTATCTCTAGAACAAGTCAGGCGGCAGGGTATAAAGATATGACTACATGAATAAAAACACATGACCAGTGCGGCCACTGCACATACAAAAACAAGATGGGACAGAAAAACATGAACTGTCAAGTGACACGTCGCTTGGACACAAATGTTTCTGCAGTTTGTCGTGAATGTTCAATTGGAAAGCTACCGGAAGGATCTGAATTCTCCTTCCCCTGCGATTGCAAAAGATGGAAATGTAATCAGGAAAAGCTAATGCTTTATGAGCAGCATGCTGGCATCACTTCTCAGTTCTAGAAGATTTGCTAAAAGAAAAAGTATTCAACACATTAACACTATACAGTACACTCAGGAACTCTACAGGGAAGGGTAAGACTCCCGCTAACGCAACGCCAGGCTCTTCCGAGAAGGTACCTCGTAAAGATGCTGGGTTTGAGTTAAACTTGGGAAGAGAGTGATTTTGTTTTTCAATCCCCACCCACTCTTTCTTACACCAGTCTTACATAATTTATAGTATTCTTATTGCAAATATAATAATGAAACCTCACTTTGTGCAGACCGAAGTGGCGATGAGGGAATTGAGGTGGTCTGGCAATGGATGATGGAGGTGGAGAGTGAGATGTAAAATTCTATTCCTGTCACAAGTGAGAAAAACACAAGTCAAGGCTGACCCTGGACACAGTTACATTCATGGGCGGGGGGGCGGGGGGCTCAGGAGGGAGGAAAGACTCCTGGAAGGCAAGGGCACCAATGACATATGGAATGTGGCCAGACCTGTAATGATATGAAGTCCATAAAATGCATTATCCCTTCTCTGAGCCTCTGTAAATACAGAGGAGAAGCAGGATAACAGTCTGCCACAATCGTTGCTGGTGGCCAAATCTCTCTAGTGGGAAAGGCAGGTTTATTTTCACGCTTTTATATGAGTGGAAGCTTTTGAATAAACAAAACTCTTCGGAAACTCTCAAGGGATGATCCTGACTGTCTGACCTTCCCGTGGTACCCTGCTTGGAAAGTCCTTTCCAGTTCTTTCTTAATTCCTTTTGGGGTCTGGGATTCTGATCCGGTAACTTGCAAAGAAGCAGTGCAAGCAGCAAAGATGAGGTAGCGGCTTCAACTTCCAGCTGCTTAAGTTCAGACAAGAGAAGAAAACAAGCTGGGACGCCCAGCTTAACTGTAAGATGGTATGGACTTCACAGATCTAAGGAACTGGGCTAGTCAGGGTCTACGTCAATTCCAAACCAAGAGATTTGAAAAGGCCCAATTACTATTTCTTACTTAGCTTCTCATCTTAGACTTCTGCTCATTTTGGGAAGATGGGAAGAAAGTGGGGAGCTGGAGGGGAGGGGCTGTTGAAAAGAGAGAGGACCAGAAACCCGGCAGCACACTTATCTCCTTTCCACCCTCTCACATCTGGTTCTCTAACTCTTCTAGAACCTTTGTGATTTTCACAGACTGATCACAAATGGTGAGAAGGAAAGGGCAAATCTAAACACAGGATGATCCTTATTCCTCAGGAGTCACACAAATGTTTATCTAGTCATTCAGTTTCAAACAAGGGACTCTATAATGTATATGGATGATTTGATCATTGTTCTGTGGGGTCTGGGGCTATAAATCTTGGCTTCAAGCTGGATCTCATATTCAGTACCCTTTTGGAAGGGATTCCAGAAGACAACCTGGAAATTCTACACTTCCTTCATGTGTTGAAAGGATCCAGCCCTTTTCTGACTGTGCCATGGTCCTGTTACATGAAAAACTGGGATCCATCATACTAGTCATTCATAAATACCACATGCCATGTTTTCCTTAATATTAAATTGGCAAAAGTTTTTTAAAATGATAATCCTTAATGTCAGCAAGGAAGCAGTGAAATATTCTTGTTCACTACTGGTAAGAATCAAAATGACTACATCCTTTATGGAAATACTTTGACACTCTGTATCCGTGTTAAAGTGTTCACAGTCTTGAATCCCAGTTCTAGAAACAGGTCAGAGGGAATCATGGCATCATTCATAACACTGAAAAATATAAAACAGTCCAGTGGCCAGCACAGGAAATGGATGAATAAGTTCTAGGTACTAGTGCTGCCAAATGATTATTTTAAAAAATATTTAGAGACCGAAAAACACTCTAAATGTAGTTAAGAAAGTGAGAAAAGCAGATGAAGGAATTCCCTGTACGGTATCATTCTGGAAAATGATATGCACAAGAAAAACAACTAGAAGAAAATACCCAGAAATATTAACCGTGATTAACTCTGGGTGGAGATATTTAAGGTTTTTCATTATCTTCTTAATTTTACTAAGTTTCCACCATGACGAGACAGTGCTTTGTAAAGAGAAAAAAACATTATCTTAATAAGATACTGAATCAAATAGGTGAGAATTATAGCAATGTTTACATAAATATGTTTTTAGGTGGTTAAGTTTTTCATGCTGGCAAAGAGTCAAAAGAATCCTAATCCCCACTGAAGATAAGGAAGGATAGAACAGATTCTTAGACATTCTACACTGGAACCCATTTCTAGAGGATACTTCAGTGAAATTTCTCTAAATTTCAGTTGTACACATCTTCAGACTCAGCAATTCCCCTGATGGATGTTCATCCTAAGGGAATAACTGGACTAGTGTGCAAAAGATGTAAATGCTGTTTGTTCATTGCTGTGTTGTTTTTACATTAATGACAAAAAGAAACAAAAGAAGGAAAACTACCTAAATGTTCATCAAGAAAGGGCGGGTTTAAATAACTTTATAGTAAACTTACACATAGGCTAATACATACCCATTTTAATGATAATATACAGCTGTGTTTATTAATATGTAAATAGTTCCACAATGAAATTTGTTTAAAAAGGGAGGATTATAAAAATGGAGTATACGGCCTCCCTGGTGGTGCAGTGGTTAAGAAGCCGCCTGCCAATGCAGGGGACACGGGTTCGATCCCTGGCCTGGGAAGATCCCACGTGCCGCAGAGCAACTAAGCCCGTGCGCCACAACTACTGAGCCTGAGCTCTAGAGCCCGTGAGCCACAACTATTGAGCATGCGTGCCTAGAGCCTGTGCTCTGCAACAAGACAAGCCACAACAATGAGAAGCCCATGCACCACAAGAAGAGTAGCCCCTGCTTGCCTCAACTAGAGAAAGCCCATGTGCAGCAACGAAGACCTAACACAGCCAAAAAAAAAAAAAAGGAGTACAGAGTATGTTCCATTTATATATCATATTTTCTCTCCCTCTTTATATATATGTGTGTATATATACACACACACACATTTCATTGTGGAAATGTTCATACATTAATAAATGTGTATATATAAAACATTAACATATACATATATAGAGAGAATAGAACACACAAAATCCTGGAAGGACATGGGCCAAAAAGTTAAGAGCAGTATTTCCTGTGCATGGTGGTGGAAATATATTTTCATTTCTCCTTTATATCGTTCCTTGATATGTGAATCATTAATAATGAGAATGAACTGACTAAAACATTAAGATTTCAAAATGGTTTAAAGAACCCTGCAACAAAAACTTGTAAACCCACCTCCAGCTTAAGAAATAAAATGCTACCAACACAGGTGAAGCCCTTTCCCTACTCTTTCCCGTGGTACTCCTGTCCCTAGAGATAACGGTGATCCTGGCTTTTATAGTTCTCTATGCCATGCACTTCTTTACACTTTTATTATGTACATCCATATACTTAGGCACATTGCATTTACTCTTAGAAAAAAAAGCTGTTCTCATTTTTTAAAAGAAATACCTTACATAGTTTCACCGTTTGGGCAGTGGCTCAAAGCCACTAGCAGAGCAAGATGCATACAGGGGCTCTGGGGGAGCAGTGGAGTAGACACTACAGGTTCAGCTGCATCCTGTCTGGCCACATCCCTCCCTGAGGCATGGGCAGGAATGGCTCAGGCACACCTGTGGGGCTCTATGCTTGGGTACAGGAGGAGAAAATAGAATACAGTGACACTCCACAGTTTTCTGACTGTCTGCCCTTCCTTACAGTGGTAAAGGCAGGATTCAACAGACCCACGCTTTTATTTGTAAAAAGATGGACTAATGTCTTCTTCCCAGCCATATTTGTGGCTTCACATTGCCAGGGTTTTTAAAAACTACTTATCATTGCATAGCAATCTAGAAAAAAATAAGTGACAAAGCAAAATTTTAGAAAGAGTTTAGCACAATTTTTAAACATATGTGTGGATAAACGCTTGGAGGGAAAGATAAAAGCATCTAATTTGTTGATGAAATCCGAGAGCTTATTTCTTTCCATTTTTAATTCCTATTATTTTAGCATTTTTATATACCAAAAATAAAGAGGTATGATGGGCCAAAAATATATTGCTCTAAATACCACTAGACGACCACCAGAATGACTGAAACTGAAATGGCTGGTGAAGTGCTGGTGAAGAGGCAAAACTACTGAAGTCTCATTCCTCGCCTGTAGGAGATTGCAGTGGTTCAACCACTGGCAAAAACTGTTTGGCTGTTTCTAACAGCTAAATACACACTACACCACGCCTCAGCAATTCCACTTCTAGAAATACACCAAAGAGAGATGAATGCTATATCCGCAAAAAGACTGTAACGAGAACGTTCACAGACTCTCTGCTTGTAATAGTCAAAGATCGTCATTGGGAGAATGGATATGACAAGCAAAAACAAAACATGTGCTAATACGTGCAATAGCACGGATGAATCTCAAAAGCACATGGTGAGCCAAAGAAACAAAATACAATTAAATGGAAGCCCACATGAAATTCCTGATTAATTTGCTTTGCCATAAACAGTATTATCCTATACGTAACAGAATGAGTCTCATAATTCACAGTTCACGTAATAAACTTATTAACAGATGGGAAGAGATGACAGCCATGGGCAAAGCTCTTGTTATTTCGAAGATGGGGGAGAAAAAGGCTTATCAGGTAGAATTCTAGAGCCAGGACCTGTCTTTTGTATTGAACATCTTTTAGGGGCTACAAGGATGTTGGGTGACCTAAGGGAGAAATTGAAGGGTTTACAATAGCTTTTCAAGTTTAAATTAAGATTTCTTTAACTTTGATATTATACACAAAGATGTGTCTGCCCCTTTAAAACTCTAGAAAATAAGATGTTGATGCCTTAGTCCTAGAGAAATCTATGCCAAAGACCTTAAAAAAAAATTTTAAAGGGTAAATGAGCTAAGAGCATAAGGTGCCTTTATTAATTAAAAGCATTCCAGCTTTGAGTTTTCAAAAACAGGGCTGACGTCTAGCAAAGATGAATGTGATACAGAAACCAGCTTTCCATCATACTTGTTTGGCCCAAGAGAATTGTACGTCACTGACTGTGGCTGGTGCTGAACACAATGATAAAATGGGCAATAAAAGAAAGAGGAATGTTTGTATGGTCACAATGAAGAACAAGTCTAAGCAAATTCCCAGCTTATTTGCTCCAAATGAATCTGCCCCAATAATGAAAATGAAAAAATAAATCAAGTGTGCACCAACAATTGATTCTCTTTTTCCTGGAAGGCTGAAGTGCAGAGGAATTTGCAGTTCACACACTGCCAAAGAACACTGTGCATTCTTCCTCTGGTCGTAGGGACGGAGACGCCAATTATCCTTTCTGGCTAACCACAGTTCGGGCAAAAGGCAAACCTGGGCGGTATCTGATATAAAGAGAAGGGCATGCAATTTGCCTTGGTGAGACTGCTTTTCGAGAGAACCAAGTATTGACAGTTGCTAAACTCTGAACTTGAAATGAAAAATTGAGTTGGCTAAGCCAGGAACAGTCAAGAAAAGATGTATACAGACACTGCTGAGAAGGCAGGGACAATGCCAAAAGCCAGAGGCAATTTCTGGCCTTGGCATGCTGAATCGTATCTCATTAGAGGAGAGAGGGAGTTGGCAAGAACTGATTGTGCACTGGCCCCCACCATCTGTAAATTACATGGGCCCATGTTGTCACCTAAATCGGCAGGGAAATTTTGGTGATCGTGAAAGGTGGAAGCCCCAGGAAGGCTTCTCTGCAAATCCTTCTGCTTGTCGAACATCACGTTTATGGCCTGAGCAACGGTGCAGAGTGAATTGACTGTCAAGGAAAATGCACTAACTGGCATCAAGCAAGGGAGAAAAGCCCCTGGGAAAGAACTGACAGGAGTGCAATGACCAGAGACTAAATTACCACCTGCTTATTAGGGTGGAATGAAAAATCCTCCCTGCTTGTTGTTTGGGTTTTATCAGCAACTGGAGACAATGACATAAAATACAAGCTAGCACTTAAATTATTCAAGTCTGGTAACTGCACATGGTTTGCATGTCTGACTGAAGAACTATATGTGGGTAAATTCTGAGCTGTAGGTTTTTAGATGCAATGTGTATGAGGCAAGACAACAGACTGGAGATTAGGAGACATGGGATTTCTCCTGGACATGCCTGGATTCCATGTGGTTTTGAGAGAAATTATCTGACATCTTTTTACCTTGGTATCCAGGTAATCCTGAAGAATGATGAGAATACAGGACAAAAAGATCTGGGAGTTCAAATCCCGAGTCTGTCATCTAGTAGCTGTGTGAATGTGGGTAAGTCACTGAATTTCTCTGATCCTCGTAGAAAATAAGGTCAGAGAAATTGTTGTAATAGAATCATGGCTCAGTGGAGAAAATGTATGATTTCATAAGAAATCAGAATGCTTGGAATTATTTGTGGAAGTTCCTTGTTTAAAAAAAAAAGGTTTATTATATACATTTTAATTTTTATTATTTGTTTGTGCCATGACCTACCCCACACGGCAGTACGCTGATGACTAAAATATGTGAAGTTTTTACGGAAAGCAAGGTAATAGTATGGGGAGGCACCATGACATACAAGAAAAAGCAACGACTTTGGAATTGCGTCAATTTGGATCTGCGTTCACCTCTGAAAGTTACTTAGTAACGGTGACACCTACCTGAGGTGTTCTTAACCTGGGGTATGTGGACCTAAAGGGACCATGGATAGAACTTAGGAGACCTGTGAACTTGAATTTAAAAAATTACACCTTTCACTAACCTTTAACTGAAATGTAGCATTTCTTTCAATTATGAATATAGGCAACTAATCATAGTATTTTCGCAGTGTCTATGACTTCGCACCCAGAGATGTCACAGATATTTTGATACCACAGTATAATTGTAACAGATATCTCAAAATATTGTTTATATTCATACTAATTTGAAATTATGGAAACTATTCACCCAGCACTTAAGCTTTCTTGTTTAAGGCCTTAAGAAGCACATATCAAAAATTCATAATTTTAATATTTTGACAATTGCATTGGAATATAATTGGTTTTCTTTGTAATATTATATATTTTAGCTTATGAACTTAAAAATATTATTTTGGGAAATAGTCCATAGGCTTCTCCAGCTCACCAGAGGGGTCCAAGGCACTAAAAGGTCCCACAACCTCCCTGGGAATTCATTTTATTAGGGATAAAAGGGAGAGCAGAGCTGTGAGGCAGAGTCATTGTGAGATTACGGATGACGCAGTGAAGTGCATTGCCCTGTGCCCTGCACACAGTAGGTGCTCAACTAACAGAAGCTAATCTGTGTTGAAAATGATGAGACAAAGGAAGTAATTTCCTGTATTACACATTCCATTCTTCCTTAACATGACAATTTCAATAAAATTTAGCTTTGGTCTTCTAAGGACATAAGGCTAATGCTTTCTCATGACTTGACTGTCTTCTCTTATTCGGGCCGGATGGTCTTGTGTGGTGTTGCGGGGCATGGCCGTGTAGCTCTTCCCTCTAAGTCTGCATTGCTATTGCTGGGAACAACCTACGCACGGACCAGAGCTGAGAGTCTACACTGTGAGGCTGGTGAGGTCTTTCTGGGGCCAAGGGGCTGACCCAGCTGCTCTACTGTGAGCCAACAGGCAGGGTCTTGGCCATCGTAGCGGAATTGAGAACAAGTTATTTAGAAACTGGGAACACGAAACTATTTTAAAGCTTGCCAGTGAAGGGGCCTTCAGAGGCAAGACTAGTCTTGAGGCTCAGCATAATGAACCTCAATATGAGAAAATTAAGTAATGTTTCAACTTGAGTCCCAAATCAACAGCCTCAGCAATATGAGAGCATCCAGCAAAGGGGAGTGCACGAGAGCAACGGAGGGAAGATTCATGGCCTTCTTAATTAACTCCGAGGTGCTCCACGTAAGGGGAAAACGATAAATCAAGTAGATTACTGCCAGCGATCTGAATTTCCAAATGAAATAAGAGAGGCGTAGCGCCTTGAGTCATTTTCTAAATGTGTATGGTGGCAGGCGGAGGGGCATCTCCAAGGTCGTCCCTCATGTTAAAATTTGCTACCGTGCACAACTGTCCTTTGACTGCATCTCATACCACAGGCAAAGTGCTTGCCATATAGTCAGGTGTGAAGAGGCAAGGAATAGAAAGATGAGTAAAACACGCAACGGGAGGGCAACGCAAGACACATACATATAAAACTACGACTGTTAGCCACACGCTTATTCAGGACATATTCACTGACCACCTATGATGTAACAGGCCCTGTTCCGGAAGCTGAGGACACAGTGATGACCAAGACAAAGTCCCTGCACCCAGGGAGCGCCCATTCTCCAGCGGGAGCCAGGTACCAAACAACAAAGCAATTAATTAAACTGTGATTTGAGGTGGTCATAAGTAACATAAAGAACAAGAGAGCAGAGTAAGGCCGACAGGGAACTATTTCAGCGGGTGGTCAGAGAAGGCCTGCTGTGCAGGTGACACGTGACCAGATACCTGAAGGAGGGGAGGGAGGGAGCTGCGTGAAGCTCTGATGGGAGGGAGAGCATCCCAGCAGAGGGACTAGCGGGGACAAGGGCTGGGAGCAGGGCGATCTCACCAAGCAGGAGCTGTGCTGGTGAGGGGTGAGGCTGAGAGGTGGCGAGCGCCCCATCCCAGAGGCCTGGTGAGCCATGCTGAGGAGTTTCATTTTGACTCCACATGAGACGGGAAGCCGTTGGCGGGAGAGGGGGATGATCTGACTTAGGGTCTACTAATGTAGAAACACAAGCAAAGAATATCAGCGTGCAGAATGAACGGGTTAATTCATGTGGCAGTCCTGTTATTAGTGGCAAAAACACAAACACATGCAAACAGATCTGACAACAACCTGAATGTCCACCAATCAGTGGTGAAAGGGTTGAACTATTATACATCTGTTTCTTAGAATTTTACGTAGGTATTAAAAGAATGAGTTAGAGCTAGCTCTAACTTTGACCCGAAAGATGTTAAATGAAAATCAAAAAGAGAAGTGCGCAATTTATACACACACACACACACACACACATACACACACACACACATATACACACACACACACACATATACACACACACACATATACACACACACACATATACACACACACATATACACACACACACACACATATACACATACATATATATATTTCAGGCTCCCATTTTTTATAAAAAAACAAATGTCACCAACAACCAAACCCCTACAATACATGTCTGCACCTGAGTACAAATGTAGATGGAGACCCACTACGATGTTGGTTGCTCTGGGGTAGGAGGCTTGGTGGGGAGTTGGGGAGAGAGGAGATAAGCTACTGATCTTAAATACATTTGTACACAAATCTAAATTCTATGAGTCAATGGTCACAGCAAAGTGTGTAAATGCTAGGATTTTGGAAAACGAACTTAAAGATTTCAACAAATCATTCTGGGATTGTGGGGAACCTTCATAAAATAGGTAGAATTAAAAGTTGATCTTGAAGAGCAAAATTGTCACAGCCAGGAAAGAGTGAAGAAAAGAGGAAGAACACGGCAAGCTGAGGGCAAAGCATGGAAGGTTTTTGTACCTGGTGCTGATGGACTGATACTTTTGACCAATCTTCTGATGGCAGCTGGCACTCAGGGTGGAGGCAGGCAGAGAGGTTCATGAGTTCTTGAGACAATCCGAAACAGGGAGTTAGAGTTTCAAGGAAGGACGGTAGCAGGGGAAGTGTTCAAAAGGTGATGAGGGGGCTTCCCTGGTGGCGCAGTGGTTAAGAATCCGCCTGCCAATGCAGGGGACACGGGTTCAAGCCCTGGTCCAGGAAGATCCCACATGCTGCAGAGCGACTAAGCCCGTGCGCCACAACTACTGAGCCTGCACTCTAGAGCCCGTGAGCCGCAACTACTGAAGCCTGTGTGCCACAACTACTGAAGCCCACGTGCCTAGAGCCCGTGCTCCACAACAAGTGAAGCCACCGCAATGAGAAGCCCGTGCACTGCAACGAAGAGTAGCCCCCACTCGCCACAACTAGAGAAAGCCCGCGTGCAGCAACGAAGACCCAAAGCAGCCAAAGATAAATAAATAAAATAAATAAATTAATTTTTTTAAAAAGGTGATGAGGATGCAGATGTTACAGATTTGGTGCCTGGTTCTTTGGAAATGGGGGTGAGAGAAAGTGGTGGGTAGAAAATAATTAACTCCAAGCTTCCTAGGCTAATGAATGGGTAGGCATCATGAAACAACATTATGAATCCAAAAAGGAGAAGCCATTTTGGAGGGGGATGTGAAAAAATGGGCCCAGCACTGGATGAACTGAGCCTGTACTGAACATTCATGTACCAACCGGCAGTTAGAAATGAGAATTGGAGAAATCCTGGCATTAGGGGTTGGGAGTCCTCTCCACAGAAGTGAGAGCTAAACTCAAAGAATGGAGTGAATAAAGACGGAAAAGCAAAATTCTAGGGACAAAACTTAGGGAGAAGCCTCTATTTGTGTGGCCAAGAGGTAGGAGAAAAATCAGGACAGGACGAGTTTGTGGGTGCAAGGGAGGAAATGGTTTCAGAAACAGACAGTGGCCAAGGGCATCAAATTTGGTAAGCCAAGTAGGGGAAGGTCTCAGGGAAGATGACGTAGTTATCCATGAAGAGAAAACAGAAATGGACAGGGCATTCTTAGGATAGACCAGACCTTAGGATATATGAAGTGTGACTAAATGAAGTCAGACAATAGGGGGTTTAAGGCCACATAGACGAGAGATGGCTGTGGAGTATGGGCCTTGACGCCAGCTTTGAACAAGGGAGAGAGAGAATGAACAGAACATGGATGAAAAATCCAGATGAGATTGGAGACGGAAAAGAGAGAAGTTGAGACGGGATGCAGAAATGGTCTCCATCTTTTCTGGACAGGAACTGAGAACATCTGCTGATGAGGGGACTGGGAAGTCCTTTAGGAACATTAATACAATGGGAAGCACTTGAAACTGACTGTGGTAAGTTTAGCAAGGTTTTAACTTGGGATGAAAGGATTATGGGACAGTCTTGAGGGTCCAGCTGAGGTTGGAATGGTTGTGTTTGTGGTGGAACACATTGTGCTGTAAGGCACTTTTCTGTAGCGACTCTCAGCAGCTAGCCTGAGAAGCGAGGCACATCATGTCAGGTTGACCTGAGGCTGAGACTGGAGACAATGAGTGGGCAAGGGCCCTGGGATGAGGGATTAATCTAAATTGGTAAATTCAAAGCTAATATCCAGCAACCAGCCCGAATGTGGAGGTAAGCAAGGAAGGAAGGGCTGAGATCCTAGAGGTCTCTGGGTAAATGTGGTGCCAGGAAGAGGGCACAAGAGGGAGGCGGTACTGGAGACTCTGATCCACAGGGAAATGTCACAGCTGGAGATATTGAAAATATAGCAGCTCTTGCTTAGGACAAAGTCCAAGAAATGGGTTTCTACAAAGGGGAGAAAAAAAGGAAATCTAAGACTATTTCTAAATGGTTTCAATATCACTGAATCTCTTTCGACCAATAAGTTTGAAGATTTTGAAAAAATGTAATGCAGCTTTGAAATGGACTTAAAGATGCATAAAAAGAACAATTACAAATACTTACGGGTAGACATAAGAAAGACTAAAAAATGGCCCAGTATGATTTGAGTTGTATAAGCAGCCTGTTTTAACATGCTGATTGCCCTAACTGTAGATGACAAGTAAGTTATACAGGGAGGCCCAGTACCTAAGAAGCGAATCATATCACCCAGCTCTGCCAAGACTCACCTCTCCCACCATGTGTTTTATGCCAACAGCACAAGCTAATTCTGTTGGAGCAAAAGCCAAAATGTCACATAAGGGCTCTTTCCAGCTTCCCAGTGTCTCCTGAGAGTACATGGGTCTTGCAGTACACAATGAGCAAGCCAAATCAGGTTAGAGATATTACAAGGAGAATCTGGCAGGCAGCCATCTCGGCTTTGTTTCAACTGATGTCCATAAGAACATAGGCTAAGAAAATGGTAGCACAATGTCTGGTATTTGAGATCTGACAGCATGCAACATGTTTATGGCATACATTAGGCTACAAACTTCAGTCTGGGGCCGGGGCACACAGCAGAACCTCAGATCTGGTGGACAGAGGGAAATAGGAAAGCATGTCTTGTACTGTAATAAATGATTGCTCTCAGAAGACCACAACAGGTAGTTTCATGAAAAAGAAATCCACTGCTTTCAGATTTAAAACAAAGTCAAATGCTTCAGGCTTGTTTGTATAAAATAAATAGAAGGGCAGTACACACTTGGCCAATTACAGCCTTTTTTATGAGGCCATGACTGACTATAGTCTGGCAAAAATAAGTCCAACTGAAATAGCAAGAGTGAGGGTTTGGGGGAATTAGGTGAGGTTTTGGAGTGGGAATGAAAGAAAGAGGAAGAAAGCTTTCATTAAGTAGTTCAGATTCTGGTAGGAGAATTTTTTTTAAAAAAGCATCCAGACTAATTTTATTTTCATTCAAAACACTCTTATTTAGTATATTTTTCCTTTACGTCTTGAACACATTTATAATGACTGCTTTTAAGTCTTTATTTCCTAAATCTAACACCTGAGCCATCTCAGGGAGGGTGTCTATTGACTGCTTTTTTTTTTTTTTTTTTTCACACTGAAGAGTAAGACTTTCCTAAGCCTTTCATGTCTAGTAATTTTTTATTGTGTATTAGACATTGTGTATCTGATTAATTTCTGTGAAGACTATTGATTTTTGTTCTAGCAGACAGCTCAGTTTCAGGCTGATCATGTTGAACTTGTGTAGGCCTACATTTATGGTTTATTAAGGCCGATCTGCGAAAGCCCAAAGTGTTTCCCAAGACCTTCTAACTTGTCAGCACTCACCTCGAAACTGTCTCCTCTGAAAAACTTATGGGAGTCTTGGTTTTAGGAGCTGTTAGGCTATCTCTAGAGCAGGCCACACTCTAGAACAAAGTCCTTATCTCTAATTTGAGTCTTTCTGGTACCTCAGTTGGAAGATTAGGGTATTAACAGGTTGTTGTTTCCACGCTGGCTGGGCTAGAATGCAATGCCTACCAGTACTGCTTGACCTCCGGTCTTGCTGTTCCATCCTTACCCCTGTAGCTGCTGCTCTTCGGTAAGACTCACAGTCTTACCCTGAACATGTCCACTCTCAGCCATGGACTCATGAAGGACCTTCATACAGACCTTTGTGGTCCCTTTCTGCACAGATCTCTCATCTCCAGTCTCCCTGTGCTACAGATTCCAGCAGCTTTAGTTGCCCTAACTCTGACCCCTCTCTTTGGGTTCTAGCTCACTCGACTGCAGTAAGGAAATTGTCCTGTCAGTGAGCCAGATGACCACAGGGCTCACCTCCTAAAGTCTCCTTTATCTCAGGAATCATCTGGTACTGCCTATTGTCCAGAGCTTGAAAACCACAGTCTCATCCATCTGTCCAGTTGTTTATGGTGGGGGAATTGGCAGTTGCCACTGTTTAGCATACTTTCTGCTTCATTCCATGTGAATACTGAATAAAAGTTGTACCCCACTCCATTTTTATCACATAGCCCTCTCAGTGCACATGGGAAGTAGAGGCTCCTGGTGTCTCAGAGAAGTGTCCCTAGAATCAATGATTTATTCACTCTCTCATTCACTCATATGAAAATTCGTACTCACTCATTTCCTCATTCAATAAACATTTATTGAGTCTACTATGTGCCAGATACTGTTCTGGGGGCTGGGGACACAGTCGTGGGATATAGAAAGTATCCCTGCCCTCGTGGAGCTTCTTTCCTGGTAGGAACTGTTCTGGCCTGGCTCCAAAGCAATGCTTCCTCTGCAGTTGTTCCTCTAATTACTGACTTGATAGAGAAAAGGGAGACTTAGCATGAGCAGAATATAAAGAATAATGAAAGACCTATTACTTATACAACACTTCCTATGTCCCAGGCACTGACTGCTATATGTGCTTTGTCCACACTGATTTAATGCCCACTGTTAGGAAGGTATTATTATTATCACTAGAGTTGAGGAAACAGAGGCTGAGACTTGTCGATTTGCTCACATAGCTCACGCATAGCAGAGACAGCACTTAAACCTAAGCAGTCTGACTCCTGCTCGCATGCTCTTCACCACCACATTGCTCTATTCCTTAGAGAGAGAAGAGAATGACATTGGAGATGGGCGGGAAGAAACAGGGATCATTTCTAAACAAATAAAAAAAGTTTATTTATTTATTGTTTCTTTAAATTTTTTTATACAGCAGGTTCTTATTACTTGTCTATTTTATACATATTAGTGTATATATGTCAATCCCAACCTCCCAATTCACCTCCCCCCCACTGCTTTCCCCCCTTGGTGTCCATGTTTGTTCTCTACATCTGTGCCTCTATTTCTGCCCTGCAAACCGGTTCATCTGTACCGTTTTTCTAGGGTGAGCATATATGCGTTAATATTTGTTTTTCTCTTCCTGACTTACTTCACTCTGTATGACAGTCTCTAGATCCATCCACGTCTCTACAAATGACCCAATTTCATTCCTTTTTATGGCTGAGTAATATTCCATTGTGTATATGTACCACATCTTCTTTACCCATTCGTCTGTTGATGGGCATTTAGGTTGCTTCCATGACCTGGCTATTGTAAATAGTGCTGCAATGAACAATGGGGTGCATGTGTCTTTTTGAGTTATGGTTTTCTCTGGGTATATGCCCAGTAGTGGGATTGCTGGGTCATATGGTAATTCTATTTTTAGTTTTTTAAGGAACCTCCATACTGTTCTCCATAGTGGCTGTATCAATCTACATTCCCACCAACAGTGCAAGAGGGTTCCCTTTTCTCCACAGCCTCTCCAGCATTTGTTGTTTGTAGATTTTCTGATTATGCCCATTCTAACTGGTGTGAGGTGATACCTCATTGTAGTTTTAATTTGCCTTTCTCTAATAATTAGTGATGCTGAGCAGCTTTTCATGTGCTTCTTGGCCATCTGTATGTTATTTTTAATAGAAACCACCTAGGTGTCTGGGCAGGTTGAGAGAAGCAAATGGATCACTATTCAAACAGGCACAGAGTAGAAGTTGATGGAGTTGGCGTATAAGGGCAGAATTTTGTCCTTGTTCTTCCCAGTTGAACAGGAGGGAAATGGTAGTGTTCTGCATTTTGAATCAGAAAAAGACGAGCAGGCTGTCCTGAATAAAAGGCTTCATGGTTCCTTGGGGAAGTTGAGGATGTAAGTGGAAGTGACTGAATTCTAGCAGCCCCCAACTAGCAGAACTAGTCCCATCAGATGCTTCAAGAAAAAGTGCTCTGGGATCAGGTACATATGAAAATTATACTATCTCTCTTGGAGACTTAAAATGCATATCAGCATAGGAGATGATCTGATTAAATCCTGTGGTAAAGAAACCCATGTTATTTAACTCCAGATTTCCTCAAATCAATTGACCACAGAACTATTTGGGAATAAATGAGTTTTGTCTGTGTGTTTGTGTTTGTGTTTGTGTTTGTGTGTGTGTGTGTGTGTGTGTGTGTGTGAGAGAGAGAGGGAGAGAGAGAGAGAGAGAGAGAGAGGGAGAGAGAGAGAGAGAGGGAGAGAGAGGGAGAGAGAGGGAGAGAGAGGGAGAGAGAAGGAGAGAGAGGGAGAGAGAGGGAGAGAGAGGGAGAGAGAGGGAGAGAGAAGGAGAGAGAGGGAGAGAGAGGGAGAGAGAGGGAGAGAGAGGGAGAGAGAGGGAGAGAGAGGGAGAGAGGGAGAGAGGGAGAGAGGGAGAGAGGGAGAGAGGGAGAGAGGGAGAGAGGGAGAGAGGGAGAGAGGGAGAGGAGAGCTGGCAAACATCCATTGGAATTACTATTCTAGGGACTAGAATTTGCTGTTTAATAGCAAACACTAAGCTAAACAAAAATTCATTTTTAGAGGAGGTCATACCTAACTACTATTATGCCAAGTGGTGCAGGGAGTCTTACAAAGAGAATTCTAGTAGAGCTGTAGTTTAGGAATGAGAGAATATTACATGCTTATTAGGTAGTAAATGACAAGAATTGAGTGCAAGACGGTACCCATTTGTGCCTAGTCATGATATTCCTTTATAGTTTACACTAAAATTATATACACATTTAAAAAATTAAAAGTCAATTTGGAAAATTCAATTATTTTAATACAAACATTTTGTAGAGAAAATAGTGTAATTAACAGCTATAGTCATGTCCATTATCATGTCTTTAAGTTATCCCAATTACCCATTTCTGGGGAGTCACAAGTTATTAATAAGCTATCTTGTCACCTCGAGGCAGCTACCTGGACTATATAACAATAACTTGAAGGAAATACCCAGATGCAGCCCAGCGCTTCTCATCAACCTTTCTAAGGAGATGCCTGACTTCACCCCGCAGCGCACCTATCACCTGCCTACTGGTGAGAGGTGGTGGTGGACATCCTTCCCCACTCTAGCTGAAGCCTGCTGTGCTAGGTTGTGCCCTGCACGCTCAAGCCAGTTTCCTTGCAGCAATACATCACTTAGGAGCTCCTGGTCACCTTTCTCATAGCAATTTTTTTGCTTCTGCTGTCTCCTACTGTTTAATTTTATTAGGTTGTTACCCTCCAATTATCTACAGCACGGTAATTAATCTCATCTTTATGTCCTTCTGCATCCCCTCTGCCCAGCTGTCCTACCCGATTTTTTCATCATTAGTTTTCTACATTCTCCTCTTACTCTTCTAAGCTAGTACTTTACTCTCTGATATCCCAACAAGGCAGCCTGTAGAGCGATTAGAAACACAGGTCTGGAGCCTAACTGTGCAGGTCTGAACCCAATACTCCACTTTCTACCAGCCGGGGACCTAGGGCAAGTTACTTAACGTCTCTGAGTCTCAACTTCTGAACCTGTAAAATGAAGATCATCACAGTACTTCTTTTATGTGGTCACTGTGAAGATTACATGAACTAAGTAATGTGAAAAATGCTTCGCATAGAGCTCAAGACGTAGAAAGAGTTATGTTTGCTCTTTCTAGTATCATTTCTTCTATATTGTCTCCTCTATCCAAAATCTAGCTTTTCTTCTTGCCCTTTATACCTTTTTGCCAGGTGTATAAATATTATACAAACTAAGCAATTAAATTTCCTATTACATGAACTTGTCATTGTTGCTAACGTCACAAAATCAACAGAACTTCCTATCCTCAGAATCCATATCTATCTTTTTTCCCCGGAACTACTCCTTCAACCCTCACTAATTCACTCCATCTCCCTCTTTCTCATTAAACTATTTTTATTTTAAAATTTGCTCAGGTGTTGTAACAGATGCGCTTTTAAAGGAATTAAAGGTTGTTCAACACATTATGTTCGAGAGAGTAAAGCAATTTAAAATAGGTATAAACAAAGGCTCTCCGATTTCCACTCAGTTCTTTTTTTTTTTTTAATCCAAAAAGCTAGCTCCATTTTAAGTACCCTAACTCTGCAATTTCAGTCAGTGTCATTGCCAAAGAAAGTTTCAACTCAATTTTGAGGTGCCCAAAAGAAAATCAGAGTTGCATAAACAGATATATGAGCAGAAAAATATTAATTCTTTTCCTGTCTTCACTGCTCAGCAAAGATTTTATTTCCCCCTGAGGTTTAAGGGGAAAAAAAAACCTTATTTGTTCAATTTTTTTTTTGAAAAGTACTCTTTTCTGCAGTATTCAGGATATTGCCATCTAGCTGACTTTCTTTTATTATCTAACCTTTATTACTCTCTTCTTGCATGTTTACTGGCTTCATGTGAATTTCAATATGTTTCCCTTCCAGATCAAAGGCCCTTAAGACTCCTTTTTATCCCAATTTTTTTTCTTTTCTTTTTTAATTGAAGTATAGTTGTTTCACAAAGTTGTGCTAGTTTCAGGTGTACAGCAAAGTGATTCAGTTATACATATATATATATGTTCTTTTTCAGATTCTTTTCCATTATAGGTTATTACAAAATACTGAATATAGTTCCCTATGCTGTACAGTAGGACCTTGTTGTTTATTTATTATATTTTATATATAATAGTGTGTATATGTTAATCCCAAACTCCTAATTTATCCCTTCCCCCTCTTTCCCCTTTGGTAACCATAAGTTTGTTTTCTGTGTCTGTCAGTCTATTTCTGTTTTATAAATAAGTTCACTTGTATCATTTTTTTAAAAAGCTACATATAAGTGATATTATATGATATGTCTTTCTCTGCCTATTTCACTTAATATGATAATCTCTAGGTTCATCCATGTTGCTGGCATTATTTTATTTTTATTTCTTTTGTGGTACACGGGCCTCTCACTGTTGTGGCCTCTCCCGTTGCAGAACACAGGCTCTGGACGCACAGACTCAGCGGCCATGGCTCACGGGCCCATCTGCTCCGCGGCATGTGGGATCTTCCAGGACCGGGGCACGAACCCGTGTCCCCTGCATCGGCAGGCGGACTCTCAACCACTGCGCCACCAGGGAAGCCCTTATTTTTTACAGCTAATATTCTGAGTAGTAATTGAGGGACATTTAGGTTGCTTCCATGTCTTGGCTATTATAAATAGCTCTGCTCTGAGCATTGGGGTGCATGTATCTTTTTGAATTAGAGTTTGAATTAGAGTTTTCTCCAGATATATGCCCAGGAGTGGGATTGCTGGATCATATGGTAACCCTATTTTTAGTTTTTAGGGAACCTCCATACTATTGTACATAGTGGGTGCATCAATTTACATTCCCACCAACAGGGTAGGAGGGTTCCCTTTTCTCCACACCCTCTCCAGCATTTATTATTTATAGACTTTTCGATGATGGCCACTGTGACCGGTGTGAGGTGATACCTCATTGTAGTTTTGATTTGCATTTCTCTATTAGCGATACCGAGCATCTTTTCATGTGCCTGTTAGCCATCTGTATGTCTTCTTTGGAGAAATGTTTATTTAGATCTTCTGCCCATTTTTTGATTGTGTTGTTTGGTTTTCTGATATTAAGCTGTATGAACTGTTTGTATATTTTGGAAATTAATCCCTTGTTGGTCGCATCGTTTGCAAATATTTTCTCCCATTCCATAGGTTGTCGTTTCATTTTATTCGTGGTTTCCTTTGCTGTGCAAAAGGTTTTAAGTTTAATTGGGTCCCATTTGTTTATTTTTGTTTTTATTTCTATTACTCTAGGAGACGGGTCCAAAAAAATATTGCTGCAATTTATGTCAAAGAGTGTTCTGCCTATGTTTTCCTCTAGGAGTTTTAGTGTATCCAGTCCCCTTAAGGCTCCTTTTAGCATTTTTTTCCCCTATGGCCAGACTTGGCTTCCTCCTTGCAGTTCTCCATTGCTCAGCTCTCTTTTCCGTCTACCAGGTATTTATCACCTACACACCAATATCTAGAGGGTCTACCATGTGTTCAGTCCTGTTATGTATGCGGCACTGTCCACAGAGGGATCCCGAGTGAGAAGGGCTGTTAGTAACCTGGGCAACCTTCCATACACAGTCCTTCTCTTGACTTAAAGATCACGAATAAACATCTCAATCCCCTACATACGTCTGCTTCTCTACCAGCCAGGACAGGATATGGCGAATTCTTTATTGTCTCAGACCTCTAAATACAGTATGTCCAGTTCAAGACACATCTTCTCCAGATCTAACTTCCAGCTTATAGCAAATAAAGGACACAGAGGAACCTGCCAAATAGTCTCTTGGAGAAAGCCTAAAGGAAACCCAGAAGGCGGACGTATTCTGTGGGACGCTGGCCCACCTCTTCAACAAGTCACTGTGCCAGATTAAAAGAAACTTGGGGGGCAAAACATCCAGGTGCAATATGATGTTCTGGATTGGACACTGGGTTAGAAAAACAGCAATAATGGACTTGTTTAGATCACCTGGGGAAACCTGCATATGATAAGGGTATTAGATTAGATGCAAATGTACTGAAAAAGTAGAGATCAGTGGCACAACTGAGCAGGCTGCAGAAGAGTATGTACAGCTTTGGGTTAAAAATTATATTGTTTTGTACGTATGTATATATGTATGTATGTATTTATTAACTAATTACTGAAGTACAGTTGCTATTATATAGTATACTTTAAAAGTGATCTGAAAAATGTGTGTTAAGGTATTACCAGTAGTGATATCTGGGTGGCGGGAATGTGATGTTTTAATAAAAAACAATTTTTTTTGGATTATATTTTCTAATTTTCTACAATATACGGCTATAATAATAAAAGGTTATTTTTTTAAATGCTCATTTTCTTCCAGAAGACTCATCTCAGAAAGTCCACACCCAGAAGACTCATCTCAGAAAGTCCACACCCACTGATTACACCCTGACTCTCTAGGGTTGAAGCACATCCTACTGCACAGTTTATACTAAACTATCACACTTGATTCAAGTTCTCTGGTGGGTTTTTTGTCTGTGGCCCTTGTCCCTATACTTCAACTTCACTAGAGTCCCAAATCACACCTGGCAGAATATTTCTTTCTTTAGTAAGTGTAATGTCTGTGTAATTAGTAGATCCCTGTTGCCCACATGGCTGACAATACACACAGGAAGAATGAATGTGAAAAATCTCACAGACTCTCATTAGAATAAGGCTTAATAATACACGCGTTTGTATATACACAGGTAACATATTTTACCAAAAATACAATAGCCACACTATTAAAAAGTCCTATCCAATACCATAATTGATCTATAAGACTATTTATCCTATTCCTCAATGTTACTAGGCTAATTCACATACATTTCTTTCACATAATTCTAATGCATACTTAAAGACTTTTCAAAACCTGTGCTAAACTCGGGAAACAACACGGGTTTTGTGAGAAATCCAGATAAGCACATACATCTTTATTTGTATTTGATGTGATTTTGAAGGTGTTCTACTTAAAACAGCCCCAAAATCATGGTTAATGAAAAACTAGATATTTTATCTCACTTCCAGGAAAGGCTGATAAGTAGGAAACCCAAAGAAGATATGCAAATAGATGTTTATATTAATGAATCCTTTAAAAAACATGCTTCATAAAAGAACTTAAAGCTGAGCACAGTGACTCCAATTCAAAGCCTTCTCTAGACAAGATTTAAGTAAATTTTCTGAAAAGGCATTAAAATGAAACAGTACAGATAATTCATTCCCAGCTTTCCACCTCAGATCCTGAACCTCAGCTCTGGTACCAAGAAACCAGAAACACTCTTTGCCTTATATAAACAGGGGACAGTCAATAGAAATTCAAGCACTGAATTATCAGCCGAGAATTTTTCATTCCCATTAAAAACTAGTTTCGCTTTTCCTTTGTCTTTTTCTCATGTGGGGGTGGGGGGGCGGGTGTTTTCCTAACATCAGTTGATTTCAGGTTCTCTTCAAAAATCCCTGTCTCCTTAATTATTTAAGTTGGATGAAACAACAAGCCCTCTTTTAGACCCAATATATTAGGTTCTAAACTGTTCTCTAAGGTCGTGCTCGCACGTTCAGTTTCAGGAAAAACTCGTGTGACTCAACACAGATGGGTCAGTTGAGAATGTTTTTACTAAAAGGTGAACTGCTACTAAGTAACTTTGATATTAAATTATTTCAGTTTGTTATATCCTGATATATTCTGATATTCCAACAATGTTCTGAATTCATAAAAGCACCTCTTCACCCCAGGGTTTAAAAGTTTCACTCAAACATAAATCCATTCATCTCCAAACTGCCCTATGAAGTCAAAAGAGTATATTCTACCTCTGCACGCAAACTACTTCCAGAATGAGCTTATAAATCAGTCACGTTCCGGCCTTATGAACAGAGAACTACAACCTGCCTCTCCCCATCACAGAAACAAGAGAATTCCATATAGAAGTTGATCTTAAATAATCTCCTGTAAATAACTGAAGACTGAAAACATTTTTCCTACCCCGTTAAAAAGATACATTTAAAAAATAAACATGTGGCAGATATGAGGTTGCTATAAATTCTGAAAATGGCTTACCTATTAATGTAACTGAGGGCAACATAGGTTGGCTGCTGTAATTCTTGTTTTTCTAAAACACGTGGATCCGTATCTGAAAGAAAAACACAATTATGATTTTTCAGCTTTCACATCAGAATATATGTGGCTACCTAACCTAAAGTAACAGAGGCTAAATGGAGAAAAAGATTAATTTAGTAGACCGCTTTTTAAAGACAACTCAGTCAGCAAAGCACCATCATTTGTTCATTCATTCATAAATAACAAGAGATTGCATTACTTTTCAAGAGAATTCCAAACATCAACAGTGATAAAATGTCCATCTGTCACACAAACTCTTGCACAATCCCCCTCATAAATATTGGTTTTCATGGCTTACAGTTACAATGTTGGCATGGTTTTTGGTGGTTAATCGGCCTAAGAAAGAAAGGCTCTGTTAATTACGCTCACTTCAATGCTGGAACAAATTAGTTGCCATTGGAAAGCTCCATCAATCTGAAAATCTACTGAGCGCTGTTCTTATTCACTGCATACTTTCCTGGGTTTGGATTCACATTCTAGAGGGCAACTCTTCTCCTTCTTAACTGTATGTTTATTATAACTTTTCTAGACTCTCAATCAGAAATTCTCATGCTGGTTCAGAATCCACAAACACCACATTCATCAGAGGGTTTTTTCCCCCTTGAAGAGAGAGAATTCAACACCAGAGCAAAGTTCCCTAACAGTGCTTCTCCAACATAGCACCAAAACATGCACTTTTAACAACTAGAAATATATTCAAACTTCTCATGTAGAGAAATGATTGTGCTAAGTATATGCAAAAACAATGTTGCTATAGTAAGACTATAAAGAAACGTGAACACATTTTTGTTTTCTTAGAAAAAGGTTTAGACATTTCACACAGATTTCATTACAACCTCGTTTAAAACCATCTCATTATTAGAACTCTTCCAGCTGCACTTGGCAATAACACCTTCTTTGATGTAATGACAGATATTGTTTCAAGCACCTTGGTACAGGAAGTGTTTACTGCCCATGGTGGATGTAAGATATACATGCTAACTCCAAAGTGCGTTAACAGGTGATGGGGGTAGGGGGTGCAGACCACAGTGGCATAGAGCACAGGTGGCAAAAATGACAGCATCAAAATCAATTTACAATGCTTTCCACTCCCAGACTAAAACTGGACAGTAGTGGCGATTTTTTTATTGGTGTTATAGTTAAGAATCTCATGTTCACTTTATTATTTTTCCTATGCCAAGAATTTCAGGGACACACTATTCAGAAATCCTGCTTCCTGGGTCGTTGCCATCGCAAGCCATGAAAGCCAAATTCTGAAACAAGAGACAAAGGTTCTCTGAATGGCTCCATCACATTGGGTCTTGAGGTTTTGGCAGCGCAAGTGAGAACAGATCAGTAACTCAGCATTTCCTCTGCCTCCTATGATGATTACATATGCACCTGAGGCTGTTGTACTGATAGATCCCTGGCCTACAGAAACACTGTTTTCTTTGTTCCACCATCTTCCATAACCTAGGCTAGATTTATGCTCACATACCCTCAAATTATGAGCGGTGAAATGGACTTCCAGAAGCTTCCAAATGCCTTTCCATAACAACAACAACAAAACCATCTGGAAGCACCTCAGGCAGGATTCTCCTGTTTTTCTAGAATGCAGACCCCGGTAACCGACAAGAAAGTAGAACTTCCAGACACATGTCCACCAGGCCTGAGACATCTCTTTCAGATTAAATGTTTCCTTGGGCAACCTTTAGAGCATCCATGAAAGCTTCGTGTTCTTAAAACGAAATTAGGTACTTGGTGCCCACAAATCAGGAGAAGCCTGCACAAGTGCTACCAGAGGAAAAGCATCAGGGGCTGGTCGCGAATAGACATCAGCTCTGTCACCCACTTCCTGGCTGACTGGCGTGCAATGATCATGACTCACCATTTTATGGATTTAATTACACTGTGGAGCACTTCGCATTCAGTAAAAGTAAAATAGCCGCCTTCATTATTTCTCCCTCCCTGACCAAAAAGTAACTGTCTGATGCTAAAAACTCTCTACAGGAGAGGACTGGAGTGACAAGGGCCTCGGGTGTTCACAGCAGGACGATGACGTCCTCCTCATGAAGACGGAACGTCATTAGCAGAATGAACTGGAGAGTAACACTGTCCATTGGAAATTACTGACTACAACAAGAACAACTTCTGTAAGCCACGTGCCACACCACCGAGACAGTTTTTGCACAAGTCGCTACAATAAGAAATGTGATATGAAGTTCAGTGGCCATAGTGCACAATCTCCCAGATATTTCTCTGGCTTGTTTATGGCACTGATCAAAAGGTGAACCTGGAACGTTGGCTACCGTTGCCCAGAGATAAAATCCATCTCAGTAAATGGTCTGTGGGATAGAAACGCCTGAATTTTTCATGGCCACACGATGTTCCTTAAACTGGCAACTGGCAAGAAAGTAAAGCATCCCATACTGTGGCTACCTACAGCCTCATGCAGCAATGCTCTACCACTCTTATATCACAAAGAAGGGACAGGAAGATGAACCTCAAATTTCTCAGCAGGGCAGGGCACAGCCAAAAAAACCCACTAAGAGTTGACTGTTTTCTGTCTCATATCACCCCTTGCACTCTCACAGATTTCAGGCTGACTGAAGATAAAGGAATTCAAATATGAAAATGTATTTTAAGATACCCAAGCAATAAAAACCTATCAACTTCAAAGTTTCTAAAACGTAGTACCCTCCACAGTAGACAGCAATGTGCTTCTTCTACCATTCCTAGTTCAGGGTAATAGCTTGAACACACAGTTCTACAGTAAGGACGAGACACAAAGTGGAAGCTCGCTGTAGCTCATCTGGTCCTACTGCCCTGTGGTTTTATAGAGTCAATTAAATGGCAAAAGGCTCAATGTCGCAGCACCAGCTCCCATGACTTCTCAAGTAGTTAAGAGAAAAGCCAAGCAAACGGCAGAAATAAGGGAAGGACAGTCTTCAGACCCTTCTGGATAGGAACTAGAGTTAAACATGATGAAAGGAGGGCAAACAGCACACCTTGTTCAATCAGGGAGGCCTGTATTCATCAGCTCTGCTGTCTCTGGTGTTGGGAACCAACGTCCACCAAAGTGCCTGGATTTGGGACCTATGTTGAGTCTTTTGTAGCGTTATCTTCAAGCTTCCAGGAAAACTCTATTTGCTGGGTTAACAGAAGCTAACTGAGGAGCTCATGGGCTCTGGCTGTGCTTCAGCTAGTCTACATTGCTGGGATTTATATGCCTGTATTTATTTCCAATTTAAGAATGTCAGAAACCAGCCATACTACCTCTCAACAAGACTAATGAGGCCTCTATCAGCAATGAGCTATTTGCAGGCTGGGAGGCAGCAGGGAGGGGGAGACAGGATATCACGCCGCCCCTGCCCAAGAAGGCCTTCTTCAAATTCTATATCCTCCAAATGCTGGGCTCTTTGCTCTGCGTGGAGGGCAACAGTGGGAGGCCTGAGATGACGTGAGTGGGAAGGCAGACCCGGAAGATCCTGGAGAGGAAAAGGCCCACCCAGCCAGATGAGGGATACTGAAAGTCTGGGATGGAAACACCACTTTTCTGTGGACTCACTTGGTAACAATTAATGGGCACAGTCTGTTCTCAGTCTTCCCCCCAACAGCTGAACTGACAAAATCACAGAGTTTTAGTTTATTCAGCAGAGCCTTCCACAACATCCCTGGCTGAGCGCGTGCATCCCTCCTCCCTTTTCTGCATCACCTCATCCCCAGCACTGTCCCCGCACTTGTGCCACCATAGAGGCAGACGCTGGGCACATCCTTTCCCCTTCCCACATTTCTCAGAGATGAATCATCTCAATTTCTTTCCTCTCTCCAGCACTCAGCCCAGGGGCAGGCATGTAGGAGATGCATCACCATTATTAAATGGATACACTAATTTTATGATGAGAAAATGGAAGATTTGGGGTCAAACATGGCAGATTGATCAAAGGCGTTTTTTTCCTTCACCATCCAAGGCCCCACTAAAGGAAGAAACAAAGGAATGAAAACCTCTCCAGGGATAGAAAAAAAGGGGAGACATCAGCAGACAAGTGGTTTGGACCAGTGTTTTGGAAGATGGAAAACTCATACAGGAGTGACAAGTGACTCAGAAGAGTAGAGGAAGCTATAGTCTCAAGTGCCTGCAGCAGGGGAGATGCACGGGCCAGGAGGGGAACCCACTGGGTTCCCCTCCTGGCCCATGCTTCTAGCCCCGAGAGGCCCTGGACTTGGAGGTGCCAGGAGTTGCAAAAGGCAAGGAAGGGAAGGTTCAGGGCTGAAAACAGGAGAATTGTTTAAAAGGTTGATTATCTAGAGACGCTGAACCAGGAAACCAAGCACAGCGAAGATAGAGGGGGAGTGGGGAGAACACATGGCTGAAAACAAGGAGATTAGAGTGGAAATATACCTACTTCACTGTCCCAAGAACACTGGCAGGCAGGCGGGAGGATTCCTCTCTGATTAAGCTAAGTGGATGCAGAGACGAGATCACCAGATGCTGACATCTGGCAATTCCTTGATTAAGTGATTTCCCTGCAGATAAGTCTATGGTCAACGAGCTCCATCCATGCCTCTATCCAGAGCCTCCCATCAGATTTTTATTGCCTCAGTGTCTTAAATAGGAGCCAAGAACAGTCAAGGAGTGATCATTAGACATTTGAGGTTAAGTCTTGAACGTGAACGGAAGATACACCAGAACAAATAAATGGTGGGAGACAGGAGCAAAGGAGCAGACAAATTGAGGCTTGGAAAGTTAAGTGACATGCCTATTTACACAAACCCAGTTAACAGCAGGGCTAGGACCAGAAGCCCTGAGTCCTGGGTCCCATTAGGCCAGCATTTTGACCATTTAATGCTCATCCTCTGAAGTCAACCCATTGCTACCAACCAGTTGCAACACTGGCCTCCATACAATCTTTATAGCTTTCTTAAAAGCCCAGCAAAGTTCTGTTGCAACTTTCACTCCACTTTTAGGACTGAGTTTTGATGAACTGACAACTTTTAATTCACAGTTAGTTTACTTCAGCTGCCGAAATAAATATTTCTTGCCGGCAATGGTCCTTTCAAAAATAAAAATAAAAAATCCTACAATTGCACATAACTGGCCTTTGAATGGATCAACTTTTCCTTTGTTTATAGACACGTCATTTGAAACTTTTCCCAAGCCATAATTTCCATTACAGGGCAGTCAGTGCAAATTACAGTGAGATTCTTGCCTTTCCAAATTCAATGTGAAATCCAGATGCAGTTAAGTGGTGCTGTAAACTTTATGAGTTAAATATCTAAAAGTCGGGGACATTGTGCAGTACGATAACGCCATCTATTAGAAAAGCATTTACGTTCCCATTTGCAGCCTGAGTTTTCCTCCACAAGTGAATGAATAAACGGTATTCAACCAAGAACCGTTGGGACAATGCTCTAGGAGGCTGATTTATAAACAAACACAGCATACTGCAGCCTTTTCAGTTTCCGGCATGACCAGAGGGTTAAAGTTATTAGAAATAAACAGTTCTGACCAGGATGCTTTTTAACTCTTCACCAACCCATCAAACTCCTAGGGTCATTGATGACTGCTTGAGAGTGGTAGCTATTTTTCCCCAAGTATAAGGTGTGTAGCCTTATATGTATGACACTCTCAGTCTGCACTCTTCAGCCAAATTCTCTACCTTGTTACCTGGGACAAGAGAGACTGTCAGAGTCCATCGTGGCTGCCAGGTATGTTTGTGCAGTGCACAACCTGTACATCTGTATATAGTGACCCTGAAGACTGGGGTGCTGGGGTTACACAACAATATAAAATTCTTCCAAACAGGAATAAGGCCAAAACTTAGTCCCATTTGATCTTACAGGCATGTGTGCATGTACACACAAATGGACGTGTCTGCTTTCCCCAGAAATGAACCTGATGATGGATCCAAGTAGCATGTGATACAAAAGGCCGTAAAGGAGCTTCTATGTCACCACTGCCCATGGGAAGAGCCTAAAAGCATGTATCTGGAAGAAAAGAGAGCTGCTGGTGGGTGAAGGTAAGTGACAAAAGAGAAGGCAGGGAAAACGAGGCTCTCGAAGTCCTCTCTCCAAGGATGGAAGGGCAATGGCTGTTCATGAAAAGAGACCTTCAACTCCTTCTGCCTAAAATTGTTTGCCCAAGGAAATTCTACCCATCTTCCAAGGCGCTGGCCTATGCACTACCTCTACCATGTGTTATGCTACACATTTGCCAATCTGTCTTAACACCCCACCAAAATGGAAGCTCCTTAAGGGACCAGATTTTAGAGGCCACAAACCCTAAGTCCAGTGCTTCGTAAATAATCAGTGAACATACGCTGAACAAATAAATGAATGCCCTGGGCATGCATAACACAAGAGACATAAAGGTAAGCATTCGGCTCAGACTCTTCAACTAGCAGAGTTAGACGGACAGGAGAGGAAAACAGACCCAAGTGTGAGGGACTGCCAGTACAGAGAGACACTTATAAGAAAAATATATACCAGTAAGCACAGATGTGCAGAAAGACGGAAAATGATGCAAAATTCAGAATAACGAGAGAGAGGGGCAGAAAGGGCTAATCTGGGAAGGATTTACTGATGAATAGGAACTGAGTTGGGTTTTGAAGGAAGGGACTTAGGCATAGGCAGTGGTTCATAGGTGAGGTTAGGGATCTGAAAACGGCATGAAGTTTGAAGCAGAAAGCACAGGTGAGAAGTCTGTGGGGAAATGTGGGCTGCAGAGCCGATATCCATTAGTTATAAAATATTTATAGGGATACTTTAAAACAGTTGCTCTGAACTGTGGGCGATTTTGCCCCCCACCCACAGCCCATCAGGATGTTTGCCAATATCTAGAGACAACTGGGGTGAGGATGCTACTGGCATCTGGTGGGTAGAGGCCAGGGATGCTGCTACACGTCCTACAGTGCACACACAGGACAGCAGCCCCCACAAAAGAATTACTTGGCCGACGACGCCAATGATGCAGATGTTGAGAAACCCTGTGTTAGAGCTCTACGAATATCACGAGGATGGAGCTATTGCCTCTAGATGATAATCTCTGTTATTTTCCGTGGTCTAAGTCAAATGGCTGGTTAGGAGGCTACAGAAGATATAAGGCGTTGTTTGGACTTACAAGAGCTCAGACTTTCTTCATGGAGACAAAGATACTGAGTTCATTTCAAGAAAGACATACTGCACTCTTGTCATGCACTAGTTGCAAAAGGGAAATTCTCAGTCAGTAGATTCACAACTGAGCAAGAAAGACAACACAATTCACAGTTAACAATAATCCAAGACAGACAGATCTGTGTCAACCTAGAGGACTACACTAGCTGCTGCAGAAACAAAACAGGATTCTCTGGGCGAATCAGAGAAACTTCTTGAAAGGAAATTTTACATGAGCCTTGACCTAAATCTCTAGTCAGAAAAGGTGAGAAAATGGTGAATCAGAATAGAAAACGGTCTGAGCATTAGCAGAGACAGGGGCAAGAAAGCCAGTGCGGCTGGAACTCTGCACGAAGAGTCTCACAATGTAGATCAGGCCCACGTTCTGGAAGGCTTGAAATGTTCTCCAAGAGTTTGGACTTAACTCCGTGAACAGTGGAGAACCTCAGAAGGAGTAAACTGATACGGTCCACGTTTTAGAAAAATAACTGGTGGTGGTGTGGAGAATGGTGGGAAAAAGCTAGAATAAAGAAATATAAGATTTGGTGAAAGTAGAAATGGAAATACACTGTTTTTCTTGTGTTACAGATCTGAGGGCCTCATTACCAAAAGTAAGGAAGAAACTAGAAAGTGAGAAGGGTTTGACAGGCAAGAAAAGGAGGTCTGCTTCTGATGTGTGGTAAGACATTTTGCAGAACCGAGAAGACTCAAAGGAAGAAGAGATAAAGGACTCAGGACACAGATAGGGACTGCAGCGCTGTAGATTCCCACCATAATGCCACGTTCCAGCAGGCACTGGAACCAGACCATGTCCCTCAAAACAAAACGACGATACAGCAAAAACCTGACCACTCTGAGTCAAAACTTGGATATCATATAACTCAGCCAATTCATTAGGAAGTACTGACTGAGGACCTAGTAGGCCTAATAAAATCCCAGCAGGGATAAAGAAAAGCCAGAGGTTGTATTGCATTTGAAACCAAGTAATAGGCAAATTTCAGAAGGGAGTGAATATAAAAGATTGGGACAAAAAGAGAACTGAGTCAAAACGGACCCCGAGTTCAGTGTTTTAACTGATTTGGTACCCAAGACTCTAAGGCTCACTCTACTGTAATCACCCTCCCACGGGAATCCCTGCTCCCACTTCTTGGTGATACTAAGGATTATAATGCAACTCCACGCCAGTCAAACTGCCTCTGTTCCATACTAGCTGTATAACTTCTTTAAGTCTTAGTTTTTTTTTTCATCTGTAAAATTCTGATAAGGATAGTACTTTTGAGTGAGTGCTGAAATGAGGATTAAATAAGCAATGTGTTAGGTGTAGCTACTAGTCCGTTCTTTAGCCCGTAGAATGTTTTGAAATCAAACTCTGTACTGTTGTGGATTATCTCCATTTTATAGTCAGTGGCATAATGATGCACAGATGATCTAAGAACTCATCATTCACATAATGTAGTGAGATTGCTGGCTACCACTGGGTAGTCATTTTCCCCTTCTTCCTCCATAATGCTTAGGAATATGGCTGTCTGGTATAAAGACTACATTTCCCAGCATTCCTTGAGCCAGGTGTAGTCCTGTGACGAAGGCCTGGCCAATAGGATGTAAGGCTTCTGGGAAGCCTCTTTAAAGTCATGTGCCTTTGCTTGTGGTTATTTTTCCCTCCTGCATCTACTTTGGATATGATATAATCTACAGAAGTCATACATGGCTGAGCAACACAATAGGAGCCTGAATCCCTGATCCCATGAAGACCCACACCACTCTGAGACTGACCACCTCCAGACTTCCTGAAAGTGAAAGAAATAAACTCTTCCCCTTAAGGCATGTGTTATGTAGGGTTTTTCAGTTACATGAAACCAAACCAGATCTTAACAGAAACATGAAACAACTGGAATGCTGGTTTATTTTGTTGGACTCAAAGTTCTAATCTGATGTCTTGCTTTGTTTTTTCAGATTCTTAAAAAAATTCTCTTTAACAATTTAACACGCCAGCTCATGGAAAGAAAATAAGAGTAAAATCACACGCACATCACCACACCATCCGTGGATCACTCTTAACCTGGGATAATTAAAGAATGGGAGAAAGAGGAGGAGGAAACCATCATGTCAGATTATGGCTCCTCTGGTGGCTTTAGGACTTTCTCTAGAATTGGTTATTAACAGGCAATAATGAAGCAAATTGCACATGCATATTACTTCTGAGTTATGAACAATGCAACCAGCAGTAACCTTTGAAGCTGTCAGGATCTTTTCAGGCAAGCAATTAAAGTGAAAAATGAGAGTGTGCACAACTTCCATCACCCAGTACTACATGTAATAACACCACCTACAACACTGACATAAGAGTGGGACTCAGTCTGAATATTTATTAATGCAGATCTGTTCCCATTTGTTCCTCTTTTTTTCCCTGTAACCCATTCCACCCCCACCTGCCAAATTTTTTTTTTCTTTAAAGGGCAGCTCTGACACCATGGATTTCATTCACCTGAAACCTCCATGCAGTGTGACATCTCTCCCATCTTCACCTAAAGAAATTTCCTTTGCTATCCCTTGACCAAAATATAAATTTAGGGCAAGCTTGGATTCTAGAGAAGAAAAAGTGGATAAGGAAGTAAGCCCCGATTAGGACAACACAAAATCAAGATTAAAATAATTAACATACAGGAGGCCAAATATATGTCAAGTACTGTGTGCTAGGCACTGAAGGCCCCTCCCCCATCCTCCAAAGGTCCCAGTTCTCAAGTAGTCCAGACTCTGGAGGATCTGACTTACAGGGATCTGTAATAAAAATGATCTGGTGTAAAAAATATCTGATTTTCTGCCAAAGTGTAGATATCACTCCCTGCTTGCATATGTTTTGTGATTTAAGTACTTGGAAAGACTTAAAGAAATGGCAGGAATAGACACAGAGGTAAGCCACTTGGAACAGGTCTTTCCAAGCAGAGAAGAAACCCGTGTTCTGAGTTCGAAGACGTGAGGCCAATGGGTCCTATAAGCGAGTTTGTCTCATTTGGTTTCAGTCATTTCTATGCCGCCAAATACCTAGAGACCAGTGCTTCTCAACCAGAACTGCTCACTAGTATCACCTGGGTAGCTGTAAAAAAAAGTCTGAGGCCTAAGGCCCATCTCCAAAGATTCTAACAGGCAACCAGAAGAGGGATGAAGATCTGGTTCGGAAAGTCATTAAACCAGTTTGCATTTTTCCCGAAGCTAAAAAGACAATTGTAAAACCGGAAATGATTTACTGAAAGTAATTTAAAAGCTTTATAAATAAATCCAACATCTAGTAAAACCTCTGAATTCAGACTTCACTTGGGGCTCAGGTCTTCACCGCCCCCATCCCCCTGCCCCAGCTTTTTGCTTTCTATAGAGAAAGTGCTAAGCTTCATGATTATGTAGACTATTAGTGTCTTCATGTATCTTTAAAAGCAAATCACAAACAACCAAATACCAGCGACCCTTGAATTGTGCGCAATTTTCATCCACTCAATAAGGGTGCTCTGACAAAGACCTCTTACTGGGACATGCCCCCCGCCCCAACCTCTTCCTTTTGGTCACCGATTTTCTTCACAGTATGTCCCTAAAATGGTAAGACTGCATCCCTCGAAGTCTTCCATGGTTCAGAATTTTCTGTCATTCAGATTGGCCCCAACCAGTGTGGTTTTCCTTGCTGTTATTATTCACCTCACTTAGAAATCAGGTCATAACCAAGCATATTCATTTTGCATTTTGGAAGCCAGTTAAGGATTTGGCAAAAGGAATCACCCTCATTACTTCTTGCCTCCCAGGGAGGCAGAATCATTGCTTTAAAAAAGAAAAAAGAAATAGCTGAACATCTGGAAGTGGAGTGACCTGACTGTTCTGCCTAAGAGCCATCAAACACAAGGGCACAAATCAGTTACAGTTCGCTGGGGTGGAGGGCTGATACGCAAAGCTCTGCCTGGCGGGCTCTGGGATGCCTCATGGCATCACCGTGCCCAGATAGCATGCAGGAACAGGGTGTGCAGGCTCATGGGCCACAAAGGTTATGCAGTTTTCGGGGATTTATTCCTCCCCGTTCTGTGTGGGTTGTGCATTCCTTCTACTTGCTAATGAGGAGGGTCACATGCTGGGCTGTCCTCAGATCACTCTTGCTGATGGTGTGAATTTGGGCGTCTGGGAAGGCCCTGGCACCTGGCAGATGGCTCCTGGCATTCTTGGCTTCTATGGGAGAACTTCTGGGAAGCAACTCTAGACTTTCTGGGGTTTTTTTTTTTCCTCTCCAAGGCTTTAATTTCTTTAGACAGGCAATATAATATTCATGGGCACAGTCTGCTACTTAACTCTGTGACTTGAGTAAGTTTCTCAGCCTAAGTCTCAGTTTTCTGATATAAAAGACAGTGATTCACAGTTCCTACACATTATGAGGTTATTATGAGGATTAAAAGAGACAAGCCATACAGAGCGTAGTGGCTGATACGTGAAATACTTAATAAATCATACCTGTTATCATTACTGTAGGTAGTCAGGTCTGAAAGCATTTACTGTTTACGTTGTCAGACCACATTTGTGAACAATCAACTGTTCTTAAGTAGCAATGATAACTGACAACAAAAATAGAATTACCATTACTAAGTGCCTACTATGAGTCCATGCAGAATAAGCTGCTTTCTATGTGCAATCCTCATGAAAACCCTGCAGGGGAGGTACCTCCCCCATCCCTTTCTCAAAGGAAAATGTAAGGCTCAGAAAAGGTCCAGATCACACAGCTCGGAGATAAGACCTCAGATCCAGGTATGACTTCCAAGTGCAGCTATTTGACCCTGACCACCACCTAGTTCTACCACACTATTCAATAGCAATGCTCTCAAACTAAATGGCCAACTGGCCTGTTCTTGATTTTTTTCTCACTAAAACACTGCTTCATGGATAAAGCACTGGAATGCTTTGGAAGCACTGGGACAAAAAACATGGACAAATTCTGATGAAAACCAGAACCTGGGACACAGGCTTACACAGTTATTTATCTGCATCTCCTAGTCAATTTCTCCTCTGGGTGAGTGATCTAAAAGAACACCAGATCTGGATCCAGAAGATATGGATTCTGGTCCTCGTTCTAACTAGTTCCAACTTATAGCTTTAAGCAAGTTAGTTTCCTTACCTATGAAATGACCATAATGACAGTGCACACCACCCCACAAGCCTGAGATGAGAATCACCTTTGAACTGAGTGATTCCAGTATAAACGCTAAGGCCCCACCTCCGGCTGCCAAGCTAAGGTGGCCTTGGAGTTATTATCCCTCCAACAGGAGCAGCCCAATGCAGCCACATTAGCTACTTGTTAGTCTCCTGAACAAATACTGTGTGGGGAAGAGAAAGATTAAACTATACACTGAAATAGTGACCTGAGTTACGTGTATAGAGGGGCTTAGACTTCATCTTCCTTCATCCCTGAAGCTTAGAGAGCACATGCATATGCCCTGGGGTTACTTTTCTCCTGCAAGAGTAAGGACCTTCATCAGAAAGCTCTCCAATTCCTCTTCCAAAGAGTCATGTGTCTTGCCAGTGGAGACAGAAAACTTTCTGGCTAGTTTTCAGCTGAGTTTATTAAGCCATTCTGACTAACTAAAAACAGTGTGATCAATTAACTTGCTTTATAGCTAAAAGGAAAGCCTTTCGATTTATAAACCAAAACACACTGAAGTGATTTTATCACACATTCAAACCAAATGCAAAACTCCCCATAATGCCTGAGTAAAACAGGCATTATCAAAGTAAGCACAAGACATCGGATTCCTCAGAGGGGTTCAGGAGACTTTGGGGATTTGGTAAACATTACTATCAGCTGAGTTTCAGAAAATGGAAGACAGAGAGGCTGATGGATTTTCTCAGCTTACTGGAGATGAGGCTTAATACTCTAGACATGGATTCAATACCACGAAGATATTAAAACAGGAATGGCTTTAAAAAGGAATGCAGAGATAACATATACTTTTTTTTTTTTTTTTTTTTTTTTTTGCGGTACGCGGGCCTCTCACTGTTGTGGCCTCTCCCGTTGTGGAGCAACAGGCTCCGGACGCGCAGGCTCAGCGGCCATGGCTCACGGGCGCAGCCGCTCCGCGGCATGTGGGATCTTCCCGGACCGGGGCACGAACCCGTGTCCCCTGCATCGGCAGGCGGACTCTCAACCACTGCGCCACCAGGGAAGCCCCACATATACTTTTTAAATAGATATGTTCTTTGCTGACTAGACATAGCCAGGCTGCCTGTCGTTCTCTTCCCCCTTCAATCCACCTCCACGCTCTAGGACCTAGCTCAGTGTGTTCCCAGCATTTCCACGGTATGATACATATTTTAAATTGTAACCAGTACACTTCCCACACAGAGGGTTCACAGAACATTACTCAACTTCACTGTGTGCGATGCACATATTATGTCATTTTTTTAAATGTTGGGCTAGCCCATTTAATTGACTTTATGACCCATTAATGAGTCCCAAGTGATTTTTTAAAAATGTGAATCTTGCTAAATTACAAATCAATAATATCATGCATTAATAAGCCCACCCCACACGTGACTGCTGTTTATATGATAAAAGACTTAGGTAAAATACAGAAGATCCTTTACAATTTGGCTCCAAACTCATCTTCCTGAGTTCTCTTCATGCAACTCCTAACTTCATCTCATCCTCTGCACATACCTCGTTCACATGCCATAGCTTTTGTTCTGATGATCCCGTCTGCCTCTTCAGGTCCACTGCCTGCCCTTCCCTGTTCTGTGCCTCGAGCTAGTTTACCCAAACTCTCTGGCCAGGTTTAGCCAATGGGACGCACCGGTAGGAAATCAGAGGGCGAAGAGAGAGAGAGAGGTATTCTGCTGATAAGCCTTTGTAACACAGGCTGTTTCCCCAACTTGGAACACCTCCTCCCCACTTCCCGTAGCCATGCTCAGATTCATGCTCCAAAGTCCACTACAAAGGGTACCTCCCTCCAAAGCACTCCAGGAACCTACTTCATAGAATTCACCCGAGTACACACCTCTATTAAAAGGATGAATTATGCTTTAAAGTGTTTATGTCCCAGCAGACTCAGCTTCTCCAAAGCCAGCGCCCGGTTTCTCTTTGTCCCCCGCACTTAGCACGGAGGCTGGCACGTAACTGTGATCACTGAGAGGATCCGTAAATGAGTGAAAGACAAGAGGATTCTTCATTATCAAAATGACATCACAAGTATATGCCAGGAGGTAGTATTTTCTAACAATGGTGGCTATAGAGCTACTTCATCAAAATTCCCACTCTGGGGTGACCTAGTCTATTTCTTCTAAATGTAAATGCTGGGAGTCAGCTCCAGACAACTGCTGCTTACCACCACGTGGTAACCCGGCTACCTCTGGCGGTGACAAACTAGCTCCCCAACGATCCTGCATCACCTGGCAGGGTGTTGTCTGCTTATTATGTTAATTACATCTTACTTGAAAGATATAATTATTGCTGCAACGCAAGGAAATAATTAATGGCCAATTTCAGTGGGCAAAAATATTCATCAATCAAGTCAACAGACAAGAGACCTGCAGACTTTAAGAAAGGTCCATAGAGAAGAGAAAAAAAGACAATCACCTAGAGATTTCTCCGTTCCGTAAATATAGGTTAAATCTATTCAATTACAGTCACTTGAAAGTTTACATTTCAGATGTACTCCAATGACTCCTAGTGCAGTCTCGGTTTAAACTTTTGGGTCCTCAAATGCATTGCTCAACAGAATTATTTCATCACTGTATTGCATGAAAAGGTGGAGGTGATAAGGTGGAGACAGCATTCATTTCATACTGAGTCTCTTGAAAATGCTGATTCACTTAAGGGTTCCTCAACACAACAAACATCAACCTCTGTTTTCTTACATGAAAGGCAGGGAGGGAGGTGTCCTAATGAGAACACTATTCGGTTTGCCAGATGTTTACACCATCTTTGTCCCTTATAAACACTTGGCCTTTTAAACCCGAGGGTGAGAGGACGTTTTAAGTTCTTCTAACACCTCGGTAATCAGGGCCCAGGAAATATTTGCCAATGGAAAACAACACAGTGATCCAGAGATCAGATCAAACCCACACTTACTATTAAAAGGTATTTCAATCCCCAAGAGCATTGATATGTCCCTCATATAAATGATACACAAACCTCACCGGCCTGTTCCCCACAGCCCTGCTCTTCAATTCCCTTTTATAATAGTCATATCCTCAGATTTACGTCGACTGTATATTTACTAGACGTGTCCCCCCATTACACTATAAGGGGCTTAAGGGACCAGAAAGCTGCAGACAATAATTTACAGTCGGGTTTATTTTTTACACCAAAAAAATATTTCCAAGTTTTCATTTAATTTTAAATGCTAACAACCATATTCTAGCCTCCACGTGCTCAAAAAGCTGCTTAATGGTCCAGAAAGAAAAAAAATTTTGTTTTAAATAATGTTCACCATCCACATCTTAATAGCCTGGACACGGAAGCATTTTTCATTCAGAGTAATGATCTCCAGGAGTAAGAATAATACAATTATAACTGAACTACTTGGTCAGCTAAATCACAACCAGAAATGCACTGGTATGTATTTCATTCACTGTGTCAAAAAGTCTTCATTCCGGACTGTCCACCTCGCACTAAATTTTGATCTGTCATTGAAAACAGGTTGCTTCTATTTCGGGCTTACCGCATGGTAACAGGGGACAGCAACTGGCAAAGACAGCTAATATTTCATATTAAATCTCCCCACCTGACCTTCTGAATCAAAAGTGGAGAGACTCATGAATAAGGAATTATTTATTATATAAACATCTTTACTTCTTAAAAAAAGGTCTCTGAAAGCATGGAAAGATCGATCAAAATCCTTGGGAAGAAATTTTGTTGTTGATGGGATGGCCGCTGAAGACCCGTGAAGGGTGTGGGTTCCACTCCTGAGCTGCCTCTCTAGCAACAGCGAGGAGCGGGCTGGGAGCTCTAGGTGTCTAAGCAGCCCAGAGGACAAAGCCTGCACAGGCGTTTCCACTGAAGGCATGCAGATGAAAGGGCAGGCTGTCCACTCGGGGTGTGGCCCTGACTGCCCTTTGCCGCTGCATACAGGGAGCATGAATTACATGCACTGCAGGAGAAAGCAACTCTCCTGAGATTCTCCTCTACTACTTGTCCTGAAATCACACGTGGATCCATATTTGAACCATGTTGTTACCTTCTTTTAAATAAAACTTGGAGAAAAACTTTGCAGATACATCCCCTCCTTCACTATCCCCACCGCAGCCTGGGTAAAGTAGCCCTCCCGCCTGCTCCCACTGCACCCTCCACTCACCCCCAACTTCACACCACATAGCTCTGGAGCTGCCCGACCGGCTTCTCTCCCATCAGGCCACTGTTTCTCACTGGGGGGCTTTATAAACTAGTTTACACCTGGGCGATTCCAATTTAATTGATCTGGGATGAAAGATCCACTAAGTGAAGTCACCTGGATTTTGAAAAGCTCTTCAGCTGATTCTGATATGCATCCAGGGCTGCTCATCCCAGCTCCCCGAGGACACGCGCTGTGGCTGGCTCACCCTTGATTCCCCCACCCCTGGCACCCAGCCCCGCCCTGGCACCCAGCACAGTACCTGCTCATTGAATGAATAAAAAATGCTGTTCAGCGACTGGAGAAGTGGGGGTAGAGATAGGAGGGGCGTCAGCGTGGGTTACACACTGACAGTGCTTTTCGAACTGGATGTGCATTCGAATCAGGTGGAGGGCCTGTTACAGCTCAAGCCTGTTAGGCCCCACCCCTGAGAAGATGCAATTCTAGTAAGTTCCCAGGTGATGCAAATGCTTCCAGAACCACTGCACTAAAAACGACTGAAGCTGCCTAGTAATCTTAGATTAGGCGGCACACAGGAACACGTGACAGCTACAGGCATTTCTGACTGTGTGGCCAAGGGCTGTAATACTGTGGGGAACGTCACAGGAAGAGACTGCTGGCCACAGACCAGGGCCAAGGACACCACCCCTCTGGACTCCCAACCCCATCAGGAACCTTGAATTTTCACAGCTTAAGTATCTGAATCATGTCCATGCAGGATTAAGGTGTGGCCAGCAAGAACAATAGACGGCATCAACGTGTAAGTAAAAATTACAGAACACTTTCCTAGAAATAGGCCCAAGATCAAGTTTTCCCAGAGGACCAGTGGCAGACTTCGGACAGAAAACAAACCCGTGGCTGCTTGTGAAATCAACTCAAGCACTAGATTCGACAGCTGTAAAAATACAGTGGTTTAAAATCCAAGCTTCTAATAGCCACCCAAATAGACGCTGTACTAGAATTTCTTAGGAGAAAAATGCACTCTTTCTTCAACTGCTCTCAGTTAAGAGATTTCTTTCTTAAGAGACAAAGGTAAGGAATAAGGAAAATGCCCAGTGCACCAGGTTTTCCCACGAGTGTACTGGCTACTGGTTCCCAGAAACAGGAAGGAGGAATTCTTGTCAACCCTTCCCACTGCCCTCCAATCACAGGAGCCATTGAAGAGCGGCACAAATGGAATCGTGACAGTGACCTGGGCAGGGCTATTCTCTCGGTACCTAGTTATCAGTCCTCTGGATTCTAGCCAGCACTGATAAATCTGGGTGTCAGAAAACTGAATACTTTGGGGTTGTAAAACAGTTCATCTGTGAGGAGTTTCTGGAGCAGAAGTAAACAGGAAATTGTGGCTTCTGAAAAAGACCCCTGTTATTAGGAAGAGAGGGGCATGAAGATGGAGGACTCACCCACACAATAATTATACAGCCTTACATTTACATACAGCCAGAGTGACATAATGGCTCTAGGAAATGACATAATGGCCAAATGTAATGTGGTATCTTAGATGGGATTCTGGAACAGAAAAAAGGACATTAGGTAAACACTAAGGAAATCTGAATAAAGTATGAACTTTAGTTACTTATCAGTTTGGTTCATAATTGTGACAAGTATACTATGCTAATGTGAGGTGTTCGTAAGAGAGAAGACTGGGTGTGGGGAATATATAACTGTACTGTCTGTAATTTTCCTGTAAATCTCAAACTATTCTAAAATAAGATGTTGTTTAAAAAAATTAGGACACTGATACTCTGAGACATCCGTTAAAGCAAAGTGGTAGATACACTGGTGGGTGTCTGTTGCATTATTTTCTGTATGCTTGAAATATTTCAAAATTTGAAACTATGAAAACTATACACACACACATCTCCACCCCCAGATCCCCCAAAAGACTGGTGTTTGTTTCCATAAGGATGCCATGCTGAAAGCAGGCCTGAAACACACCCTCGTCCACGAGTTGCCATGGATCCTTTTTGACTGAGCCTCCTGGGACTGTAAGCTCTGTTACCATGGAGGGGAAACCCTCCCCCATCTCAGGACTGTCCCTGGAGGAAAACTGTGAAGGACATGAACTTGGTCCCTCCTCCTCCCCAGGCTCCCGGTCTCCTCTCCCTTCTCATCCACCAGAGGCCTTCCACGTTTCATCACACTTACATTCCCATGGAGCCTTAAACCCAGCTAGACCCCTTCACGTGTTAGCTGCAAGTGGCCTTAGGATGTGACTCTTCCAAAGAGCAGAGGCATTTTAACGATGACAAAAAAAAAAAAAAAAAAAAAAAAAGAGCCTCTGAGCTCACAGGAGGGAACTGAAAGGTGGAATTTCAAGGCACGGGGACAGACAGAGGGCCACCTATGCCTCCCCAGCAAGCCACATGGGTACTGCCTACGTCCCTTCTTTGTTTCAGTCTGGACTGCATTTGGGCAGAGGTAACACCCATTCCCCTTGCTCCCGGGGCCTCTCTAACTCAGCGATGATTCCTGAAGTCGCAGAGATTAACATACTGATTTCTTACGTCATCCAACCTCCAAAGGAGTTAAAAACAGCTGGTGAACCCGCTGGAATGGGAGTGCAGGAAAAGAGGGGCTAAGAGGCCTAGACGATCCATAAACTGGAAGTTAATCCCTTCAATAGTGGGGCATTCACGGCTGCCCACACGTTCCTGAGGAGGGCTATTTTCACTCAGCTGTTTGAACGCCAGTACCAAGAGCAATGTGTGTGGTGGCCAGCCTTCTGCCGACACCTCCTCCTTGGGTCTTGCCCAGGCCACGTGAGTAAGGATGGGGGTAGGGGGGCAAGGGGACATCATTTGGGAGCTGAAGAAGTAAAACTGAGCGCTCACTGGTTTGACTTCTACACCAACAGCGTGTACCTAGTTGGTTCCTCCTTGTCTTTATCTGTGCTACTATCTCGTTCCCGCCACCTCTCGGTGGAGTCAAATCCAAACTCATCCCCAAAAGGCCCATAAAAGTCCTAAACGCAGCCCAGGGGTTCTCTGTTTACTTTTACCTCATTCATTCTTTCACTCCACAAATATCGACTGAACACCTACTATGTGCCAGGTACTACTCCAGGCACTAGAAATACAGCAGTGAACAAAAAAGAGAAAAATCCCTTCTGCTGTGGACTTTACATTCTAGAAAGGAAAAGGGTCAATAAGGAAATAAGCGAATATATACTACTATACATATGATATCAGGAAGGAAACAGGAAGAAAAGGGGCAGGGAGGCTGGTCCCTTCACGAGCACACACCATTATTCAACCTGGTGGAGGTTTCTGTGCTGCCTCTTCAGCCAGATACCCTACATTCAAGAAGGACTGGGGCTGTTTTTGACTTCTTTAAACACGGAACTGTACACCCAAGGATATTATTAATAGCACCCCATTTCACTCTCCAAACTGTTACAGATTCAAAGAAAAATGATATGGTCATCCTCTCCAGACCCATTATTGTAAAAAGTATCATTCACTGTTATATGAAACCTGATATTCTCTGGGCCAATCACGTCCCACTCAAACCAAACACTTACAGCAGGAGCCGGATACAACATATTCTATAATATGAAGTTAAGCCTGTCCTCCAGCACCATAATTATTAAACAGTTCTACTGTATTCCGCTGTTGTTTTTTTAAGACGAGAAAAAAAGAAAGTTCTATCAACTTCTCTCCATGATATATTCTGTGTTTCACAGCTGCCGCATGGGGAAGACTTTTTCATGGATCAAATCTAAAATTTTCTTGGCTCAGCTGGAGTCAGTCCTCATCCGATATGGACAAACAGGGTCAGTCACTGCTCTCTGTACTGAGAGCCCTGTTCTAGAAGAAGTCTGCCAACATCACCTCCGAGGAGCTCCAGGTTACATAACCCCTGTTTCTCTAACCTCTCATCTCAGGTCTTATTTTTCAAATGTCCAGTCATCCTTGTGGCTCCTCCATTCGTCCTGGCCAAGTTCTTTACACTGACACAGTACTTCTAAAGTTGTAAGCCAGAAGCATTCTGCTATTTCTGCTACCAAATCTTTCCAGAAGCTTCAAATCTGTTCTCCTCCACATCTAAGCCATGGGCTGGGAAACTGGAAACAGTCCTGCCATACCGGGCCATGCCTCCTGGCTTGCTTTAACCTGTCCTCCTTGGACCAGACCACCGAAAGAGAGGATTAAGTGTAATCTTACCATGTCTGGGTTACAAAGGCATGCATCGGTGGCAACCTCTGGTGGCGTGGATTAGCCACCCCTTCTCATATTCCATCTCAGAGCCACAGAAAGTCAAGGCAGAGGCCACCTTAGTAACATCTTTTCATTTAGTAGATTTATTTCAGGCTGACATAATAGGGACAGAACTAGTGCTGGACCAGAGCCCTGCCCTCTGCTTTGCTCTCCATCATTCCAAGGAAATGCCACTGCTCTCTGATTGTTTTCCACTGACTTGTGTGTCCATGTCTTTTTCCGTCCCTCTCCTTAACTTTGTTTTGCTTCTTGAGGGCAGAGAATATATTTAATAGGTCTTGGTATTCTTCACAACACGGTATCTTCCATGTAGCTAGGACTCAACAGATATTTGCTGACTCGTATGTGCATGGATTATTCAGGTTACTCCTCATTTCTTTTATGATGCAGACAGTCAAACAAGAGTAACAGTACCAATCATAACTATGAATGGAGTATAACGTTTAAAAATAATGAATTACTGGTATTCCCTGGTGGTGCAGTGGTTGAGAGTCCACCTGCTGATGCAGGGGACACGGGTTCGTGCCCCAGTCCGGGAGGATCCCACATGCCGCGGAGCGGCTGGGCCCGTGAGCCATCGCCGCTGAGCCTGCGCGTCCGGAGCCTGTGCTCCGCAACGGGAGAGGCCACAACAGTGAGAGGCCCGTGTACCACAAAAAAAGAATTACTATGTTGTATAACTGAAACATATAATATGGTAAATCAACTATACCTCAATAAAAAAAAATTTTTTTTAAAGTAATGTTACCAGGCACAGGCACAGGCTCTGGAGACAAACAGACCCAGGTCCAAATCTAGGCTCTGGCACTCGTTTACTAATTAACTAACCGTGGGAAGGACATATCATCTTTCTTCATCAGGAAAATGGCCGTAACATACCTCCCTCCCTATGAAGGCTGTAGGAGCACACCAGGGCCTCCACACATCTGTGTTCTTTCCTGAGCCCTATTTTCCCCTCTTTTGCTTGCTTTGCACAGTTAATACAAGCTCCTACTTTTTTCTCTGGAGGTTAAGCTTTGACCAAAAAATAAAAAGAGACTAAGAAAGGAAAGAAAACCCTAACAGTACTATGACTAGAGATACTATTTTTCCCCCATCCTCAACTACTTAAAAACCCTCGTTAGAATGAGGGAAAACCGTGCTGTTACTTATATCCTCTTGCAGATGTTTTAAAGTGCTGAGGTAACACCAAAATGGTGGGATTTCTGAGGTTATTTGTGCTTAAGTAGGAGGTAGGAAAGTATCTACATTTGGAGAGAGAACTAAGAAAAGCCTCCTGATGAGGTGTGAACCAATGGAAAACTGCACAGGGAAAACTAATTGGAAAGGCAGCCTGTGGACTGACACCACAGCCCGAGCGAGGAAACAGGTGAGGCGAGCCAGCCCCCTGGACCATGTCTTCCTCCTCTGACTTACAAACTGAGGGCCGCGGTTTTCATTCTGATACCCAGGACTGATACCACACTGACACCTTGTGGCTACAAGTATCATGACACATAGGTGGCCCCAAAGCAAAACGGACCTGCATACTAATATTACCACGATCTGTCATTCTGCAGCATTTAAAGAACTTCAACTGTTTTCTCAACCACAGACTCACTGTGGAAACAGAAGTGAGGACGGAAGCGGCTGCCGTATCAAGCAACATGTATACTGGCCGGCAGCTTAACTGTGATATTGGCATTTGTACTCCAATTGTATCGGTGATAATACCTCTGATAAATGTCACCGTTTTCAAGCACTGGCAACTGCTGGGTGAGCATTTCTTCTTACCTGGCACCTGAGACTCCAGGTAGGAGACTTACTGAAATGTGTTGATTATTTAAAAGTGAAATGAAACCGGCATTCAAATACCAACCATGCCTCCCTCTATTAAGTCTGACAGAGGAAGGGAGGAAGCAGAAAAAGAACCTGGTTCTCTGGAATTTCAAAATTAAATTTTTCTTCCCAAGCACACCCAGGAGCTACCTGGTGAAGGATGGAGGCCAGAAATCCTCCATCTTGCAGAACCCCAGGTTGGATGGTGTGTCTCCTGCAAAGCACTTGGGGGCACTGGTGCACCCCAGAGAGCTCAGGGGCCCTGGCACCATAAAGCATGGGAGAAGCGGAGAAAGGCTGCCAAGGGCCATGGGAGCTCTCCTGCGGGGGAACACAGGAGAGGCTTCCCTGGAGGCAGCCTTTGCCTTTCAGGATAAGCGCTGATGGCACACAAAGATGGGCATAAAGGCACTGACGGCAGTGCTTAAGGTCACGGGCCCGGGAATCAGAACAGGACTGAATTCCTAGCCCCGTCACTTCCCAACTGTACATCTGAGCACGTTATCCGAGCTCTCAAGCCCTCATTTTCTTCATCTGGAAAGCAGCGATAATCCCTTTCATATCATAGTTGTAGAAGGATCAATGAAATCATGTGTAAAAGTGATGACTCAGTGCATATTAAGGACACACAAATGCTAATGATCATTGTTAACAGCTGGAGGCTGCAGCAGGTGCAGCGATGGGCAGGAAAGGCCACTGTGACCTGTTGACACGGGAAGTGTGTGAATATGGTGGGCATAAGACGGACAAGGACATGAGTGGTGGGTGTAGGGTGGAAAAGAGAGGTCACTGAGCACCAAGCTGAGGCATCTTGACCACTTCTTCTTCTGTGCTCCCAAAGTGTCCCTGAATCTTCATCACTTAGTTTTTTCATCTCTTTATATCCTCCCTCTCTAGAGGTCATTTGGCTTCTTGGTGGCATGGGCCACACATCACAAGGCTCCTAGCAGAGGGCTGCATGCATGGCAGACACTCCATAAGCATTTGGCTTGGCCCCTTACTGGGCTGGGCCACTTTTGGCAAACGGATTAACCTCTCTCAGTTGCAGGTTCCTCATCAATAAAATATGAATAAATAGCAATCCCTGTCTCCTCTGGTTGCTGTGAAGGGGAAATAAGATAATGGAAGTGGCATGTGACACAAGACAGACTCAATAAAGCGTGACTGCTATCAGAGCCACACCAGCTAGCAGTTACTTTCTATGAAATCCAGTCTCAAAGACCTAAGGATACACTTTGGATGAATCAGGGAGGACTGTCCAATACTGCCACGAAGATATTTTTAAGGGATTTGTTAAGAAAATTGGGTTATTATCCTAACTTCTCAGTTTTTAGGCATAGCTCCAAATACACACCATGGCAGCACTGCCCTTAACTGCTTTTCCAGACAAAATATTTTCAAATTTCCATCAAAAGAATGCAGTCGGCACAACCTTATCCTACTCATCCTAACAAATGGATAAACTGTGCTACAATAAATGGTTTAACCCCAACATCTGCTTCTACCTGCCAACAAGGGGTGGCCACAGTTTCTAACACTAAATAGGGCAGAAAAATCTTCTTTAAAAAAATAACAACATTTGTGGGGTTTTGTTCATAATAAAAAATGATGATTGTAGAAAACTTGGAAAAATCTAGAAAATTAAAGTTACCCACCATCAACTATTTCTTTTTAACATCTTTATTGGAGTATAATTGCTTTACAATGGTGTGTTAGTTTCTGCTCTATAATGAAGTGAATCAGCTATACATATACATATATCCCCATATCCCCTCTCTCTTGCGTCTCCCTCCCACCCTCCCTATCCCACTGCTCTAGGTGGTCACAAAGCACCGAGCTGATCTCCCTGTGCTATGTGGCTGCTTCCCACTAGCTCTCTATTTTACATTTGGTAGTGTATATATGTCCATGCCACTCTCTCACTTCGTCCCAGCTTACTCTTCCCCCTCCCGTGTCCCCAAGTCCATTCTCTACATCTGTGTCTTTATTCCTGTCCTGCCCCTAGGTTCCTCAGACCAGTTTTTTTTAGATTCCATCTATATGTGTTAGCATACGGTATTTGTTTTTCTCTTCCTGACTTACTTCACTCTGTATGACAGACTCTAGGTCCATCCACCTCACTACAAATAACTCAATTTCGTTTCTTTTTATGGCTGAGTAATATTCCATTGTATATATGTGTCACATCTTCTTTATCCATTCATCTGTCGATGGACACTTAGGTTGCTTCCATGTCCTGGCTATTGTAAACAGAGCTGCAATGAACATTGTGGTACGTGACTCTTTTTGAATTATGGTTTTCTCAGGGTATACGCCCAGTAGTGGGATTGCTGGTTCGTATGGTAGTTCCATTTTTAGTTTTTTAAGGAACCTCCATACTGTTCTCCATAGTGGCTGTATCAATTTACATTCCCACCAGCAGTGCAAGAGGGTTCCCTTTTCTCCATACCCTCTCCAGCATTTATTGTTTGTAGATTTTTTGATGATGGCCATTCTGACTGCCCACCATCAACTACTGAAACATAGTTCAGCTTGTGCTTTTGCTGTATTTCCTTTTAGTCCTCTTTGCATATTTTAAAAAAAATTTGAAGTCAGTTTTATCTTTTCACTTCTTATAACCTATACATTTTGTTTAATAGTTCACTTTTCATTAAAAAATTACTGAGTACTCATTTAGTACATAAAACTTCCCATGACGCTAAGAGATATTGAAAAACATGGGCGATGAAGTCCGTGTTCACCAGGAGCCTGTACTTTAGCTAAGGATACATGACAACACACTGGAAGAATAACTAATGGTATACAGTAACGATGACAGGAAGGAGTAGCACAAACCACAATGTAAGGTCAAACCTAGACAAGACTGCCATGGCCTAGAATGGTCTTGAGGGAGTTTCGTGAGAAAGACATGAGTCAGACTGTAAAGCGCTATAAGTCTACAGATAATTTTGAATCGCTAATGACTCTACTCACTTCCTCTCCCCTTCCCAACATACACAGCAATTGATTCACGAGGTCGTTCCTATTGCTATGCCTTCACTATTATGGACAAAACTGAACTCCTGCAAAAGCTGTTTCTCAAAATATCATAAAAGAGCCTAAAAGCAATTTAAAGCAATTCTGAAATTGTGTTTCTCTTCATGAGAAAAACCAGAGCTTTGAGTGAAAATCAAGGCGTTATCTCGTGGAAGTAAATTCTGAAATTCCAGATTCCTGTGTCTAAATAATACCCAGTGCAAGGTATCATGTATACAACATTAGCAGGAATAAAACAGGTTAGGCAGACACTATTCCACATGTGATCATGGAGCTTGGATCCACTCATGGACCAAACTTAATTCGTGAGGAGAGACTTCGCTGAGTAGCGTGTGTTCTCCCACCTACTCGTTCACTTATAAAACACTGCTAAGTATTTTCAAGTGTCTGTTCATGAGCCAGGCTAGACGCTGCAGGTGAAGGGGACCAGAATGACAGTGTTCCTGCTCTCATGGAGCTGACAGTGTCGTGGGAGAGGGGCTGACAAGCAGACAGACAGTTACAATCCAATGTGACAAATGCTCTGGACAGATACTGGGCTAAGGAATGAGCACTGGAAGGGGCACTAGATTAACCTAGGCTTGGAGAATCAGGAAAGGTTTCTCAGAAGAGATGGTAATTACGTTGAAGGAGGAATAGCAGACAGCCAGGCGAGGAAGCAAAGGAGGTGTCTAGGAAGGGAGGACAGCTCATTAGAAGTTCTAGAGGAGAGAAAAACATGGTGACACCATGGGAAAGAGGCATTCAGAAAGGCCAGGTCAGAGTGGAAAAGGGAGGATTTTGGTGAGATTGAGTCTGGAGGGGAAGCTATATGCACACGCACACACACATACTCATCTAGACCTCAAAGCAATCCTATCATTCTTATTCTCATCTTATGGTTGAGGATACTGAGGCACAAGAGAACACTAGCTGGTGATAAACAATAAGTAGCCAACTGATACCACACAGGGAAGCACATGATGAATCCCGCGTCACTGGAAAAGTACTGCTGGTGCCGTGGAGAGAGTGCTCTGGGGGCTCCAGAGAGGCCTGTTAGGAAGTGGTGATGAAATCTTTACCAGACTTCCAACGGAGATTAAAGGGCTCACTTTCTCTCACCTGACAGTCAAGGTCCTGAGTCTGCCACTTGACGGATTATATGGTAGATAAAACAGAATTTTTGTCCTTAAGGAATGTATCATCTACAAGGGCAACACCGTATCGGGGCACCCGAAGCACTCTGTAGCCCTTGGCAGAGATTCCATAGTCCAACTACTTCCTACAGAGCCATGTCCAACTGAATCATAGGTTGGGGTTCCTCCTTATAAGATGGCCAAGCCTCTATAGGAAGAGAAAGTCTACACCACAGAGAAAGTGCCTACAGCTACAGCCCAGTACTTCTCTGCGTGTGACAACCTCGGGACAATGACAGGGTCGTCCCCTCACACCTTCCTATAGCCCTGCCGTCCTGACCCAGTCTCCCGCCAACAGTGTCCACTCAGCATGGCGACTTCCCAGGGCTATCCTTCGTCACGTCACTGCTGAAGAAACTCCACTTACGAGTGATAGTTTTCTCTGAAGACATTTTGTTCCCATTCTTTTTTTTTTTTTTTGCGGTACGTGGGCCTCTCACTGTTGCAGCCTCTCCCGTTGCGGAGCACAGGCTCCGGACGCGCAGGCTCAGCGGCCATGGCTCACGGGCCCAGCTGCTCCGCGGCATGTGGGATCCTCCCGGACCGGGGCACGAACCCGTGTCCCCTGCATCGGCAGGCGGACTCTCAACCACCGCGCCACCAGGGAAGCCCGACACAGAACTTTTAACGTTTCATGCACCAAAGCAGCAGTCCTGGGCACATGTGGCCCAATAAGAGCCTGATCTAGAACCCATATCAGCACCTTCTCCCCTCAAGCCCCAGGTTCCTCCTAAAGACTGGCAAGCCTCTAACATATGCACAAGATGTATATTGAATAAGGCATCCCCCTAGAACGTACAGGTGATGAGAAATCCTCGGTGTAGGGGAGTCCTGTCAACAGCACCCATGTCATTAATGTAACGATATAAAGCACCAATGCAAATGCTATTTTTTCCAAGTGTACAAATGTAAATGGATTTTATAATTTGTATATTTATAAAAAGAATAATTACCATGGAGACCAACCAGCGTTTACAGACCCAGCGCCCGACCCCTGACACAGTCCTCTATACCTAGTAGTCGCTTACTAAAGGTTCTCTCAACTGAACAGAACCAAATCAAGTATTTTTCAAATGAATAGCATGGGAAATGGAACAAGGCGCTCCTCAATGCTGAGTGGTTAGAAAGAGATGTCCACAGAGCAGCTGAAGTCGGAGAAGTCACATACACCTCCTACCTCAGTTTTCCACTGATTGATCAGGTCAAAACTGATGTGATTTGCTGCCCCAAGTGGGCTTCACACCTTCCCCCCTATTCACCAGTGTGTCTTTTTCCACTAGCCGTGTTTAAAAACAGACACTGATTTATGGGCATTTAGGGCTGGGGAAAGTCTCCAAGCCCCAGGCTCACCACAGACTCAGGCCCCTAAATGGAAACAGCTGAGCAGGCTTGTCAGGGGGTGATGGCCTGTCTCCTGTCCCTGGAGAAACAGCCTGAATGGACAGGCCTCCTGACTCATCTCCGTGCCAGTCTCAGGGGCTGCTGCCACAGGGGCTCACTTGGGGGGTGGAGTTGCTTCCACAGTGAAGAAGGAAATCATCTTTCTTGGTGTCAGGCGTCAGGAAAAAGTGGCTCCAAATTGCTGGTCCCCGGACTGTTTCTGATCTCTGATGAGAGATGAAACAATGAGGAAGATAGTTCTTACTTGCAGCTTATACTCTCTTCAGGTTATAAAAACATCCCATCTCTTGTGAAATGATGTTGACAGTAGATGTTATTTATTTATTTTTGGGGGGTAAATCTTCAATTGGCAAAATAAAAAGTATCAGTGCATTGATGAAGTTTTTTGGTAAAATTTTACTTGCCCATGAAAGGCAGAAAACTAGGAAACATCGCCCAAGACTCCATGCCAGGGCTTCTGAAGAGCAGAGAAATGGCCACAGGGGTGGTGAGAGTCGGGAGAAGACTCTTGTCTCAGAACTTCAGTCTGTTCAGTGCAATATAGACCTAAGTTAATACAAGAAGCAGAAGGGGACTTCCCTGGTGGCACAGTGGTTAAGAATCCGCCTGCCAATGCAGGGGACATGGGTTCGAGCCCTGGTCCAGGAAGAACCCCCATGCCACGAAGCAGCTAAGCCCATGCACCACAACTCCTGAGCCTGCGCTCTAGACCGCGCGCCTAAAGCCCATGCTCCACAGGCTCCATGCTTACCCGATCTCAGATCATACTCATAACTGCTCTGCAAAACAGATACATTTCCCATTTTACAGCTAAGGACACAAAGGAAGGGGCGGTGGTGTAAATGACTCTTCCAAGGTAACACCAAGTACTTGGTGGAAAGCTGGGATTCAGCCCCGAAGCCTGCTTTCTTTCCCTGCAGTACGGGGTGGGAAGAAGGGAGGCTCCAGGCCTTTACTGAACAAGTACAACAAAGCTTCCAAGTTAAAAGCTGAGTTGTTGAGGGAGTCTGTTTCTATACTGAAACCTAGGTGATCACAAAGAGGGTACAATGGAATTTTGTTTACTCTCTGTATTTGTTAATCAGTTTATCTGAATATTTATTTCACTGTTGGAAATGACCTTCATCAAAAGAGGCCCAAGTTCAATATGAAAGAACCACCTAATCTCAGATGTTACTTTGCAAAGTAGTATTATTCAGCCAAATCTAAATTACCCAAGTAGTCGCCATCCTCCTGTTCTTTACCCTTGGGTATTTTACTGCTTGTTGCCATCTCTAAAAAAGGTTAGGGTGGGCTAAAATCACTGTTCTTTAGAGCAATCAGAGTGTAAGTGGAAGGATTTTGGAAAATATGAGGACCAAAGAGTTCATTTGAGTATTATTTGTAGATGTACAAGTTAACCGTTATTGCTACTTTCCAAAATGGCACAAACCACACTATGGTTGTAACCTTAAGGGCACATAGCATTTAGTATTAGTACATTAATATTAGTGTATATAACTGTCACAAATAATGGTAGGATTGGGCACCTCACTTGGAATGTCTCCTTTGTCATAACAACTCTATTGAGTGCTGGGAATATTAAACAATCAACAAATCATTTGTTCAGCAAACATGTACTAAGTGTCTATTAAATACCAGCCACTGTTCAGTGTGACAGTGACACAGAAGTGAATCAAAAATATGGACAAAAACCCCTGCCCTTATGGACTTTTCATTCTAGTTGGGAGCAGACTGATGATACACAGTAAAAACTTTACTTCTTAAAATTATAATGGAAAATTTTAATTAAAAAGTATTTTCACTTTTGGACAGTTTTCATGGTACATAGGAACCCATACGAATTGCTCAGATTTCTTTATTTCTTCATACTAAGAGACAAAATTCTTTTGCAAAAGATTTTAAACAATATATCTAACTTGAAGTAAAATCATGCAGATATCTATTGTTAATATCCATGTTCTTGAAATATCTTCCGTGAACTTTTTTTCATTTCTAGGGACTGGGGTGATTCACGGGACTGTGCTGAATTCTTTTTAGAGGATTTTCCCCAGGAGGAAAATGGTTCCCAACATAGGACTCACCCTTGCAACGTCCTGCCAAGTCAAAGTTACTTCCTATAAAACCAACAATTCTTTCTTTTATGCTGGACCATTAAATAACGTGGCAACATTTTATTCAGAAAACTTTGGCAGAAGCTTATGAACTATCTTAAGAATGAAGGCAAAAGAGTGAGGATGAGGCAATGTAATCAAGAGTGAGTATCTTATGTATCACACTTCTTTTGGGGGGAGGAATTGCTAACAGATGAAAAGCAAGTCCTTTAAAAATCCCCTCTTCGATAATCAGCTATCAAATACATGCAACAGAACATACCGGAACATATGGTTACCACAAAGGCAACTGCTAACTTTCGTTATCCCAAACAGATGCACGGTAGAGAAAAGTGGCTGTAGAACATTGCAAGACCTAAGTAAAGAATGAAAGGCTACAGTGGGAAAATCTACGAAATGCCATGGGAATAAGTTACTATATAAAATGAGAACCATTTAAAAAATTTGAGGCAACTGAGATATAAAAATTTTTTCAACTTGTGTTCAGATCTTTTCTTATGTTTTACAAGCTAATTATTAAAAAGCTTTTTAAAAAAAGAAGTCAATATTAACTTCTGTTATTTTCATTTGAAGTAATCAGAACCAAGTCTGCTGGCAAGATGAAGAATTATACATTCACCTGGGTAATGACTGCAGTTCATTTCTAAGTGGAAAGCAAATCACAGGAATAAGGTGGAAGGTTCAGGCCAAGTAATACTCAGACATATTCCCTGAAAGTCGGGCATCTGGAGTCAAACACAGCCTTCCCGGCCAAAGCCCCAATCTCAGGTTCTACTTAGTTTAAAGCACCCTGACTTTCAAGACTTAAAAAACAGCAAGAGTGAAAAATACAGGTTGACTACGTAATATCAGGGTATAAAAGCGTGTGAGCTGATGAGATTCAGAGCACACGAACAAGGACCCTGAAGGTTTTGCATCTCTAGATTTAGATCTGAGCAAACCAGAAGCAGCAAGAGAGCCGTTTAAGCAGTTGACATAGGGTGGAGAATGTTTTTAAAGAATTGAAAAGGAGAGTTCAGTTTAAATATACAGATATAGAATGCAGCCTCGGCCCTGACTGTAGTGCAGTCGAAATGTTATAGGCTTGTGGAAGGCAGGCATGGAATACAAACCAATCAATGTGGACAGGAGTAAGAGGTAAACGGTTGTAAAAGTCGCGTACAACTAAGATGTCTCTGCAGCCGTTTCACTGCCAAAAGGGGAGACTCGGAAAATTTCAACCTGGCTATTCCGATTATAGGGCTTTATGAAACCACACAAGCTACAGCAGTGCCTTTCTGAGAAAAGCAATGATGCTCTGTGCAGGTAAATCTCCAAGGTGAGTGTGACTTGTTGCGGACAATGCTGTATAAGCAAGGGCTGCTAATCCTTTCAAGTTTTGGCTTTCCCTCTTTTTGGAAGGGAGAGGGAAAATCTTGTCTATTTCACATTATCTATTTGTCAGATTGAGACTTGCGCCATTAAAAAAAAAAAAGAAATACATGACTTACTATGAACCTTTCTACTATTTATGATGTGAAGTACAGGTCGTCAGTTACCGTCTTGACTTTAAAATAGTTTTTATTTATCTTTGTGTTGGTTTAAAACTTAAACTTTAAATAATGTCTCTCTTTTGGTTTAGGGGAAGAGGATAATAAAAGTTTTGATTTCTATTTTGGTCCTGACCGAAAGGATTTCATAAACATTTACTAAGAAGATTGCCAAGTTTGAACTAAACTGCTCCCATGATGAAGATACAAACCTTCTTATGATATATTCACATGAATATATTAATCACTTTCATTCTTGTGTTATGATTCATACCAAGAAAGGCACAATTATTACTAAAAGTAGTCAGAGTTCACAGGCACCTCCTCAGTTACCCAAGGTACCTCTTCTTGGCAAAGTCTGGTTGCTCTCCATGAAGTGTATTTACATTGAGTAAGTCCATAAACGTTTCCTAAAATCCCTCCAATGGGTAAGGTGTGGAGCCTTCTAGAGCTATAAAGACACCCATCCCAGGTCCACCTTTCCTTTGCATCCTTTCTCTGTTGATGGCATCTTCATTCATTAGATCCTGAAAAAGAGACCACACTTTCTGAAGAAGGGTCTTCAGAAGACAATGGGCAACAGGGGTCCGGGAGGATCTCTGTGATGGCCATTTCTGCCCGTGTGTCCACACAGTGAAAGTTCATAGAAAGCAAACACTGGCATGCAGGGGAGGATGGATGTTGAATAGATGCTGGAGAGAAGAAAGACAAGGCATTTTGTGGGAAGACCCCCCCCACTCCCAATTCTCCACCCCTCAGCCCCAGATTGCTTCTGAGGATGGGAAATAGAGAGCAGGACGAACAGTTAGTGACCCAGCAAGACCTTACCCAGGTTACAAGCACCATTCTGTAGAGCCCACGATTTGTAAGTGTACGTTTGTGTATGTATAATTTTTTCACTTACAAACTGGGCTTCTTCTCTCTGATAAAGATCCCCTGGGGGGAGGCAGGTGTCTAAGCTTTGTCACCAGGGGGACTTGCAGTGAGAAAGAATGAAGATGTCTTCCTCCGCGTGGGAGGTTCTGCTCTTCCAAGAACGCTCTGGAGTGTCTCATATGTAGAAGCGAAGCCTGGGGGCTGGTTCTCTAATCCTTACAACAAATCTACAGTAAGCTCTGGGTATGGCCTCTGCAAGAGTTTACCCTGGGTATGTAAAACCAAAATATGTAAAACAAATCATTCACAACATGATTTTCTCTTTCTTCCACGTTTACCTTCTCTTTTCCCTCTTGCACATGGGCACTGTGAATTCTCTAAAGAAAATCAATCAACAGTCCCCACGTTTTGGATAAAAGCCAGAGAAAGGAATTATGTATTCTTTGAGAGAACTAGATAAGAACTAATAGGCCTGCAATTTGAAAATTAAATATAAACTGATTGGGCATTCTTTGTAAGAACCACGAAGAATAAATACATCTTATAAGTTTGGGAATTAAAAAGAAAGGAAAACTGAAGCTCAGCTGTGCTTTGCTGAGGGCCTTCTCTGCGCTGGCGTGTTTGTAAACAGCATATTTCATTTTGCTGGTGTGAGCGACAGCTTGAAAGAGTCAAACCCACTACCTCATTCACTGGATCAGGTTGCCTCTTCTATTTATGATAAGTGAAACCTTATCTTCACTTTTAACAAGAAACTGTCCAATATGTTTAAAATATGAGTCAGGGCTCTTCCCTGAAGAAACAGAACTGCCTCTGTGCTTCACGCATTTCAAGCTAGGTTTAAAAGCCAACACAAGGAGATGGAAGGTTTTAAAAACTTGGGTTTGGATAATTCTGATCAAGGAGAGACCAGGCAAGTCTCATTACCAGGTAAGGAGGTAACATCATCACAAAGGGCCTAGTGACTATCTGCACTCTAGTCATACCTTCTACTGTCTCCCTTTGTGTCTCTGTCCTCGCGCCCCGCGCCCAGCACTGCGCCTCAGCTCCCCACACAATGGTAAGCATCCTAAGACATGTCTTTTGGTCCTTGATTCCTCCATCTCTATTTTCTAAAGATGCTACTGTAGCACCTTACCAGTTGCATTTAGCCCAGGACCTACCTGAGTGTGGATTATATTATAATCACTTAAGCACACTAGATGGCGAGCTCCTAGCTCACCTTTTTCATCTTTATCCCCAGAACAAAGGAAAGTGCTTGGGACTTAGTTGATAAAACGCTGACTGAAGAGATAATGAGGGGACTGTGGGACACTGGCACTGAACTTCTATTATGGGATCAAAAGTTCACAAAAGTGAAAACACTGCCAAAGAGGTGATGAGGAAGGCTGTGCATCTGGAGGCTGGTGTGTGGTGTGGGACAGAGACGCGAGACTGGCCAAGTGATAGAGGACAGTGGAACAGGGCCGGGGGTGGCAGCGGATGCTGGGGCAGAGGAGGAACAGACAGTGGCTCTGATCCAGGACACGGCCCGGGACTCAGAACTGGCTGGGCCTCGGCGATGCTGCGGCTGTACATGTAAGCCTCTCCAGCCACTCACAAAGTTATTTAGGGAGCAGAACCCCTGGAAAAGAGAGGATATCCTACAAATGAGCACTGGGGGCCTGGAACGTTGAGACCTGAGGGAATTACTGTAATGTGACCACAGGACACCCCCAAGCCCCAGCTGGTGAAGTCAAGAACACACCGGCCACATGACTAATACTGTCCTAAGGGTTTGACAGAATTCTTTCAAATGCCATACTGTAATAATTTACCATTTCCAACACAACATTGTGATTCAACTATACTTCAATAAAAAATAACTTAAAAAAATAATTTACTATTTCCTTCCTAATTTTGAAATAGCCCTGAACTTATCATTATGGCCCTCTTCAAGGACTTTTAATTCTTTTTAAAACCAGCTAGTCTTGATGCATAAAGAATACCAATCTCTCTCCCCAAAAAAGGATTCTCTTTCACTTCAAATCAAACACAACAATAAAAATTTCAAAAACCATACAAAGTTTATATACATCCTTTTTAAATGACTGATTCAATGACCTTGAGAAATCATAATTCTGTTTTTACTAAAAAGTTTCTAAAGCCAGGCCCACCCGCGGAGCCATGTTGATGAGTTCTCATTGGGTTAAGGTGGGTTTTTGCTCCCTTCAGCCAAGACCTAGAAGACATTGCCCACCGGGGTCCCATTGCCTTTAAAACAAACAGCAGTGGGGAAGAACATTTTGAAATATATCCTTTCAGTTTCTTTTGTGACCAAATAAGTCTGTCTCACTACTTGTTATTTTGAGTATTAGTATCAGCCTCTGAGGGTGGTCAGTTACAACTGAAAATCAAATTTGAAAGAAGATAACTAACATATACACAGTGATTTACAGTCTATGTAACGTAGCATTTAATATTCACAACATCCTTGTATGGAAGATATTCTCATTATACTAATGCTGCCTCATTCCAAAGAGGATTTACAAAAGAGACAGACTTCTTGTCTTTAATTCACAGATGAAAAAAATAAAGGCTAAACTGTCAAAGTGACTGGCCTGGGCTCACATACCCAGGTGTGTGGCCAAGCTGGAATCTGAACCCAGGTCTTCTGAATTCATATGCCATGAACTTTCTAGGATGATACACAAATGACTCCTTAACAGAAACACAGGGCTGGATGAAATATCAAAAGAGAAATCCTGCTTCCCCTATTCACTCAGAAAGGAATTTGTTATTGAATAAAAAGGTAAACATGCCATGGCCTCTGCAAACAAAGTGTAATTTTTTTTTTTTTTACTAGCCTGTGTATTAATGAAATATCATCACAACCAGTAAAAGGGAGGAACTTGCAACACGAAGCAGAGGACATGAAAGCTTGAACAATTACTGTCCTCACATGGCAATATTATATACGTATACAAAAAAGAGGCCCAGTTTATCTGTTGAACAGTTGAGAAAGATCAGGATGGCATTAATCTCAAGTAAAGTAAAAAAGCAAGAAAAAAACCCCAAGGGATTAAGAAGCACATCATCGAAAATAAATTTTTCGGAATATATTTTCTGAGAGAATAAACTCTGAAAAGCAAATGAGCTACCCTATTAAGGCACAGAGCTCCTCTTCCTCACTGTTGATTTTGTTTTTTGCTTTATTTTGGGGACAGAGGGACCAGGAAGAATAAGCTGGAGGGTAAGGTTTTGAGAGAAAAGTTATGACATACTTAGAGATTGTTAGCCTGTGCTTATCAGAGCGTACACAGGATGACAAAATGTAAACCAGAAAATTCATAATCCGATACATTTTCCTTCTGGGTTTTCAAAACCCACCAAAGCTTTCAACTATTGTCCTGGCCAATTCTCAGTTTCAACTCTAAAGTAACAGCAACTGAAATTCTTGAGAACAGACCACAGGCGGGTATGACAATAAACACATTCAAATAAAGAAAGAAGAAAAAATTAAAAGTAGTTGTCAAACATAACATCTTTGAGTGAAAGTGTACTGTACTTGCAACAACTCAGCAAGACCATCTTTTCTTCGATGTAACATATAAAGTCAAATCGAGTCCCCCTAGCCTCTTTATAAGCAAATGTATGTGAGATGATCGCTAAGGACCCTTGCAACTTTTCTCAGTAAATTACAATCATTTCTTTGTCTTGATACATTAGTGAGTAAAAACCATGGGGGAAAACAAGAGCAAATCAAATCTTCCCCAAACCAGTCATTTTAACATGTCACTGTTTGCAATAATTACGATTCTATTATATACTAAAGTCTACTGGGAAAGCAGCCCAGCCTGGAATGAACTACAGGTTACAGTCTATTTGATAAGTATTAACAAACTAGACACAGTAACAAACTAAAACATATCTAACCTTCTGTAGAAGGTTTTTAGGGACATTCATACTATTCAAGACTATTAGTAAAATAATTCTCTTTCTTGCTCATTCCTGATCTGGTGTCATTGTCCTGGCTTATCTTTTGGGAACAACCACGATGCAAACCTAAGTGGTAGATTAATGAAACCCCACTCCGCAGGCAGCTCTGGACTCAGAGCACACCTTGACAAAGGCCCCACAGCTTAGAGGAGGCAGGACCATCTCTGGAGGGCACTGGGACTTCCTCCTGGTGAGGACATTATTTTGGGGTCTGCCCAAACAGGAGAAGGAAGGAAAACCGCCTTCCTGACATGGGCCAGTGGCTTTTACCTCCCTTTATTAGACACCTAGAGATTCCTAACTCTGCCTTGGTACTCTGGGGCGGGGAATGTCAGGGGTAAGGTTATGCTCCTGGAGAGGATAGGGCAGTATAGCTGGGGACTGAGTGAAACATCTGGAAAGAATATACACAGATATATGGAAGACAGCAAACATACTAGCAACTCTCACAGCAAACCATCTGCATCTGAGGAACAAACTCTTCAGGTACAGAAGGAGGTAACAGACATACAGGGGCTTCCTTTCTACTCCCCGGTGGGCACAGTGCAGTAGCCCAGGTTACTTTAGGAAGATTCTGGATCTGTGTGACAAGAGCGGGCAGCTGAGCGAATCCTTACGGGGGCGCAGAGAGAATCAATCTGGCGAGAGTTGATTTGGGTCCATGCAGACCTTGCTTAACCTCTGACTACCTCTGGCTGAAAGCGACGATGACTATAAAGACAACGCAGCAAGGTGAGATGTACTCAAAAGCAATGAAAGTGATGTTTTCTTGCAAGTGTCCTCTGCAAGAGGATACAGAAGCTGAGGGATTTAAAGAAAACATCCAAGAGGTCTGCTCAGCCAGAGCAAAATCAGTTTGTTTTATTTTTCAGTTTTCTGGGGAGAAACAATTAAGCCAATTTTGATTGCATTCTCCAGCAGCTCTTCAATGACTGATCTGTGTGGCAGTAGAAGAGGAGAGCAGGCCACGTTCTGACCTTGGTTGAGTTTTATGATTCATATAAAACATCCCGAAAATGATTCACAGAGAGGGGACACAGTGAGATGAAGTGGAGGAGGGGTCATGAGATCGGAGTTCATATTCCCAAATTCAGTAACTAGTTATGTGGCTTTGGAGGGATCACTTAAATTCCCAGGGGCCCAGTTTCCTCATCTGAAAGAAAGGGAAAACATCAAAACAAACCCTCTTTCTAAATTCTGATCCACAGGATCATACAGCATCCAGATTTAAGTGGGATGGAGAGGTTACTGCAAGAAAAATAGGGGCATACGGTTAGGTCCATATTTGTGTATTATTTTGCCTATAAATGCAGTATTTCCAGTAGGAATCTGAAGACAAGTGATCTATGTTTCTATGGTTTTCTATGAAAGGTGTACCTGAGGCAGGGCTCTTTCTGGAGGGAACCCCACATAGGGATAGGGGTCCTCGGGAGGCACTTCTTGCCAAACGCAGACAAGGGGTGAGCCTGCCAACCAGTGTGGCATTCCCGTCACGACGCGCTCCGTTTTCTGACCTTTGCGCACTTCCTAGGGGTGTCCAAACCTTTGCATAAATGTGCAACACCTTGCTAGAGTTTTTATTTGTGAATAAAAGATGCATTTATTGTTAAAAATATTCAACTCTTACTCAACTTAATTCAACTCTTATGAGTCAACTCTAAGCCATCCAGGACACCTCCAGCAATGCAGAATCTTCTGCTAGGTAGTTCACTCCATTTTTGCGTAGCACTAGTGATCACAGATGTCTCCTGACAATATGCCTTCAGTAACTTCTTCACTCACTCTTCTCTCTTCTAGTTACACGTACATCTAAATTGCTTTACTAAAAACAGACAAATTTTGGAATTTTCATTTACAAGGTCATAATGTCACCATTTTAGTTAAGAAAAAAGCTTTTTTTTCTTCCAGTGGAAATAGCTTGAGACTCAGTTGATAATTCTTACAACTGGTACTAAACAAAGGTGGGGAAAAAAAAAACAATCAGAACTGGTCACAGCAGGCCAACACCAGACAAAGAGCAGGGAGAAAGGGAATTTCCATGCAAAGGAGATTGCTCACGTGGATAATTCAAGGCCACAATCATTTTCCACCCCCAAGTTTGTGTGCTGTATGCTTTCTTTCCACTGAATTACTTTAATATTGTTTGTGTCCATGATTCATTTACCTAGACAAAAACAGGCTCACCAATGAGTTTTGCAGCTGTCCTTTTAAACACCAGATCAACAGGTCTAATTTAAGAACACTGGCTACACAATGCCTAGCAAATAACTTCTTAATGTGCTTCTATTAATTAACATTACTAATAGATATTCTCTCATTTTTCAGGGTTTTTATGGTTCTAACACTACAAATCTATGAAGATTTGAATTTGTTAAGCAAATGATTCATACAATTTTTTTTTTTTTTTTTTTTTTTTTGCGGTATGCAGTCCTCTCACTCTTGCGGCCTCTCCCATTGCGGAGCACAGGCTCCGGACGCGCAGGCTCAGCGGCCATGGCTTATGGGCCCAGCCGCTCCGCGGCATGTGGGATCTTCCAGGACCGGGGCATGAACCCGTGTCCCCTGCATCGGCAGGCGGACTCTCAACCACTGCGCCACCAGGGAAGCCCGATTCATATAATTTTATTTGCATAACTGGAATCGATAAAAGAAGGAAAAGAGGAAAAGATAAAAACTCTACTACTGCATTTGCTATTTTCTTTCAATCCTTTATAAACAATGGAGATAATCTTTTTTTTCAACAGAAGAGTTTAACATCTGCCTTTTATAATACTGTTATTTCTTGTGAACACTCTGTGTTTGAAATGCTTGCTCCCCAGAATTACTTGCAAATATCAAATAACTATAATTTCAAAAAAAGAGACATGTGCACACCTCCTAACTCCAAGTAAATACATGATTAGCTGAAAGCTGGAACCGACCAAATAGAATTCCAGATTACATGGAACTTGTCCTTCCCACATGACTTTTATAAGAAAGTAGGAAACTACCAAAAAATAGGTATTTATTTAAAGCAAAGGACTTCCTGAACATATTTACAGGTCAGTATATATCTAGCCGGTCTGTATTTGGTACACTTAAAGATTATACAAGAAGAACAAATGTTTACGATGAACACTTATCTCTACCTCAAATCCTTCCGTGGAACAAAGTAGAATATAAGTAGAGAGTATCTTTTATCTCTGTAACTCCACTGCTTGGCACCATGATTACAATTCCATACTGAAATATTTGTGTTAACAAATTAATAAGCAGTGGTGAATCGGAGGCAAAAGATATTAAAAGATTCGTGACTGTGCAGTACATGGAATCACAGTACAGTAGTACAGTGTAGTAAGATCACAGAATCTTACGGTTTAAGGAGACTCTGTAGAGCTATCTAGCCCTTCTCAGTGCCGGAACATTCTCATGTTTAAAAAGACTAGTGTAGTATCAAGTACTCTACTGGACACACACAGACAATCATCTCATGACCTCACAACATTCTTACGAGATAGACATATTAATCTTGCAAACAAGGAAACGAAGATTCAGAAAGTGAAGGAGGGAAGATGAGGAAGAAGAAAAAGAAAGTAATGTCACAAGTTGTTGCCAATTCTTTTCTATGGTCTAAGATCCAAGGATAAACGAGAAATAAAGCAGACAAGATGAAAACGTGTCTCCCCTGCCCTGTGTCCAATGCACACCCCAACATTCCGTAATTAATTTACTGAGATGTATGTAATAAGCCAAGCCAGTCCCTGGAACACACCATACACAAAAATGTTAGCTTCCTGTCTTCTCCATATGTTACAGCATTGCTGTGACAAAGATATTTAGGATCTGTTCCCAACTTCGAAAGTTCAGGAATTATCACATAACTAGAGTTTGGAGGAATGCTAAAACCCATTCCCCTAAGAATACCCAGTACAATTGTGTTTTTCATTTTAACTTGAAATTCAATAAGTATGTTTCTTTTTCCCCCCAAGGAGATAAATAACTGGAATGAGTGAATACAGCACAAAATACAGGCATGGGAAAAGGGTGGCAGTTTTAACTTTGAAATTCACCATGCTTGTCGGTTAAAGTCAGACTTAAAGCATTAATTTATTCTGAAACATTAATTAACTGGAGCATTTTTGCATTTAACTTTCTCTGGCATTTTAGAATCTATTCTAAGCCCTGTGGAAATGGCAGGTCTGACGTTATTAAAGTTAGCCTTTCAGAAAGTCCTCGAACTGAAGATTCTTTAACACATTGAAAAATGCTGAGAGTCCAGGTAATGCAAATCTAAAGTATTATTAAAGGGTAATCTTTACACATGAAAAAAAATCCTTAATTTTGTTTAAAATAAGTTCAACTGTTAGGAAGGCTTCCATTTTATATACGATTTGGGCTCTTCAGACTCCTCCTAAGAAACTTCTAAAGCCCATTTCATTTCTTTCTTTCTTTCTTTCTTTCATTCATTCTTTCATCCATTCAGATATCTGTCGCGTGCCAAGACCATGCCATGCAGGTACTGTTCTGAGCAGGGCAAGCAGGGTCCTGTTCTTATGCAGCTTACAGTCTAGATGGGAAAGTGACAAACAGACAGACCAGAAAATATCTACAAGTGATGAGAACAATAAAGAAAACGAAAGGATAATATGATCAAGAGTGACTGGGAGAAGTCATTTATGTCAAGTCTTAAATGACGACAAGTGGGCCACACAAAGATCCGGGGATAAACATCTCAGAGAGAGAGGGATTGGAAGCTGTCGCTGGGAAAAGGTGAGAGTGAGCTTGGCAGGTTTGAAGGCAGGAAGGTCAGTGACTGAGCCACAAGGCAGGGGATGGCTTCACCTACTGAGACAGGGACACCTGGGCGAGGAACAGGAGAGAGAGAGAAAGAGAGAGAGAGAGAGAGAGAGAGAGAGAGAGAGAGAGAGAGAGAGAGAGAGAGAGTGTGTGTGTGTGTGTGTGTGTGTGTGTGTGTGTCTGCAGGGGTGGTGGGGTTCAAGAGCTCTATTTTGACATGTGGAGTTTTTGATGCCCATCTAAAAAATTGGTTCAAATAAAAAAATAAATTATAGCAATTACATGATCACCCAGCATCCAGAGAGGAATTTGGAATGGATGGTGCTGACTACAGCCACATTGGGTAGAAAACCTTAGTTCTCTAGCCAGCTTTATTCCATTCCATGAGTCACTTTAGATACTCAATTTAATCAAGCAATGTTTAATTTCACATGGCCCAAATTCAATTAGTAAGCAAATCATAAAACATCTATTAAGGAAAGACAGTCCTTTTGGAAACCACACAGATTATTTCTATTTTACAGCTATTGTGTGCTTTCAAACACACAAATTCTCTCACAGAATGCAAACCAACAGATGCCTTAAACATATGTGGCAAATTTTTAAAGAATTAAAATGTATGCAAAAGAAGCGGTGCAACAGATATTAGAGGCAAAAGACTTTTAGCTGTGGCTCCCAACACAAAGAACCGTTGTTTGGCTAGTGAACGTCTGTGTGTGTGAGCACGTTTGTGTATACGTTTGCCCGGATGAGAGGGGATGTTGGCTGACAGGAAGGAAGGAGAGCTCACCTCCTCTCCAAGTCACTGTCCCAAATGATTATACTTCCTTACTTGGGATTCTTTGAGCTTGAATTTAGATGGATTTGATATAAATTATTTTTTTTCAAAGGTGACACAGACGTGGGAAAAATGAAACTAGGCATCTTACTCAAGTGTAAAATTATGAAGCAGCAGCACAGAATTCCATGACTGCATCTACTTCCCAAGCCTCGGTCTCCAGAAGCCAAGGAAATATCATTGTATCTTGTGTTTTTTCACTTTCCAAGACATTTTTGTGTCTGACCTTCATCAGCCTGAGGGCAGGCAAGACCTACATACTTCAGATTATTTGCATTTATGGATTATGATTATAATACACCCAAGGGCCAAGAGTTCTGAATCTGAGTGTCCTTGCCAATATTTAGGAAAGCGCTGCCTTCCTCTTTATTCACATCTTGAGGGGAGAGAATTCCTCTGCAATTAGCTGTCTGGCAGTAGATAGGGCCTAAAAACTCATCTTGAGAACCTCAGAAACAGTATTTCTCATACCTACAAATGCTACTAATTACCATGTTCTCTGAGAAACTGTCAAGGAATAATATTAACAACTGTCAGAGTTTGAACAAACAGCCCCTCTCTCATCCAATAGGAGAGAAAGCCTCTCTAACCGGGTGCCAGAATCTAGAGCATCTTGTGAAGTGCTGCCTTCAAACCTGTTCACTAATCCAGTCTAAGATGATGGGGTGCCCACATGAAAATAAAGCCCGGGGTGCCTGAAAGAGACAGTCCTCATGGGGGAGCAGAGAAGTAAAACAATGACAACCGTGAGAAAGAACGTGTTGAAGTCTCACAGGATGGGTTTTGAAGGACGCATAGGAGTTTGGTCAGGTTAAGAGGGTTGGGAGACAAAGAAGACATTTCAAAGAAGGAGCCAACTGTGTGAGGGTAAAGAGGCAAGACGGAGTGTGATGTCTGGGGAACAAGCAGACCCACTGGATTACAGCACAGGGTGGGGGGAGGGGAGAGGAGAGGGCGAGGCTGTGAAAGAGGCTGATGCCAGCGTCACACAGAAGGGCCCTAGAGGTCCTGCTAGAGTGTGACGACCACCCCGAACGAAATGAAGATGCACTGAAGAATTCTGAGTTCAGGGTGTGTGGTGGGGGAGTGGGGCTCGTGACATGACTAACTTTGCATTTTAGAAACAGCACTGGCAGCTGCTGCAGAATGGGTTGGGGTAAGGCTGGGGGCTCGGGGGTGCACCATGATCAAGGAACAAAGATAACAGAAAACCAAAATAACAGCCAGCCTTTCACCTGCCACTTGGAAGGAGGACTCTTTGGTTTATACTGTCTTCCTGCGTGTTTTATGTGTGTTATAACATACTCTACTATTAAGGGTGTGTATTTTCTTTGTCTACCTACCTGGCAGAGGCCTCTGGGGTGCTATAATCCTACAAAAATATAAAATGGATGGGAAAATGCTGCAAAACGTCTGAGTATCACTAGGAAGTATATTGGACTATTGAAGGAGGGTTCACATTCAGGAGGGGAGCTAAGTCGGTAACGAAGGCAAAATGAACAGTAAATCTAGGAAACCAACACTCTGGCTAGCAGATGGCCAGATGGTTGCCCATTAATGGCGGACCATTAGCCCTCTTTACCCAAAAAGATGTACTTTTTGCATGCAAGAATCCCAAGTATTTTAAGTTTTTGTCTCCCCATGTGACCTACAGCCTCGACTTTCAGCTCAAGCGCCACCGCCAAGCCAGAGCTTGACCTGTCCTCCTTAAGCCCCGCACATCCCACCTGCACCACACCAACCACAACTATATCTCCTTGAGAATCTTTGTCTATGAATGGGGGTTGGTTTATATTCATCTTCGCTCTCAAGGCCTGGCACATAACTCAGTGTTTGTTTTAAGAAACGCTGTCAGTTAAGGGTTGCTCTAAAAATATTGCACAGCCACTGTGAAAAAGAGCCTGGTTCATGGCTGCTGAACCTCCATGCCCGGAGCCTGTGCTCTGCAACAGGAGAGGCCACAGCAGTGAGAGGCCCGCGTACCACAAAAAAAAAAAAAAAAAAAAAAAGAGCCTGGCAGGTCCTCAAGAAGTTACCCATAGAAGTACCATATGACTGGCAATTCCATTACTCAGTATATACCCAAGAGAATCGAAAACAGGTATTCAAAGGAAATCTTGTACACAAATGTTCAAAGCAGCATTATCCATAATAGCCAACAAGTAGAAACAACCCAGATGTTCACTGACTGATGAATAAACAAAATGTGATTTATTTACACAATGGAGCATTACTCAGCCATAAAAAGGAATGAAGTCCTGATACATGCTACAATGTGAATGAACCTGAAGAACATTATGTTAAGTGAAAGGAGCCTGTCACAAAAGGCCAGATATTATATAATTCAACTTATATGAAATATGCAGAATAAGCAGATCCATAGAGACGGAAAGCTGATGAGTGGTTTCCAGGGGGCAGGGGGCGGGGTGGCAGGGAGGGAGGAATAGTGGACGGCTGCTTAGTGGGTATGGGGTTCCTTTTGGAGTGATGAAAATGTGCTGGAATTAGACAGTGGGGACAGTTGTACAACACTGTGAATGCGCTAAAAAACACTGATTTGTACACTTTAAAGCGGTTAAATGGTGAATTTTATGTTATGCGAAAAAAACACATCTCTGTGAATCTAATCTCACTGAAGATCCAAGTAAGCGATCTTAGCCTGTGTAAGTGTTCGTCTGCCCTTCCTTTCTCTCTTTCCTCCATTCCCAGCTTTCTAGGAACCTGGGACAAAGTCAAGCAAACCCTTCAGTCCTCAATTTCATCTGCAAAATGGGAGCTGCTCTAAGATGATGGACTTCTAACCTTTTCTGCTCTAACATCTGATGGATAATTTATTGGGATGATGTAAATCCTATGCATGGACACCCCCTAGCAGAGAATGGGCACTGGGGTGAAAGTTCCCCTTCCTCCAAAGTGCTTGCATCGTGCCAGCTGATGAGGTGATTTGTCAAAGAATTTTAAGTCTGTCTACGTTCTCTGAAAGTTCAGCAAGGTAGCAAGAGTTACAAAGAAAGCTAATAACCTATTCTTCTAAGGGAAAAAGAAAACCCTCACAAAATGCATTTTTCTTTGGTTTTTAATTAAAACTGACCTTTCAGAATCTACGGCTGGAGGAAGCTATAGTAATGAAAAGGGATGTCCTTTGCTAGTGATACTAGGAGTGTGGCAGTACGGTGAAAAAGGTTAGAATCATCATAGAATCCGGGGGTCTCTACACACCACCTAATTGTTGGGGTGTGGAATGGGCGAGGAAGATACAGATCGAGACATTACAAGCACACTAGACAAAAGACTGATGCAACCTTATTTGAAACTCACTTGGAATGAGGGGTGTTCTTGGGAACTTAGTCTCAGCTTTTCCTTTAATGCTTCCAATAATCAGAAAAACAGGGAGTTTTTAAAAAATTGTCTAAAAGAGATGAAAATTTGACTGCAGGGGTCACCAGCCTCTTAAACTCTGAATGAGGTGGGACCAGTGCCTCACTCACGGCCTATTTTCCGTAAAATCCAAAATGTTTTCTTCTGCACTATCTCGGCTGCCTCCTTTCCTCCTCAGGCAAGTCAACCCACGCTGAATATAACAAAAGAAGGGGAAGCTGCCCGGAAAAGAAAAACCTTCAAGGGACACTTGAAGAAAAGCTCTGCTGAATTGAGATTAAATGATTTCTCTACTACTATTCCTGTGTTCTTGATTGTAAAATGAAGGTGAAGCTATTTTGATGTTTATTAGCCATTTGTATTTCTCACGTGATTTTTCATATCATCTCTACACTTTTCTATTCCATTGTCTTCCCTTGGTGGTTTGTAGGAGCTTTCTATAAATTTTGAATATTAACCCTTTATCTGTTACATAGTTTCATGTGTTATCTCCCAGTTGGCTATTCATACTTTAATTCTGTTTATAGTTTCTTTCACCATAATTTCATAAAACTGAATTTGTTAGACATTTTAAGACTTCAGGGCTGCCTGTCATGGTTTTAAAGGCTTCCCCCACAACTATAAATATATATTGCTTTATTTTCTTCTAGGATTTTATAGATTTGAAATATAGTATGTGGCATAAAATAGGGATCTAGATGTGTATTTTCCCAAGGAGACTGCCAGTTGACTTAATACTATATATTAAATAGCCCATCCTTTCCTACTGATATTAAAGTTTTATCTTTATCATATACTAAAGTCTCATGTACACATGGACCTATTTAAAGATTTTCCATAACAATGTTTTAAAATCTAGTAGGGCAAATTCCCAACAATTATTTCTTTTTAAATACATTTGGGGGCCATTTTTGCTTATTTATTCTTTTGTATGAACTTTAGAAGCCATTTGTCAAGCTTTAAAAATAAACTGTTAGGATTTTATTGGAATTGCATGTGTTACATTAATTTGGAGAAAATTTATAATACTAAGTTCCTGGCCAGAAGTGGGATGTATCTCCGTTTATCAACATCTCTCCAACGCTTCAGTAAAGTTTTATTGTTTGTCTCATATACATTTTTTGTTCATTTTACATTCATATTTTTATAGATTGTGATGCAATTGTGAGAGGTATCTTTTTTCCCATCATGCTGTATATATGGTTAATGCTATTACAGGGGAAATACTCATTTTTGTTGATTCATCATAATCTAATCATGATGAATCAATCTTACTGAACCTTTTTCACTTTTAGCTGATTGCTTCTGATATTATATAGAGAGATGATCACATGCATTTTATCCTATTAGTGAATTACACTGGTTTCCTAATATTGGACTATCCTTACCTTCTTAGACTAAGCTTACAACGTGGTGGTGTATTATTATTTTGGTATTTTTCTGTACTTGGCTTGCACCTATATTGATAAGTGAGATGGTTCCACATTTTCTTGGTTACATTCTTGTCTGGTTTAGGTAACACAACAACTTGAGCTGGTCTGTAGGAGAAACCTGTTTGCTTCCTGTCTTTACGCTTTGGAGGCATACAAATTGCCAAGACCAAAATCTGCACCTGGTATTTAGGAGGGAGGAGATAGGCTACTTTTCAAAAAGAATTAGATGATTGGTTAGCATGGAAATGGAAGGATGAATGGTTGGATGGATGGAAGATGGAAGAGTAATTTTCTTCTATGGTTATCTTCTATTCACATATTCCTTCCTATCAATTTTGACAACTTGTAATTGTTTAAAATTACGAATTTGTTACTGAAAAGACAGGTGTGTAGAAAATACCTGTAAACCTTTGGTTATATCTTCTCCCTCTTTTCCCCAGTTAAGCTTGCCAGAAATGTTCCTATTTTATCAATGTTTTCAAATAAATGTTTTTTCAATTTTATTTATCAAATCTGTTAGTTTTTTCTTCAATCTTATTTTATATGATTTCTGAATTTATAGTTATTGCTCATGTTATTTGACTTTTGGAATAATTTTATTGTTCCTTTCTCAAATATTAATTCGAATACTTAGTTTATTTATTTTCAGCAATTCTAAGTTTTTAAAAAATTGTCTTTAAGACTATAATTTGTACTTTGAGAACTGCTTTGGCCACAGTATATGGGTTTTTGTATGGAGTGTTCTCATATCCAGTTAATTTAGAAACAGTCTGCTAAATAGACATATTCTTATAAGACTATTCTTATTCTTATAAGAATAGTCTTATGATTTTATTCTTTCGGAGTTTAAAAAATGTCCACACAACAAAACTGTACACGAATGTTCACAGCATGATTATTCATAACAGCCAAAAGGTGGAAATAACCCAAATGGCTATTGACAGATGACTGGGGAAAAAATGGCATAATCAAACAATGGAATATTACTGAGCTATATAAAAAGGAATCAGGGGCTTCCCTGGTGACTCAGTGGTTAAGAATCTGCCTGCCAATGCAGGGTACATGGGTTCAAGCCTTGGTCCAGAAAGAGCTCACATGCCGCGGAGCAACTAAGCCTGTGTGCCACTACTGAGCCTGCACTCTAGAGCCTGTGAGCCACAACTACTGAGCCTGTGTGCCACAACTACTGAAGCCTGTGCTCTGCAACAAAAGAAGCCACCACAATGAGAAGCCCACGCATCACAACAAAGAGTAGTAGCCCCCGCTCACTGCAACTAGAGAAAAGCCCGTGCACAGCAATGAAAACCCAACACAACCAAAAATAAATAAAAATTAAAAGAAAAAATTTTTAATAAAAAAAAGGAATCAAGTACAGATTCCTGTTGCAACATGTACGAACCCTGAAAACAAGCTAAGTGAAAGAAACCAGATACAAAAGGACACGTATTCGAATCTTCCATATTCCATGTGTATGAAACGTCTAGGCTTGGCAAATACAGAAAGAAAGGAAGTAGGTTAGTGGTAACCAAGGGCTGAGGAGAGAGGTGAAGGAGAAGTGATTACCAATGGGCATGGGGTTTCTTCTGGAGGTGATGAAAATGTCCTGAAATTAGACAGCGTTTATGGTTGCATAATTCTGTGAATATACTAAAAACCACTGAACTGTACACTTTAAAAGGGTGAATTTTAGGGTTTCCCCGGTGGCGCAGTGGTTGAGAGTCCGCCTGCCGACGCAGGGGACACGGGTTCGTGCCCCGGTCCGGGAAGATCCCACATGCCGCGGAGCAGCTGGGCCCGTGAGCCATGGCCCAAGCCTGCGCATCCGGAGCCTGTGCTCCGCAATGGGAGACGCCACAACAGTGAGAGGCCCGCGTACCGCAAAAAAATAATAATAATAATAATAAATAAAATAAAATAAAAGGGTGAATTTCATGGTATGTGAATTGTATCTCAAACAACAAATACAACAGTTATGAAGAACAGTATTTTCAAATGTCCAAGTTGTTAGATTGGGGGAAGGCTGACATCTGACATCTAGTATTACTGTATCTTGTTTGAAGAACCTCGACTACGTATGGGGCCTAACTTTTGAAATGTACAGAGATTTTCTTTGTGACTTGGTCTGTACTCGATTTTTGTGTCACACGAGCACTTGAAAAGAGTATATGTTCTATTTTGTTGAGTATTAATACTCCCATTAAATCAAGCATTACTAATATTTTCTATATGTTTTCTTTTGTTATTAATTATCTGGACAATTTCTGAGAGGGACATTATGACTGTATGTTTTTTAAAAAACTACTGTTATGTTTTAAATGAATAAAATTTACTTACTATAAATAATGTCTCTAATCTAGTAAAATTCTACATTTTCTCCTACAAATTGGCTTCTGAATACTAATTTTTCCAGCTCCTTTTGCATATTCTTCATCTGTTGTACTTATAACCAACGAATCTCTCCAACAAGCTCCCCCCCATCCCCATCCATCCTACAGTGCTGAAAAAAACGTCCTGGGATTCATATGTAAACACTCACAAAGGTCAGTGCAACAAAAGAGTGTTGTAAATGACACTTTCCCTCAATATTTAAAGCCTGCAAATAAGAACAATTAAAATCAACTAGTAAAACCCAGAGGAAAACAAAATCACAAGGAAAGAAATCACACCTAAAATCGATCTAGATGGGCATTAGAAAACCTACCATGCGATTTAGTGACAGAAACTAAACACTCTAGTGTGGCCCAGTGTAAAAGAAAAAACTACTGTCATTTTTTTTTTCTGTTTAGGAGCTGATGCACTGAATCTTTGAAATGGCAGGTTCACTCCGAGGGCAGGACTCATGTGACTTTAAAGGGAAAAAAAAATTAACCTTGTGCACATCTCCTATATTCAAGATCATTAATGAAAAGCCAAAATGTTTTATTTGCTCTGATGTTTCTGCTTTCTGTCATTTTTGTAGAGTTAACAGGATCATAATTCAAAGAAGGCACACATTGTAAATAACTGGGCTACATTATTCTCTCCTCCTTGGTAATTAGACCACCTTTTGTTACAAAGAATCCTATAAACCATTTAACCATGAGTGACTGTAAACTGTATTAAAAACTGGGTGCTCCCCCTCCTGAGTTGAACTGCACCAAGGAAACTACATACCTTTTCGTCCCTACTTCATTTTCATTTTATTTGAGTCTGGAATAAATTTGATAATTTGGTAATTGAAACACAGGCATAAAAATCTACTCTAAAAACTTGTGGGAGAAAGCAATCCCAATTGACACTGTCACCTTCCATCAGTACATCAGGGAACGTGAATGCCGCATCCAGGTGTGTAATCTACTCTCCAAGCCCTCACCTACAAGTGGTTTCTTCAGCCTCGTCTGAAAATGATGAAGCCATTTGGCACAGCACGAATTGTGGAAGTATTTAAAAATTAAGAGACAAACAAACAAAAAAATCCTTGCTATCTTTCCAGTTTCACAAGGAGAGCAAAGCAACACGCAGCTTTGTGTTACTTAAGATCACATGAAATGCTGATCAGTTAGGATGTTAAAATCAAACCTGCAAAACTCACACTAGGACTCCCCGTTTTAGAATAAAGCACACTCAGAAAGAGGAGAAATCATTTTCACCCAAAGAAACAGGGACAAGTATGAAGACTATTTTCTTTGTATTGCAGTAAAAACTACATAACATTTATCATCTTAACCGTTTGTAAGTGCACAGTTCAGCAGGGTTAGATACATTCACATTGTTGTGCAACAGGCCTCTAGAACATTTTCATTTTGCAAAATCGAAACTCAGTGTCCATTCAGCTCTAACCCCTTCTCTCCCCTCCCCCCAGACCCTGGCAATCAGCTTCCTACTTTCTGATTCTATGATTTTGATTACTTTAAATTAGATGAGTGGAAACATACAATATTTGTCCTCTTGTGACTGGCTTATTTCACTTAGCATAATGTTGTCAAGGTTTATCCATGTTGTAACATGTGTCAGAATTTCCTTCCTTTTTAAGGCTGAATACTATTCCATTGTATTTAAACACTACATTTTCTTCATCCATTAATGTGTTGGACACTGGGTTGCTTCTACTTCTTGGCTACTTCCACTTCGTGGCTATTGCTGCAGTGAACATGGGTGTGCAAATTTCTTGTCAAAACCCTACTTTCAAGTATTTGGGTACATACCCAGAAGTGGAATTGCTGGATCATATGATAATTCTTCGGGTTTTTTTTTTTTTTTAGGAACTGCCATACTATTTTCCATAATGATGGCACCATTTACATTCCCACCAACATTGCACAAGGGTTTCTCCATTTTTCCACATCCTCACCAACATTTGTTATTTTCTGTTTTTTGGTTACTGGCCATCCTAACGGGTGTGAGGTGACATCTCACTGTGGTTTGAATTGCATTTCTCTTATGATTAGTGATGCTGAGCATCTTTTCATGTGCTGTTCATATGCTTGTTGGCCAGACATCTTTCTTTGGAAAAATGTCTGTTCAGGTCCTCTGCCCATGTTTTTTTTTTTTGTTTTTTTTTTTATATATCTTTTTTTCTTTTTTTTTTTTTTTTTTTAAACATCTTTATTGGGGTATAATTGCTTTACAATGGTGTGTTAGTTTCTGCTTTACAACAAAGTGAATCAGCTATACATATACATATGTTCCCATATGTCTTCCCTCTTGCGTCTCCCTCCCTCCCACTCTCCCCATCCCACCCTTCCAGGCTGTCACAAAGCACCGAGCTAATATCCCTGTGCCTTGCGGCTTCTGCCCATGTTTTAATCCAGTTGTTTTCCGTTGTTGTTGAGTTGTAGAAGTTCCTTACATTTTCTGGATATTAACCCTTTTATCAGATATATAATTTACATTTTCTTCCATTCCGTAGGTTGCTTTTTCACTCTCTTGACTACTTCCTTTGATGTACAGAAGTTTTTTAATTTGATGTAGTCCCAGTTGTCTATTTTTGCTTCTGTTGTCTGTACTTTTGGTGTTATATCCAAAAAATTGTCGCCAAATCCAATGTCCTGCAGCTTTTCTCCTATATTTTCTTCTATGCGTTTTATGTGCTTAATTCATTTGAGTTATTTTTAAAGGTAGACTAGAAACTGCAAAAATTATCTGTCCTGATATCAGAACACATTCCTGAGAGAATCAATTCACTGCAACTGACGTTCATTACACTTTCAACTCTAGGTTTCTAAATTAAATGGATTGATTTGGGTAAGATTACGACAATTACAATTAGGAAGAATCTTTTGATGGGTACATTCAGGAGATAACTGAAGAAGAGTTATCTGTTCAGCTAGCTAGCAAAAGAAAACAGTACAGGGCTTCCCTGCTGGCGCAGTGGTTGAGAATCCGCCTGCCGATGCAGGGCACACGGGTTCGTGCCCCTGTCTGGGAAGATCCCACATGCCGCGGAGCAGCTGAGCCTGCGTGTCCGGAGCCTGTGCTCCGCAATGGGAGAGGCCACGACAGTGAGAGGCCCGCGTACCGCAAAAAAAAAAAAAAAAGAAAACAGTACATAAAACAGTATTTTCCTATCACCTATTAATGGGAAAAAGATCCCAAACATGCTGTGATCCTATACGAGATATTTCAACAGATCAAAGTTTGAAATGCAACAGCTTTTTTAACATTCATCACACCACCAACTGAGTTTTCAGCAAAGGAGTGGAATGGAGTGGAAAGAACTGGAGTGGGCTGAGAAGACCTGGGCTGAATCCACTCAGACCTGGGAAGATGCTAGAGAGCTTTTTGGAACCCTGCCATGCTCACCTTTCCCACCGCAACCCTCATCCACAGCAGCTCTAAATTAATCTTTTTTATCTGTTGAATTCAGCAAAAATAAAGAGGAAAGAGGAAAACCACTAATCTTTAAACTCCTCCCAGGATTAAAATTTAATTAGGGTAAGAATCAATGTAATTCTCTGTCCGTTTTTTCTGACTTTCCATCCATGCCTTCCCAAATATACCTTGCCTAAGTCCATTTTGAAAAGTAAACTTTTGGGCCATGAACCAATTAGTGAACACAAAAGCTTCAAATTCTCTTTGCCACAGAGTATATACTCCTGCATATACTTAAATATACAAAACACTACTTTGATGCTCGATCAATACCTTTTATCTAGAAAGCATTTCCTATTTGCCTTGGTATAAAACTACACAATAGGTACAGAAGTTGAATAAATAGAACTTAAAGAATCCACCCTTCTATATTTGACCAATCCTGGTGGTCTTTCACAACAACTGATACACACATATTTAACTAACATATGGCAATGCAGTTAACAGCAATGGAATAAAAACGGGTCCCCTCCTGTGTATGAAGAGAACACTGTACAATTACTTTGAGAGGGAGATAGCAAACTGCACTGACCTGGGGCCCCCTGCTCCCTGGTCACACCCGAGACCCAGTGACCCCCCTCCCCTTGTGCACTGGCTGACAGGATCTCTATTTGTGGTTTATTTAGGTATGTTCTGGTCACACTAAAGCTACTTGTAAATATTTCTACTGTTTCCATTTAGGAAACCCAGGGCTTGGTATAAAATGTGATTCTCGTGTTTGGGGCCATTAGGGTAGATGTGCTTTGTGTAGCCCACTTGAAAAGTGAGCTCAGGAAGAGGTGCAGACTCTGGGAGACACAGTCTGCCTTCCTTCCTGCTGTCTGGTTAACGTAGCAACTGGCCACTCAAGGAAGAAGGGGAGGGAGATGGACTGGAGAGCTGACAAGGCAGCTGCCGCTAGGTGGGATTTACCCATGGACTTGCCCACCGTCCTTCCCTGAAAAGGGCCAGAGCGAGCAGTGCCCACCCTACACTTGGAGTTCAAAGTCCCCACTATAGGCGCTGGTAATGTTCTCTATCTCAGTCCAGATGGTGTTCACACGAAGATATATGTAATATATATTTGCAAAAATAAGCTGAGTACATACATTTAGGATTTCTGTATTTTATGTCAATAAAACTTTGAAACACTAAGTTTTAAAAGTTCCTAATGTAGGCTTAGTAAATAACAGGGGGATGGCTTCAGTTCATTCCCTTTTGGGTTTTTTCTTCACTAAACTTTTGCAATGACCTGGGCTCTCCAACTTCCACTCTCTCCCTTCCAATTTCCTTTATGCATCACAAACATGAAAACGTCCTAAAATCCAGATCTAGCCAAATCACACCCCAGGTTAAATATCCCCGATGGCTCACCACAGCTTATCACTGTCTATAAACTCCCCGGCCCAGAACTCATGGCCCTCACCCAGTGTCAGCCACGCGCACTGGCCCAACACACCTCTCAGCCGTTGTCCCTGAGCCCATCCCGCACAGATTTCTCACCCCACACTTTGGTGCATGTTATTCCTTCTCCCGGACCTCCTCGCTCTCTGAATTTCCATCTCAGACCGTCAAAACCCTCCCCATCTCTTTCCAGATTCCTCCAAATGGATAATGTAATAGTAACAGCAACAAATATTTATTATGAGTTTGTTAATTAATAATGTTTTAATGCAATTTATCACATAGAACATAAGCTCCACAAAGGCAGGGCTCATTGTTTTATTCACTGATATACCCCACGGGCTTAGAACAGTGCCTGACCCATTGTAGGTGTGCAATTATTTGCTGATTTGATAATAACTTTCATGAATGAGAGTCTGTTTCCCACACACTGTGCTTCACCCATACCATTTCTATTCCTCAAAATACCCTTAGGGTATGTCTAACATAAGCCCCACAGTCTAGATGAGGAAATTAAGGCTCAGAGGTGTTAGTAACTTGTCCAAGGCATCCAGTTCAGGAGTCAGGATTCCATGGCCTCTGCCTTTGAATTCTCAGAAAACAATGTACCACTACTGTGATGCCGATGTTCTGATACGGCAGTTATGTAACAGCCTGCTCTCCTTCTGGTTTCCATTCTTTATGAGCAGAGAGTGTTAACCATCACAGTTTCCTCTGAAGCACCCAGCTCAGAGCTTCACGAAGCAGGGGCTCCATAAATATCCAGTGAGATACTAAAGGGTAGATGATAAAGGGGCAGAGAGAGTATGCTTTAGAGTCTCTTGAAAAGAAAAACCTGAAGTGTACAATAACACCTAAATGAGCACTAATTAAGAAAAGGAAGCAGTTCCCACCACGTGCACATGACAGTAGAGAACAGCTCTGTGCTGGATGGGGCTCCTGGGAGTGTGTCTTTAACATATAAAAATTAACTGCAAGGCTCAAAGGGCACCAATATGTTGAAGGCAGCTTCATTTCTTGTACTATTTTGGAAAAAAGTAAAAAGGATCTTTTTAGGCTGGACTGAATGTATTATGTGAATGTGAGTATGAAGTTTCACAGAAGAAGAAATCATTCCAAACATTTTACTCCACAAGAATCATGTCCGCCATATCACAAGTGCTATATTAGTGGATTAAACTAAAAGCCAACACAGCTTATGAAATCAGGAGAGCTCCCCAGCTTTATCCTCAGATGAGGCTCAGATTACTATTTGGCAATAATAACCAGAGTGGCTGAGCACTACCCTTCTCTTTGTCTTTCTTATTCTAACAATTCCTAGTGCACACTGACTCCCCCTGCTCCTGAAACCTTTCCCCAAGTCTGTAGCCCCTTATCTCCATGGCTCCATAAATCACTTACACTGACACTTTGGAACACACTCATCTCTAATTTGGAGACTACCTATATCATCATACTTTATTAATAAATGCCTATAAAATTTTTTGTGCCTTGAAGGGATAGGATTTTGAGCTGTTATTCTAGAACATGCTAAAATGTTAAGTCACTAAATTTGTTCTGGAACACTTGAAAAAAATCACATTAATTTGGCCATTTTTCTCAATTTTTCAACAATACAAAGCAAGACTAAAGCTGGTTCCTAGTGAACCATCGTGTTGTGACCCTCGTCATTGAAGCACTTAAAGTCCAGTGGCTACCGTATACTAAAGAGGGGTTTGCCAATGGTGGGGATAGGTTGAATTTTACTGGTGACCCATATCTTAGTAAAAAAAAATTTGCTAAATAAATGAACTGGTAGTATAGGAAGATTTCATCCTCATTATTGTAAAAATGCATGGGAAAACAATGTTTTCATCACTTTAACCTATGTGTCTGCCTCCATGAGGTTTATAGACATTTTACACTCTACCTTTAGACCTTGTACAGACTAAAGGGAGACGACACACGTGAACCGAACGAACGGTAACAGTGATAACAGCTAAACTTTACTAAGCATTTACTACTGTGCCAAATATTGGGTTGGCCAAAAACTTTGTTCGTGTTTTTCTGTAACACATTATGGAAAAACCCGAATGACCTTTGTGGCCAACCCAATACTATCAAAGCACTCCTCAGCCATCCTATGCAGTAAAAACACCTGGGCCTGGTGTTTTCTCTATGAAAAGACTTTGAGTCCTGTGTTTAATGGTTATAGGCTATCCAGGTTTTTTATAGTTTCCTGAGTCAGTTTTAGTAAGTTAGGGGTTTATCCATTTCATCTAAGACTTTAAATGTACTGGCCTTAAATTTGTTCAAAATATTCTTTTATTAGATTTCAATCTCTGCCCTGACTGCAGATATACAGTTTTTCCTTTACTAATAGCGTTTATTTGGGGCTATTTTTTGTTTTCCTTGATGAATCTTGGGAGAGGATTGTCAAGTCTATTAATCTTTTCAAAGAACCAACATTTGGCTTTCTTGATCCTGTCTAGTGTAAAATATTTTAAATTTCCCTTTAATTCTTGCATTTATTTCACTACTTCCTTCCTTTTATTTCTTTTTCTAACTTAGGTTGGATGCCTGTCAGTTAGGGAAGCACAACCACCAAATTAGGAAAGAAGGAGTACATTGCAGGAATCTCATTAATTTTCAGTCTTTCTTCCATTCTAAAATAAGCATGTAAGACTATCTATACATTTCTAAGCACTGTTCAGCTGCATTCCACAAGTTTAGATATGTCTTATTATCTATTTCTAAATATTTTATAATTTCTATTCTGTCTACTTTGTCCTATTTATTTGAATGCATGCTTCATAATTTCTAAACACTTGAGGTTTTTTCTAGTTAGTTTTTATTACTGGGTTCTAATTTAATTGCAGACAATTTGGTCTGAATGGTGACAGTCCTTTCAAATTTGTTGAAAGTTGCTTTACGGTGTAATTTTCTTACATATTTTAGTCAATTTTCTTAAATATTTTGTGTGTCCTTAATAAGTATGCATTCTTCAAATGTTGGGTGCAGGGTTCTTTACATGTCTTTTGCATCAAGCTTAACACTAATCGTTGTGTTACCGATGTCTTGCCTGCTTGATCTACCAATTACTGAGAGCGAAAGAGATATTAAAATCTCCCTTTATGATAACGGACTGTTCTACTTTTCCTTGTGATTTCAATAATTTTTGCTTTCTGTATTTTGAAGTCATTGTATTAATGTATTAAGTGCTTAAAAGTTGAGAATTGTTTTCTGTTTCTGATAAATTGTACTTGGTATGACCTTCTTTATCACATATTAATAATGGAATTTTGCCTTATATTCGATTATTAATATACTACCTTTCTTTTAGTAGGATTCTGCCTGGCATATAATTTTACACACTTTTAATTTCAATCTTTTGCTATCTTTATGTTGTAGTTGTGATTCTTGTAAACGGCATATTGCTAGAATTTTTAAAAATTCAGTCTGATAATCTTTGTTAGCTAAAAGAATTTGTCCATTTACATTTAATATAATTACTATATTTGGATTTGCTTCTATCATACTATTTTGTGCTATTTTTCTCACCTATTCCTATGTTTCTTTTACTCTTGAATTGATCAACTATTTTATCTCTTTTTGCCCCTATACTAGTTTGAAAGCTAAAAACTTTGTTTCTAATCATTTAATGGTTATTCTGGAAATAGTAAAATGTATATACAGTGAATCTCAATTTTAAAATCTAATTTTTACTTTAATCAGTTTTCTACCCTCCTGCCAAATAACATGTTATATCTAATGACTTCATGACTGACATGCTATTGCTGACACATTTTGTTTTTTCAAGCTCATAAGATAGTGTTAGTTCAGATTCACCCACACATTTACCACTTTGGTTTTTGTTCCTTCTCTTAACTCCAATCTTTTTTTTTTTTCTTTTTTTTGCGTTACGCGGGCCTCTCACTGTTATGGCCTCTCCCGTTGCGGAGCACAGGCTCCGGACGCGCAGGCTCAGCGGCGATGGCTCACGGGCCCAGCCGCTCCGCGGCATGTGGGATCCTCCCGGACTGGGGCACGAACCCGTGTCCCCCGCATCAGCAGGTGGACTCTCAACCACTGCGCCACCAGGGAAGCCCAACTCCGATCTTTTAAGAGCTCTTTCCTTCTTTGCAAGTACATACTTTAGAAACTGTTTTTGTGAGGCTCTGCTGATAACAAATCCTTTCTCACTGGCTTAAAAATTGCTTTATCTCATCCTCATTTTTAAAAGATATATTTCGCTGGGCACATAATCACAGGTTGACTGTGATTTTTCTCTCAGCATTCGAAAGACACTTTCCCACTATATTCTGCTTCTGTCACTGCTGTTTGTCAAACTGTTGACTTATTCCTTTGAAAGCTGTCCTTTCTCTCTGACTACTTAAGATCTTCTCTTGGTCAGGGTGTTCTGTAGTTTTACTATGTCCTATCTAGGTATGGATCTCTTTAAAAAATTTAATCTTATTTGGGATTTGCTGGGTGTCCTGAATCTATGGATTAGTATCTTTCACCATTTCTGGAAAATTCACTATTCTCCTTGTCTCTTAGCCTTTGTTCTATATTTTCCATCTTTTTGTCCCAAAGTACTATATTCTGAACACTTTATACAATCTTATTTTCCAATTTATTCTCTCTTCAGTTCTGTATAATCTGTCATTAAACTGCTTTTTGAGCTTTTAATTTCAATTACTATATTTTTCACCTATAAAAATTATATTTGCCTCTTTCTCAATTTTTTTTGTCATTTTAAGTCTTGTTCCTTAGACATATTTTCAATCTCTTCTTCCATTTTTCAAACACAGAAAACATCCTTATTTTATATATTGCATCTGATAAGTTCACTACCTAAAGTCTCTGCAGGTTGATTCTGCTGACTCTTGTTTCATGATGACTAGTTTTCTTGTATTTTGAGATTTTGAATGGGAGCTAATTTATTTTAGAAGCTTCCTGTGAGAGTTATTTACGGTCAAATTACGGCGAGTTTCTCCACAAAGAATCTGCACTGCTTCTGCTCAATGCTGGGAGGGACTACCAACCAAGTACCACTTTAATTCTTTCTTAGTTGACATTGTTTCTGACCATCCAGCTCCTGTAAATTCTAGCTATAAATCCATGAGCTACTTTGAAGTTACATAGTTTCTGAGGAGATTTATTTTTTGCTTTTCCTCATAGTTCTAAAGTTCAAGTCAGAAAATTTTCCTTGGAGGAATCTGTTTTTTTCCCCTAGCTTACCATCACCAAGAGAAATGTAGCTTAGGGGTTCCAGTTCCATGTTGGGAGAAGCCTTTGCTACTCATACTACCCAACTTGGGTGGGTCTAGGTTTTTGCCTTCTGTGGCCCTGGAGGTTATAAAAATCTAAGAGCAAGGGTAAGGTGAAAGTTGGCCTGTGGTGCTCAGCTTATCTCTCTGGATTTCCAAATTTCACTAGGTATTTAACATCTGAGCATATCTTCCTGTCCTGTCAGATTGGCAGTGCATTGAGAAAGAATCCATTCCATTGATCCTGTGGGCAGGATGGTATATAGGGGGTTCAGAATGAGACCTCTGAAACCACACTGACTAGGTTCAAATTCCTGAACAGGACTTACTAACTAGGTAGTCTTGGGAAGTTGTTTAAACTCTCTGCCTCAGTATTCCTACCTGTAAAATGGGAATAAGAATAGTACTTGCCTCATATGTAGGTTTTTATGAGGACTAAATGAGTTAATACATGTAAAGCACTAAGAACATGCCTGGCCATAGCCAGAACTCCAAAAAAAGTTTTTGTTATCATTACTGTTAAATGGTGGTGCCATGATGAGACCTTACAATGCAGATGCTGACTTTCTGCTCCATAATATTGCTCCCTTGTACTACCATTTTGTAAATCAAACTCTGCAAAAATGTAATTTTACATTAACATTTCTACCAATGTATTCATTTTAATGAAGCTTCTATTTAAGAAAGTACACAATACACATAAATATATGGATAACGATGAATGGCAGAAACACTTTACTGAACACTTCTTTTTATCCACTATTGTCATTTAGGACCAAAGAAGAGCACAATAAAATTAGAAGATATAAATTGTAAAAAAAAAAAAAAAAAACCCAAAGAGTAATTTTAATGTAATTTTAATGTCAAATGGAGGGAACCAGCTGTTGCCATCAAGTATAAAGATGAGCAACCATGTGGCATGGTGATGGGAGAACGAACTGGGGTTTGTTAAATATGATTATCCTTTGCTCTTACTAATTAGGGCTTATGAGATACAGATACACAAATAAGAGGCATAAGAGTTTTCAGCTCCAGTGTAGCCACATTTAGAAAGGTAAAAAGCCAATATATTACAAATAATGTCTTTAATCTTTTAATAATCAGAGACATGGGTTTTGTAAAACAAGTATTGATTTCTTGATGTGCTCATTTAAAAAATAAAGTGCCAAAATCAATCTCACTATCATGAACTCAATTTTTAATTGAGTACTGAGTTTACATTGCCAGGATTGATGGATTCTTTAGTTACAAAGTACAGAGTGAGGCCTCAAAGGGTGGTCCAGTGGCTGAGACTCCACGCTCCCAATGTAGGGGGCCCAGGTTCGATCCCTGGTCAGGGAACTAGATCCCACATGCCGCAACAAAGAGTTCGCATACCGCATACCACAACTAAAGATCGCGTGTGCCACAACTAAGACCCAGCGTGACCAAGTAAATAAATATTAAAAAAAAAAAAAGGGAAATCAGCTCCTTTGATTTGTTTATCACTTTTCTTAACAACAACAAAACAGAACATCTTTGGCTCAATTGGAATTTGGAGCTGTGCCAGGTACCAGTTTCTTGTAGCTCAACTCCCAATTCACCCTTTAACAGCTGCTCTGTGATAACGAACTTGATTCTTTAAGCATTTCCTTACAGTGAGGCCAACGTTAGGCTTTGTCAGTAGAAGGTGTTGCAGGGACACTGCAGTGGTTCCGGTACACTGTGTTTTTGCATCGTCCTGTCCCTCAGTGTTGCATGCATACCAAAACAACTGTGATTCTGCTCTAGCCAGGAGATCAGAGCACACAGTCCTTCAGTGACCGCACAGCAGTGTCCCGGGCCTAGTAACCACCTCCCAAAGCCCTCCTGAACAGACCCTGTGTGCTGCAGTCCTTATACCCACCAGCCCCAGCCTGCCTGTGCCAAGAGCACTGTTTACCATTAGTCCAGCAACTGTGGGCCAGTGGTGGCCTAGACAACCTGGCAAGCTTCCTGCATCCCAGTGGGCTGCATCCACACCCTTTCCAATGAGATCTGAACCCTAGCCTTGGGGAAGAGCCCCCTTCCAAGTCTGCCCTTCTTTGGGTACTCTTCTTCAGCTCTAGAGGACCATTTAGAGTTCTCTTTACATCCTTATGGTCACTTTTCTATCTTAGTTTACTCATTCTTTATTTTAAACTTCCCGTATTTGAATGACTGTGTGGTTTCCATCACCTGGTTTGACCCAGACTGATACAGTGGTTGACTCTGCATTTCTGAATTCATATAGCCATGTACTCTTACCTCATCATACACCCCTCACTCTAGTGATTCAAAAACTGGTCTTTTAATAATGTACATTTCAGCTGAAATACTGGCCAACCATGCTCCTTGCATGTTTTGAAAATCCTTGAATGATGCCAGGGAATGTCTTCCAAGCTTATTTTACTCTCTTCTTATATCATATAAAAGAATTCCAAGCTCAGCACCTCACCTACCCAGGGATTTAAAGTCAAATTAATTACTTACTTCACCCTCTTTTCACACCCTATTTTTTCTTCCGTTCACAAAGAGGGGACAGTCTTTTGTTCACAATTTCAAAATAACAAGTAGAAGATTTCATCATGACTTATTCTAAAGCATTCTGTTTTGACAGGAATTTGCAGATTCTAATTATTTACTTACAGGGTAACAACTTGCAGCTAAGCTACTCAAAGTGCATTTAAAACTATGGATGGTTTGCCACCTATTCAATGTTCTTTGAGGACCCAGTGCTAGTCCAATCCTAGATTAGCTACTGCAGCATAAAAAGATAAGTGAAGCACCCTCCCTTCTCTTCACTGGAATAGGACCAGAGCCAGGTGAAAAAAAGGAAGGAAAAAGAAGAGAGACTTAGTAGCAAAAGATAAAGAATCAAATATCTTCAAGAATAAAAATTTTAAAGTTTCATACCACATCCATTTGGCCTTGAGTTTTGGTGTTTTTTTTGCGGTACGCGGGCCTCTCACTGTTGTGGCCTCTCCCGTTGCGGAGCACAGGCTCCGGACGTGCAGGCTCAGCGGTCATGGCTCACGGGCCCAGCCGCTCCACGGCACTTGGGATCTTCCCAGACCAGGGCACGAACCCATGTCCCCTGCATCGGCAGACGGACTCTCAACCACTGCACCACCAGGGAAGCCCCCTGGCCTTGAGTTCTTAAATGAAGAAGCTGAATTAAATTTAAAAATAAAACTACCTACAACAGAGCAGTTCCTATACAAAAGTAGGGGGGAATTTGCAATACTTCCCTATATGCTTTAGTAATGGAAACAAGCAAATATCTGTTTAGGACATTCAACTCACCAGCATGCAAATAACTTGACATTTTACAACTGTATTTTCAGTATCATTTGAGATTCCCTGAGTAAATAGCTTCCGATCTATATGCGTCTCTCTGACATGTGAGGGAGGCCTCAAGAAATGCCACCATCTGAAAGTTATCACGATGGAATTTCAAATGTAATGAGCTGCATCTCATGTCTGCGTAGAGAGCTTCAACAGGACTGCAAGAAATGTTCTCTTCCTTCCCCCCCCACAAAATAATTCTAAAAGGTCACACCAGTCTAATGGTGATAGGAAACTGCCAAGAATTTTTTAAAAATTAGGCATCTTATAAATTATAATTTTTTAAAAATAGAAATGACTGAGGCAGGCAAAATCTATATGCATCAAGAAAAAACAAAGATAGAGGATTAACATCCTCTCAATGACCAGAAAAATCTGGCCATATATTCACTTATTTCCATTTTTTTAAATTTTAAGTAAGTTAATTTCCCACAAAAATGTAAATATATTTCAACCCTCAGCATTTTCTACTTTAATCAGCCAGCAGGAAACCAACTTAAAATTTAAAAGAAGGAAACTATGTAAAAATATAAGCAAATGCTTTTTCTATTCTTATCCCACCATGTGAGCATAAAGCAACATTTCTGGAAATTGATTATTAACTAGAAAGGAATGAAAGGAGGCTGCCTGCTCATTACCACTCAGCAAAGAACTAGTTTTTAAAATTAAAAACTAAAGCAAGGCATTCCAAAAACTGGTTGCAAAAGAAATTCTGTAAAGTTTCAAACTAACCTAATGACAGTCGAGAAAACAAACGGTCACCAGCACTCAAGTCCTTCAGCAGCGCACCCCATACTTTGTTTGCCAAACAGAATATCACGAAATGTGGGGAAACACAGGAAGATATCTTATCATTTAACTCAGGCTCCTTTAACAGATTATGAAATCAAAGACCAGATAAGTGGGGCTTCCCTGGTGGCGCAGTGGTTGAGAGTCTGCCTGCCAATGCAGGGGACACGGGTTCAAGCCCTGGTCTGGGAAGATCCCACGTGCCACGGAGCAGCTGGGCCCGTGAGCTACAAATACTGAGCTCTGCGCGTCTGGAGCCTGTGCTCCGCAGCAAGAGAGGCCGCGACAGTGAGAGGCCCGCGCACCGCGATGAAGAGTGGCCCCCGCTTGCCACAACTAGAGAAAGCCCTCGCACAGAAACGAAGACCCAACACAGCCAAAAATAAATAAATGAATAAATAAATTTAAAAAAAAAAAAAAAAAAGACCAGATAAGTTTCTTTGTTTTTCTTTAAAAACTGCTCTGTGACTAGCCTTATGAACAGGTGGAATAAATAGGGTGCGATTTTAGAGGCACGAGGAGATCACCCTGCCTTTGCAATTTCTTGAGCAGCCTAGAGGGTATCTGGAATAGTGCCATTAGACTTATTCTACTGGACTGTGCCTTATATCTAAGACTGAAAGTGGGAAGGGCATTTATAGATCATTAGTCCAAACTCATTCAAGGTGCATATCTGAATTACACATAGGTAAAGATCTCTTACGGAAATGACTGGGTCTCCATAACCCCAGAGCCTGGCAGATGGTAATAATACAAATTAATTGTAGTGTTGGTGAAAATGGCCAAAGAATCAGATGACTCAGATAAGTGCTGATATGGAATCCTTTGGGAATAAGACTGGAAAAGAGGTAAGTTTTGAATAAGAGGAGGGGGAAGAAGGAGATGGGGGAGGGCGAGGGAGAGGAGGGTAAATGTCACTATCCTATCTCAACATGTGTAAGTCAATGCAAGATGACTGGCAAATTTTGCAGCTATTTTGAAAAATTACCAAAGATTTTTTTTTTTTTTTTTTTTTTTTTTTTTGCGGTACGCGGGCCTCTCACCGTTGTGGCCTCTTCCGTTGCGGAGCACAGGCTCCGGACGCGCAGGCTCAGCGGCCATGGCTTACGGGCCCAGCCGCTCCGCGGCATGTGGGATCTTTCCGGACCGGGGCACGAACCTGTGTCCCCTGCATTGGCAGGCGGACTCTCAACCACTGCGCCATCAGGGAAGCCCCAAAGATGTTTTAATTCTTAAAATCTTGTTAGCTAGGTCAGTAAAATCACAGCAGTTTAATGTGATAGCTAGGGGGAAAAAAATCACCAAGCTAGCTCATGACTTTTTTTTCCTTCTCTTAGGAAGTTGTAAGTTATATAGGTCCTATATTTGTCCTTCTTTTTAAATGGGGACAAAGCAGAGAAAATAAAACTATGACATGTTTTATTTTTGTGTTAGCTATTCAGCCTGGGGCTATTTTTCTTTCTTTCCCTTTCCCAAACAATGTACCTTTTAGATCTGACACCAGAGACAGAAGGGGGAAAGAAAAAAAGGAACATTGAGCTCCATCAAGCAAATTTTTACTTCTGACAAAAACACTGGACCAGATGGATTGCAGAGACTTGCCAAGAGCACAGTTAAATGTTCGCAGGAGGACTGCTAACATAAGCATGGAACTTGCTAGTTCTTCTATCTGTTTTTGTTTTATTCCAACAACCAATGGCTAAGAAATGCCAAGGAAATGACCCCCAGGCAGATTCAGTCTTTTGCTTTGCACATTACCTAAGTGTTAACACCTTAGATGCACTGGTCTCTAAGACAAACAATTACAGAAATAAATCTCCCAGGAGGCAGAATTTCTCCAGAGGTATTTCAAAAATTGTTAAGATACTTCCAAAAAGAATACCACAAAGGCTCTGACACAGTCTGGGTCAGGGCTGGGAGGAGAGCATCAACAACAAATGACGGGAAACAGCAGCCCCCATAACGATGCTCCGCTAAAGTACTGCCCGATCCCCGTGCAGAACAGAGCTACCTGTGCCCTTCAGCTGTTAGGACATGACGACAACACTCCCCAGAGGACTGCTTCTCTCGCTGATTTTGTTCTTGTTGTTTTAAGACTCTAATTGGGAAAATCAGTTTGTGATTCTATTTTATGACCTGAAGAGATGAATGGCCTTTTAAAGAAAGGTTTTCCCAAAAAACCCCACAAAATCCATCCAAAGATGGCCCCCACTCATCCGGAGCCAAGAGAAGCAGGAAGTACCTCCGGAATCTTGGCCCAGGGCCAGACCCCATTCTAGAGGGATGCTCTCACCAGCCAGTTAACTCCTTGGCACCTGCCTCACTCTTGAACATGAGGCTCTCTCTGCCATCCACCTCAGCTATGAAACCACCTGGATGACAGCCCAAAGGGCAATGCTGGAATCTGTGTCCACTTCAGCAATCTAGGCAGAGCTTTATCACTTCCTAGGCCCACAGCAGATGGAAGTAGGAAAGGCTGGGTTCAAACAAAACTGAACTGGGAGAAATACAATCCTCACTGAAAATGTTTCTCTGTCACTTCAGTGTTGTTTGGGGGGAGGTATCCAGGGGATGATGACCTGGACACCCACGGAGCTGAATTCTGCTGACAATGGTTGTTTTAAAAAGTGGACTAATGCCCCCTCAGTTGGCAAATGCTGCTGTGCCCATATCCCCAAAGGAATCCCTTGCAGCTCCTCCTTTCCCTGGGGCCACCTCAGGCCTCCCCACCATCCAGCAACTGAAGAGGACATCAATACCAAGCCTTCAGCCAGCGTCTCATCAGGGGCTGCCCATTCCATGCCAAGGTGTTAGGTAATCTGATGACTGCCCCTGGGAAACTTTCGGGCACAGATGATGGAGATTGGGTTGGGCAAGCCTTCTCTTGTTTTCTGCCCAGTCTAATAAAATGAAAAAAATAAAATGAGGAGGATGGGCTTTGGCCACTTAGAAAAATATTATGAATTGGAACCAAGTATGGGAATCAGCTTTAATTTGTAAAATCTCAGTATTAGAAAAGGTTGGAAGGGGGCCTTCCACAGGTGCCCTATCCAATCTCCAAGCTTTACAGACGAGTTAAGAGACAGACTTACAGTCACCTGCTGGTCAATGCTTTGGCCTCAGTCTCTCCCCTGGCTCACTCTGCTTCTCCTGAGTTGTTTTGTTTGTTTGTTTTAAGACAAACTATTTGTGTTACATTCAAGTGTACCAGAGACGGGGCTAGGAGGTGAACAATATGAGATGTTTTTCCATTAAAATACAAGAAGGATCTCTAATCAGCATGCAATTGATCAGTGAACACCTAGAAGTTCCTGACATCTGCAAAATGAATTGGTTCCTTTAAGTTAAACATTCCCCTTGTCATATTAATTACACTACTCACCTAATTAATAAAATCATCCCTAAACTGCATAAAGACAAACTTCCCCACAGACCTTGCCAATGACCTCTGTGCCCAACTGTTGCAATGCCTTTAATGAGATTTGACTCTACTGAAAAATTAAAATTTTAACCAGGGCCACAGGAAAATCTCATGAGCCAGATAAATATAGAAAATACAGAGGTTAAATTTCAGGTTTCAAGATACCTCTCCAAACACACAACACAGAATAGAAAAATAACCTTGGAAATGTCATTTAAAAAAAACAAAAAGGAAGAGGAGAGAAAAAGAAAACATGAGTCATTGATAAACAATCTGTTGACAACTTTGTTTAAAACTATACTAAGTATTTTGGGGTATTAACAATTGCTCATTATTTCCCTTTGGAATTGCAGAAAAGCTGGCTCTGATAGCAAAGACAGATGGCCCAGCTCCTTAACTGAGTCATCCCTGGTTATAGTTTCAAATCGCTTCCTGGCATCATGGCAGCTGCACTGAATGAATGTCATACAGAATGTGATCAAGGCCTCCACTGGGAGAGTCCCATGGGATTCACTCCACTTCTAAGATGTTCCCAAGGGCTCCAGAAATCAGGTCCTCTGAACTGTCCTCAGTTCACAGATTCTCAGAGCAGGGGGGTCTTACACATCATCCACCTGCCTATTATACAAGACAGAGGGGGAGTGGAGCCCCAATGACTTAACTAGGGTCACAGCTCGTGGCAGAGCAGGGAACAGCAACCGGGTATTTGCACTCCTGGCTCAGTGCCCTTCCGTCCTTATCACTGCCTAATCTTTCCAGTTTTAGTGAAAACTGAAATTTCTCACGACTCAGTTGTTTTCACAAGGAGACTCATACTTCATGACTGTGTTTCTTTTTAATCTAGAGATCTAAGTAGCGGACATAAATGAGATATCTGTGTCCCACGGATTCTTCCTTGTTTTAAGGTGACATGAAAAATGGCAGATCCTACACTTTCCACTTCACCAAAGATGGCCTAGGGACACGTGTCTCAGCCTCCCCAGATATCTCGTTTCCTGCCTGCTAACTACTGTGAAGGAACAAAGGCAAGGTGAGCTGAGTCGCTGAGCAAGCCACGCACCTAAAGTGAGATGTACTGGAGGAGAGGACTGGTTTCCTGGGTCTGTGTCACATTCAAAATACCCGCAAAGCTTCTCACCATGCCCAAGTTGGAATCACGGAGGAAATAAAACTGTGTCTCCTATCAGACTTGGGGCTTATGGAGACTGTGAACAGTTCTGCCCACCTTGCAGATGACCCAACAGCCTTTGATGACGCCACCAGGGAGGGGGCCAAGATCTAGGGCATCTGGATCACGTCTAAACTCAAACCTATCAGGGGAACCAAAGCTCTTACGATTAAGTTCTAATTTAAATCCCTGGGGTCTTTTCCTAGTCATTGTTTTCATCTTTCGTACATAGCTATACAAACAGGGGGGAAATGAACTTATTTTCAACCCAGCCGTTTCACTAATGTGCGGAGGCCCGTAGAGCTAGATTCGGGTACTTTTTCCTCTTGGAGGTGCTGGGGTGCAGCGGGATGCTCGGCTCACAGTGCTGAGAGTGGAGGGGTTTGCTCACGACCTCACCCCATCCCCAAAGAAGCCTCGCTGGGCCAGCGTATCGGGCACACCTACTCTTGAGGCCTGCAGGTCCAGAATAACACCAGAACCCAGGCTGCTCACCTCTGGGCGCCCCTGCACCGCCTTCCCCGATGCCTCTCCCTCCCTGCGTGCAGGGAAGCGCACTTTGGGGAAGAGGTGGAGAGCAGAGTCTTGGCAGCCATCCCGGGAAAGGGGAGCTTTTCTGCTGCTCTGTCCTTGACTGCTCCAACAGCTGTGAACCCTTTCCTTCGTTTATTTTCAAGCAATTAAAACTACAGCTTGATATCATTATTGTAATCCCTCCACATCGTATTTAGGGGGATTTTTCATTATTAAAGACCTCGTGTATCCATCCTGAAGACAGAGAACGGTCTAGAGGCACCACAGACCCTCAGCAGAGTCACCTGATTGGTTCTCATGCCCGAGAAAGCCAAACCCTTGGAAATCAGTAGTTGAAAACATACACGTGGCCACATTTTTCCTCTCCTTTGCTTCCATGCCCACTTGGAAAAGAAGAAGAAAAACTGGAGATATTTGCAAAGGTTTTATGAAATATGAGCTTTGGCTAAGCAAATGTTTTTGAAAATATCTGGACCATCCAAATAGAACAGATGTTTTTACAAAATTTTCCACCGTCCAGTGGCTGTAGTGCTATGTGATTCTGCCCAATGTTCAGCCCCCAGGCAGGCTGTCAGTGGCCTGTCGGTGGTCAGAAGAAAGGGTCCCAAGTCATACAGCCCCTCTGATCCTTTAGAACAAATTCTTTTCTTTCCCCTAGCCCATTTTTTCCCCCTACATGCTTAAAGGAGTCTCTGGCATTTGAACAGCATGGAGGTCCAGAAGCAGAGTGTGAAGGCAGCAGGAAGGTACCAAATTCCCTCCATAACATTCATCAACAAAGCCTAAAATGTCACAAGTACAAGACCTATTTCTTACTACGTCCTGAAGCATGAAAGTCATCTAAAATCCCCTGTTAAAACGTGAGCTCCTGGAGGGCACAGACTGGTTTTTATTCATCTTTGCCCAGCATTTAGCATATTGCCCACACAGAGCAGACACTCAATAAATTTGATTGACTTGAATTAAAGCTACAAATACCTTTGTGGGAATAGGGCCATGACCAGCAGGCATCTTAACTAGAACTGGTTGCCAGGTAAAAGCAAGATAAACAGAGTATTCTTCCAGGGTGAATGCAGCTGCCTAATAGGGAATGGGGTTGGTTTTCCCACCCTATGAAAAGCCAGCCTCCCCGTGTGTAGGGAAGCATCCGAAATGTCAGCGGGTAATGCGATGTGATACAAAAGGCTCCACACCAGATGCAGCCCGGAACTGGCGCATGGGAAAGGTCTGGCACCAAAAGAGACCCTGTGGGTTTTACAGGGTCCAGGAAAGCCCCCCAAAATGTTCAGAGAAGAGTTCAGATCACAGCATGTTTCTTTGCAGCTTTTATGGCCTGAAGATGTAATACCTTTAGCTGAGACACCTCCGTCAGTCACAACATCAGGAAGGCGTTACAACTTAATTGCTAAATCCAGATTCTTCTGAAACATCCTGCCTAGACTGTCCTCAAAAACATCTTTAATCCTCCTCCCAAACAAATGTTTACAATGAAACTTTCACTTCTTTTCTTTCTCATGGGGCCATTTGGAAAGGTCTTGATTTTTCAATAAATATATTAATACACAAGTGTTATTACTTTCCGTAAAAGTATTTTTAACCCAACTCCTAACCTGCCACTATTTCTGCTGAACCTTCCACTTACCATTTGCCACCCACATACAGACCCACAGATGGACCTTCCACCCAGTGACAGCACTTACAGCTGATTAAAGGGTTTGGAGGTGATGACAAAAATATGCTTGGTTTACAAAAGCAGGCAACATGGAAGGGCACATCTGTGACTAGAAAAAGCACAGATTTGCAGAGGAAGCTGCTTTTGATTTGCATTCTGACTGCCCGGGTTCAGAAAGAGAATGGCCGGTCCAGACGCTTACATGGCACAGTGTCCTCAGGGATCTCATACTTAATATCTTCCTGGTCTTTCTTATTCCAAAACTATGGAACAAAACTACTACTAATGAAAAGGAGCTGATTTTGGCTTTTTCTTCTTATCAGAAGATGGAAAATGCTAAAGAAGAAACTAGTGATCCTGTAGGTTTAACATAACCATCTGAAATCTATGAGAAAACTCAACATTTGCATTAAGCATGTCTTCCATTCTAAAATATGCCAAAATGAAGAACTTCCAAGAAGATGCATGAAGGAAATACAGACTGCTTGTATAAACTGGATTCCACTACAAATAGGATGGATATACTTCAAACACAGTTTGCACCTTAACCCTGCATCTGTTATAACTGCCCTGGAGCACTTGGCCAGCTCTTTCATTTCAGTGAGAAAGTGTGATAATGTTGTCAGCCCAGGGTGTGAAACTGACTTGAAACAAACTGCTATAATCAACTTCCCCCAGACCAACTGAACTGTCTGCATGGTAGTATGTGATAAATAATTAATGCAATTAAAGAAATGGTGTGCGTGCACTATAGAATTTAATATGTTCAAGCTGAAGAATAAAGCTCATTTAAAATAATGGTTACCATATTTACTTACAGATATGACTACATACAACTCCATGCTTAAATAGCAAAAAAAAAAAAGTCCTCCAGCCAGGTCTTTAATGTAAACTGGCATTGCTTCACCTTTGAAAGAAATAACCCCAGACATACAAATTCTCGTATAAAACTTAAAAAAAAAAAAAAGCCTAGAAATAATTGCGGAAATTAGAAAAAAGAAAATATATATAAATCACCTATAATTTGGCTCCCTTCCATCCCTCAAAAAACCTAGAACTAACATTTTAGAAGTAAAGCTATAAACACTTAATCGTGGCTGGTTCAAAAAGTTGGGGTGGGGTTAGAGTATCAGGGGAGGATGAACTTATCATTTAAATTTTTTATCATGTGCATGTAACACGATTTTAATTTTAAAAAACTAGTTTATACACATGTACATACCTTCCAGACTTTTCTCTGGGTACATATTGAGATTACATTGTGTGAATGACAGAAAAACAGAAAGACAACCTCTCTCACCTTGTTCCCCTCTCCTTCCCAACCACGGGGTGGGGGGGGGGGGTGGGGGGGCAGAGAAACTAGCTTTGCCCTCTACCGGGGCTATATGACTTCTATAGTTAGCACTATCTGTAGGTGTGTGCAGGGAGGAAAATGTGACCCACAATCTTTCTTTCACATGAAATACAAGACTACTGTTTTCTAGATTTCACCCATTTGAATCTCCTAAGTTTTTAAATGAGCAACCAGTGCCTAGAAAGTTACACACACAGAGCTCGCACTGCCAGAGCCTGGCTGGAGACCCGCTCTCCGACTTCCCACCCACCCCAACCAAGGCTGCTCTGAGAAGGGCTATTTCACATCTGCCGTTGCACTGCCCCGTTGCAGGATCAGTCCTCAGACCTGTCCCCCGGGGGGGTGACTTCAGGCTGCCCACCACCCCTCAACACAGGAATGCTCACAGTTTGCAAATCAAGTCATGACCACATTCTCCCCACCGGACTCTGTGAGCCGGAATCTCTGCATCTTGCTGTACTTTTCATTTTTAAACCAAAGCGGTTTTTCTCTTAATGGTTTGGCCTAAAACGGTCTCCCTTCCACCACCCATAATTTTACCAGGTGCACTTAAAACCACCAAGGTGTACTCCCCTTAGAGGAATACTGAGTCCTCACCCCTCGTCAGGTTGAAGCTACCTGTTTATGTCCCTGACTTCGCGTCTGCATCCTTCTCCCTGCCTGGGGGGATGCTGGCTGCCACCTCAGGAGGGATAACCACTCTTCTGTGGTCAGTTTCAAAGTAACTAACCTTCCATATGCCCGAAACCCCTGGATTTGTGAATTCTTTGCTGCAGAGGGAGAGCAGGTTCAAAGAAAACCTCATGACTACATGGTCAAATGGGTTGATAAGAAGTAAAATATAATAATATAAAATAATAATAACTGGAAAGAAATCATATATGAAAAAGGAACCCAAATGCCACATAAACACAATCATTTAAGTTGAAATAGATGCTGAAAAACAATCGTTTTCTTTAGTTAAAAAATCAGAGGTGGGGCTTCCCTGGTGGTGCAGTGGTTGAGAGTCCGCCTGCCGATGCAGGGGACACGGGTTCGTGCCCCGGTCCGGGAAGATCCCACATGCCACGGAGCGGCTGGGCCCGTGAGCCATGGCCGCTGAGCCTGCGCGTCCGGAGCCTGTGGTCCGCAACGGGAGAGGCCACAACGGTGAGAGGCCCGCGTACCGCAAAAGAAAAACAACAACAAAAAAACCCTGTGACCTGGCAAATCACTGAATCTCTCCACACCTGTGTGTCCCCAGGTATCAGTGAGTATCTGTGGAGTCAGGCTGTTGGAAGGATTGTCTGAAATGACACAGGGAAAGCTCTCACTCGGCAGCAAACTTCTCTCATTATTATACCCCAGCATCTCCGGTAGTAACAGAAGTGAGACTTCCTCTCCACTACTGCTGCTCCAGAGAAGCCATTAATTGACTTACAATAAGCCACTGGCTTGATAGTGAGCTGACCTACTCCAAGAATATAAAAAATTATTGGTTAAATAAATGAGAAAATAAAAAGTACATATATGTATAGAGAAGATAAAACCTACTCCCATCCCCACTTTCCCTTATTTTTTACCTTTAATGGTTTCATGTGTGTTATTCCAAACCTCCTCTATGCACTTATAAGTGTATATTGTAGTTGGTTGGTTCCCCCCCGCCGCCGAAACAGGTTCATACTGTACATAACTGTTCTGCAGACTTGCTTTACTCAACAATATAGAGTAAAAAATCACCCTTTTTTGGGGCTTCCCTGGTGGCGCAGTGGTTGAGAGTCCGCCTGCCAATGCAGGGGACACGGGTTCGTGCCCCAGTCCAGGAAGATCCCACATGCTGCAGAGCGGCTGGGCCTGTGAGCCATGGCCGCTGAGCCTGCGCTCTGCAACGGGAGAGGCCACAACAGTGAGAGGCCCGTGTACCGCAAAAAAAAAAAAAAATTACCCTTTTTAACGGTTTTCTAGAGTGAATATACTTTATTTAAGCATTCCCCATATTAATGGATATTTCGATGAATCCATTTTTTTTTGCTAGTAAAAATAAAAGTTGAGCTAAGTGGTCTTGCTAAGTACTTGATTGATTTGAAACAATTTTACACTAGCTGTCTTGATCACAGTGACATCAGATCATAAATAAGGTCAAAATAACATAACAAGAGAGATGAGAGGGCAAGAGAACTTCCATTGGCATTTGGAGCATTTTTTCACTTTTGACTCAAAACATATCCATTGTGGAGGCATGCCTTCTCTCCATTCTCAGGGCAGAGACAAAGCTCACATGCTTAGAAGTATGTGTTTAGGATTCTAGACTTGGTTTCACTAAAATGGCCTTGATTGGATGGGGTCCCTCCTAGTATTAAAACTGCTCTAATTGCATTCTTCAAGCCAGCTGAAGGCTGACAGCTTCCGCTCTGGGCTCATTATCAGGGCACTTCAAGGGGCTCCATTATGAGCAGAGCACCTGGTCCAAATTTATTTCAACGGCCCAGGGCAAAATGGGAAGGTGCTTAATGTTCAACCACAATGGTGACATTTTTACGAGATATCCAAGGTTCAGAAACAAATAAATGAAAGGTTTGAAAGGAGCAGGAACAGAAACTGTGACAATAAAAATTCAACATTAATATATCAATTTAAAACCATATACCACCCATACACTTGGGGTAAGGCCAAAGGTTCAGTGCAGGCTAAACAGAAAGAAAAAGGAGGATAAAAAAGCCAGCACCCAACTCCTCCCCTGACAGGCTTCTCTAAAAAGACAGATCAAATGTTTAATTTCAGGATAACAGAATGAGAGGCAGATACTGAATGCTAGTTAGGATAACAGAAAATTCAGCCAGAATTCAGAGTGTCAGTTTTAAACGTACTATGTCCACACCTTTTCTCTGGTTTGCTTACACCATTGCTGTCTTTCTGACTTTTAAAAGTACTCTTTTGGAAATGAGTAAGTTAAAATGCCTTACACGGATGTTTCCATGAGAAAACATTGGGCAAATATGTATTTAGAGCTTTTTAATAAATGTATAATAGGAAAAATTTCCCAGGTAGATCACAGCAGGTCCAAAGTAAACATTACAACCCATTGCATAAATCTATACCTAGAAACTTCTTGTCACGTGGGATTTTGCTCTCTGTGGCTGAGTATTTGCAGAGGACTTAGTATGCAGACAACAACCAATTTTAAAGCCCAAAACCCAGCTGCAGAGCATTAGTGAGCTCTACCCTCCACCAAGAATCTGTTTAAAGAAACGTTTAAAATAAATATTTGTATTCTTTTACTAAACACAACAATGACACTCACGTTGGAATCTAAGAAAATGATGAATGAAAAATTATCACACAGGCACTTTACATTGGGAATGCTGACTAAACTGGAGCTATACGGATTTACTAAATGTTTAGTCTCTTAAGAGAAAAAGAGGAAGCTAATTAATCAACTGCACTTGGAAATTTTTTTCAACTATTAGTTGCTTTCGGTATTGTAATTTTATCTTTCCCAAGCATTTTCCTTATTAAGCCGACCATACAGATGTGCAAACATTAATTGGCCAGACCATAAGGGCTTTAATTATTTTACTGATTTTAAAAGGCAATTAGGCAGCACCTATTTTTCACATATTGATTGTACCTACTCTGGTTTTCAATCTGAATTCATGAATCATTGGGCAACTGGTATAACCACAGGCTGCTACTTTAGCCTTTTATTCTGTTTTTTCTAACAGAGGAACAAAAGCACTTAAAATTAATTACCTGATAGACTCACCCTAACTAAGAAAAAAACAAACAAAAAAAAAGCGTGGCAAAATCCCTTTAGAATAAATTCTGTATGTAAGTCACCCAGCAAAGTGACCACTTGTGTGACAGCTGGCAGGCCCTCCAGTGCTAGGTCTTAGAATTTGGGAACTTCATCTGGGTGTTCAATAGTAGGGTTTTTGGTCCTGTTCTGAGTCAGCCTTGCTTGTGCCTCTACTGTGTTCTGCAGTCTCCTTTGAAACTACTTAAAGGGGTGGAGCTCTGGGAGTCCACAGGGAATTTCCAAGTTCACCATGGAAACTGAAGTAGTCATTTGGATTCTGTACATCCAGTTCCGGTTTCTCCTTCACTTCAACATCTCTCATTATCCTCCCCTCCTTATACATATATATATAAGACCCACTATATAAGATAGATCAAAATAACAGGCTGCAGTGACGGCTGTTCATGGTGGTACTTATGAGGCAAACATCCCCAGCCTTTCCCACCTTTCTGGAACAGAAGGACACGGAGGGGTCTGGAACAATTTCACAAGATGCCATATCGCATGAAAAACTTTGAGAACCGTTGGTATACAACAGATGGTTTTCTAGCTTTCGTACACCGTCCCAGCTCTGCTTTAGGAGGCCACTGGAATGATGATAATGCACCATTTATGGGCAAGGTGATGCGGTAGAAATAGACATAGATTCGGGTAAGAAGACCTGGCTGGATCCAAGCACTGGATGGCACTGAATAGCTGTGCAACTGTATGCAAGTCATCTTTAAGCCTTTTTAGCTTCTCCATCTGTAAAATGGTAATAATTATGCCTGTTTCACCTATAACAGAGGACCGCTGAGTCCATCACACATGCATATGAAAACACCTTGTAAATTGGAAACGAGCGTTACAAACGACAAACATTTCTATAGAAGCCATTGCCTTCATTCAATCACCTGTGCTGCCCTCTTGTGGTGAGCAGGCTGCAATGCTACTCAAAAGGCCAAGTTATTTTGTGAATTGCAGATTCTATCACTACCAGATTATCTTTATGCAACTAACCCTTGATTGTTAGGCTAGTGGAGAGAGGGACGCTTGACATGGAATATACAATGAAAAGGATCTACTTGGTTTTCTTTTTTTTTTTAAATCTTGATGACACAGCAGAACCTGAATTTCAGTGACAGAACAGAAAGGAAGTTTAAGGAAGGAATCCTAAATTTTTGAACAGTGACTCCAGACACTATACTCCTACTCATTTTTTTGTACCACTAGACAAGGATAAAAAATTTGGGGGGAAGTGTAAAATAAAGTACTAGACGAAAAGAGAACTTGTCTCAGGAGATCAGCTGAGGAATGGTAGGAAGTCTCGCCCTCCATCCTACTCTGCACAAAGATATTCAAGCCAGTGGAATTACTGACGAATTGGAGGAACAAAAAGCCATCGATAGATCTGCCTCTAGAACTAGGACAAGAGACCTTTAGAACCGCTAGGGACCTGAGATATCATGTTGTTCCACTTCCTTTCTTTACAGTTGAGAAATCTAAGATGCAGATACTTGAAAAGACCTGACTGACTGGGGCTGAATCCCATCAGAGCACACACCGTCACACCCAGCAGCCTCCTGTTTCCGATCTCACCATGTCTCAACTCACCGCTCAAAATACAACTTCATCCCCATTTCTCTGTGACACTGGTATACAGCCACAGCAATGAGAAATACTGAAAACTACTGGAAAACTAAGGGGAACAAAATAAAATATTGATATTATCATTATGAGAAATCATGGAAGTAGCAAGTCCCCCCCCCAAAAAAAAACCTGACAGTTTATCCCTGGGTTAGCAAATATTAAAATAATACCAACAACAGTTAGTTCACAAGCAAATCAATAAAGGCTTGTTGGTGGACTGAGTACGCACTCAAGAACTTGGCGCCTCTCTCAAATGTTTAATTAAGAAATATTTAATTATACTCACTATGCAGCCGGCTCTGTTTTAAATGCTTTCTTTGCTACTTATAACCTCATCACGATACTCAGCGTGCTGTTAACAACCTTTATTGACTACATCAGTTTACAAACCACAGTGAGCACAATGGATCAGACAAGTGATCTATTAATGGGGGGGGGCGGTTATCAAGGTTCCTTACAAGAAATTGAGTAAGTTGGTAAATCTGGGGGAAGGGCAAGAAAACCCAATGGAAAACAGCACCAGGAGAAGCGGCTGGCAGAGCCAGAGCATGCTTTGCATTCCTTTGCCCTCAGGGCAGCAGAGAACACAGTTGGAATGTGACCAAGTCATGTTAAGGTTTTGGGGACTGACTAAGCTGAGTGTTCCCCCCTTATGATAATAACATTATGATGAGAGAAAACACATGCAGACAAATGGCACCTTGGAAGACAGAGCAAGCCTGTTCAGCTCCAGCTTGGAGAAAGGTCTCAGGAGGACTGTGGGAGGGGTCTATATCCACAGAGGATGAGCCTGGGGGGAAGAGTCAAGAGCCTCCAGGTATCAGTCCGCAAGGTTTGGTCATGATCAGTGCCAGTAAGGCAAGTAACTGCCACATCCACTAGCTTGTTCTACCCATTCACTCTGGCTTAGAGTGGTTGGTCTCAGGGACTTAAAAGGGACCTGGGTCTACAGAAGGCAGCATCCATGCTCCTGGGTGAACTAGCCGGGCCGGAGCCTGATACTACCTACAGAGGGATGTGGGACAAGAGCTGAGGCAACAATGACAGGCAGGAACTTAGTGAAATGTAAAGGCCAACAAGCGTGAGGTGCTCAAAACCTCATGAAGAATGACTCGATATGCCTTTATTTTTTGTTTCCATCTTCCCAAATAGGAAAAAAAAATTTAACACAGACTGAACTTCTATTTTTATATATTCACATATTATGACATTCTCTAACAAAACTCTGCTCTCTTATACTCTCTTGATAAGATCAATAAAGTAAAGCTATTAATCTACACATCTGACTGATGACAATTTAATAAGTGTTTATTGAAGAAATCAATGACAAGGTAATACTAAGGGGCTAAATTATCTCAAAAGTTACTTTCAACCTAAAAATGGTACGTTTGGAGATAGCAAAAATGCTTATTATTGAAAAGTCCCTATGCTAGTTTAGAATAGAGTATGTTTGATCATTATGAGAAAGTATAAAACTTTCCTTAGACAGATGTCCTCTGACAAAAGGAAGTGAGATTGGATGGGATTTTTCAGAAAAAAATCGTGCCAGAGGATCACCTCCTTGGAGACCAAGAGCATGTGTCTCCCCACGGGAGGGAGACAGACGTCACGCTCCTCTGCAGTCCCCGTAAACCCAGCTTCTCTGCAGCGCTCAACTGCACCGGCCAGCCTCCCTCGTGGAAACGGTCTTCTTGGCTTCATAGCCCAGGCTAAGGCAGCTCAGGCTGCTCCAACAAAACACCACAAACTGGGTGACTTATGAACAACAGAAATTTGTTTCTCATCATTCTTCAAGCTGGGAAGTCTAAGATCAAGGTGTCAGCAAATTTGGTGTCTGGTGAGAACCCACTTCCTGGTTCATAGATGGCCCTCACATGTGGAAGGGGCAAGGGAGCTCTGTGGGCACCCTTTTATAAGGGCACTAATCTTACTCATGAGGGCTCCAACCTGGTGACCTAATCACCTCCTAAATAATACCATCCTCTTGGGGGTTAAGATTTCAACATATGAATTTGGGGGGACATAAGCATTCAGGCCATAGCATCACTGCTCTCCCACTTCTGGCCATTCCTTTTGCTCTTATGCAGGCTCCCTTTGTCTAACTTTGGAGTGTCCTTGTCCTAGAGCGTCTTCCTGTGTGCTCTTCTCACTCCACATGTTACTTCCTCCCCCATGGCCTTAGTTAATATCTGTACAGTAATGGCTCTCAAATCTCCTTCTCTGGCTTCACCTGCCCATCAGATGTGTACACTTGGTGACTCCCCAGGTTCCAGCATGTTCAAGATCAGAAGCATCACTTGCTCCTTCCTCTGCATCTGGTCACTGTCCTCTGATCCTCTCCTGGGTGAAAGGCACCTCTGTTCACCCAGCCGCCCATCAAGACCCCTCCCTGAGGCCTTACCCCTCACTCCCAAATCACAGGAGATCCCCAGCATCCATTCTGGCTCCCAGACATGGCAACTATGCCTGGATCTTTGGCTCCGGTGCCCCCAAATCTACTCCCTGCTCCACAAGGCAGCCAGGGCCAGCTTCTTAAATGCTAACGTGATCACTTCATCCCAGCTCAAAACCCTCCGATGCCTTCCATGGCCCTAAGGAAAATCAAAACTCCTTAAACTCTGTTCAAAGGACCCCCGGTCCTGACCATTGCCCAGGGCTCCAGAGTCTCCCGACTTAAATACTTTTCTCCCCTACTTTGCATCTACTGTACTCCCACGTTAAAAGGCTTTCCCTTAGCCCTTCGCCTCACCCTACCAGCGATGATCCCTTCCACCTGAGGCCATTCCCTCCTTCAGCTTTTCAGCTTCTGGGGAGTTTTGCCTGAACCCTTAAATCTAGATCTGGCAACCTGTCCAGGTGCTCCCTTTGGGTCTCTTCATGTCCCTCAGGTTAACCCTTATGTCTAGTCTACAATTTCCTGTTTACTTTCTAGTATCCCCCCCCATTTGTTTGTAAATTGTTGAAGGCTATAAATTCTTAAAGGCTGTTTTGTTCAAATTGTGCCCCTGGAACCCAGCACAAGCCATATCACATGACAGGTGCTCAATAAGTGTTTACTGATGAATTAATGAATAATTATTACTACTTTACTCATGAGTACTCAAGCTCTGAGTTGTTAATACAAAGTGGGAACACCATGGGTTTTAGAACAAGACAGGCCTGGGTTCCCATCCAGTTCCACAGCTCACAAGCTCTGTGATCTTAGAACATGTAAGGAAGCCTTCTAAAGCTCAGTAACCAAAGCTGCGGCGGGGGCGGGGGGGGGGGGGGGCGGGGAGAATAAACCAACTTCACAGGCTTGTCGCGAGAATTAAAATACATAGGACATAAAGCACCAATGTACCTTGTATTATTTTTCAAAATTCAGTGCTACAAAGTTGTTTACTGCAGTACTAATTAACGCTATTGCTACCTTAAACTTTAGGCCATCCGGGATGTTTCTGAAGTTCTTTATGTGAGCAGTTATTCAAAGAAACAAGCCTTGCTCACTGGCCCAGCACCTTCATTCAGGGCCCTGCATTATTACTCAAGCAAATTGGTCAGTCTCATGCCTGTCAACCTAAGAATTATAGGTACTGCTTCTACAATTTACATTTTATGGTAACAAGTGTAACAGTATAAAGAAAATAGTTTGTTCTTTCCCAGGATGGTTGAAGGAGGGTAGAGAACAATTGTGAGTGTATTTTGATAAACATTTCAGTACAAAGAGTACTGAAATATACGTCAGTCTTGTAACCATCGTACTGCAACCCTTCCTGCCTGCTGAAGATTCTGGAAGAGCTCCCCTACTTTTTTTTTCCTTTTAATGGTTACTGCTGCCTTTAAGGGAATATCTTATTTTTCAATGCAAGCAAAGTAGGGAGAGATGGCTGGAGAAAGGGAGGGAGCGAAGGAGGATGAGGAGATGGGAGAAAAGGAGGAAGAAAACTTAAAACTTGCCCACCATTGTGGATTTAACAGAATCTTGCTTTACTGATTTTACAGCACAACTAAGCCTCCCCATCCCTTCAAAAGGCAAAAACTGTAAAAAACAAAAACAAAACAAAAAAAAACCCCAAAACACAAACACAAAAAACCCTTTTGGTCAGACTAACTAGTGGCTTTGGAACCAATTACAAAGCACCGTGAGATGACTTTTTAAATTAAAACTCTTAAGCTATCCAACAAGTCAAGCAACTTGTGGCAGCTTCAATACCCACTTCAAAGGTCTGGGTTCTGACCACAGCCTTCCATCCAACCCCCCCACAAATTCCAACAGAGTTAATGCTGGCTTCCTGGCCTTCGCGCTCACAAACTAGAAGAGAAGTACTGCAGACCAAAACCCGTAAGAGTTCCTTTAGTCCTTTCCAGACATGACATAAGAAATCCCCAAATCAGGGTGACCCCATCTCCCCACTCCCACGATGTTGGGTAAGCATCACCCTGCAAGGTTCGTGCCTCACGTGGTGGAAGAGAGCTGGCCTCTCGCTTCAGAACAAGAGAAAATCTATGATCTAATTCAGAAAGGATGTTTGTCCTCTTACACCCACGGCGGCCCACTTCATATTATACTTTCCAAGCCTTGCATATTTCAAGCTTTGTCCTAGAATTCTTATGGATTTTGACCTAAAACGTGAATTGATGTGGCTAACTGGCATAAAATCCCAAAGACATTAATACTGAAGGATTTTTAAAACGTCTTCTGATATGTATCATAACCACATTTAAAATGTTCCCTTCTGGTTTAAAATAAATGATCCAACACCTAAGTATAGATTATTTCCTAAGAAAAAAAAAACAGCACAAAATGAGCAATAATAAACTCTCTTTATTATTTAAATATTTTCTCTTTAAAGTATATACGACAAATTTTTTAGAAGCAGCTTAGGCCTTCATAAAACTACAAATAGGCAAATGGAACACTTAAATCTATACCTTTAAATATCTTCATCCCCCAAGACTAAGACCTCATATTCACCGTATCATCCCGAGTGACTTTTTATGGCCAAGTTATAAACCCCTCCAAATACAGGGTTTACAATGGAAGTGTTGACATCGTGTTAACTGTTGCTCTGCAAAAAAATGGGCCCAGGAATCAAGGCACACTACATTTATGAGGCAGGTAAAAGTCTGTACCCATTCATCACAGAGCCATAGTGACAGACCCTAAGTTTGAGGTCCAGCCTCATTGGTCCAGCCAAATTAATGTACCCCATTTCTCACATCATCGAGACCAAGAAAAAAATTGGCAGGCATTTTAATAATTGTAAGGCTTTGACATTTTTTCAGAAATCATGGCAACAGCCTTGCTAAAGCATTTCATTTATTTACACCTGCTATGGCCCATTTTTGCACATCTGCAAGCTACTAGAGAAAATTGTTCTTTCCCGTAGATAATTCATGAGAATGACATGCATTTGCACAAACACAGCCTTTAATGGAGGTCCGTTACAATCATGAATTCCATGTAGCCACTCACCTAACCGACACTGAGGCCACGCCAAATTGTGATTAATTACCATAGGAATATTCCACTCCTAAATTATAATTCAACATTCCTGTATAAAACAATCTAAAATGTCAGCACTCTGCCTTTATGACATCATGCTATCCCAATAATACTGTTTTACAAGTAAATTCCTATTACGTATTAATAAGGGCTGTTGGTGGCTAAACATCTTGCCTCCCTAGTAATGACTTGGTTGAAGGCAATTAGGGGAGCCAGGTGCAGCTGAGCTGGGTACTCACAAAAGTTTTTAAATTTTACTATTTCCGTTTGATTTTGAGGGAGTGCATTCCAACCTTTCCAAATTAAAGAGGAAGCTATGTCCATATTTTCAGCTGTTGTGTGTTCTGACCATTACTGATAACCCCCTTTAATATCTGTTAGCTCCTTAGAAGCCAATGATCTGAGGAGTTCAAGTTTCACCCTGAACATCAATATTTCACAGCCTGTCAGTGGCTACACACACACACACACACAGTCCCCAGGGTAACAGAGCAGCACCTTCATTCAAGACTTTCTGGGGCAGCACTGAGTAGTAAAATTGATGCATGAAAGAAAGAACTTTACTCACTTTGTTAATATGTTTCTGTTGTAGTTAGCTTGGGTCAGTGGAGGAGACATCAAACTAAAGTTTTATGTCATAATAGGAGCAATGATTTTCCCATTACAAGAAAATCAATTTCCTTCTACAAACTACAAACACTACATAAAAGAATTAATAAGTGTAAAGACTTAACACATCTAAAGCAAGAGAAAAGGTTACCTCTGATGATGACAAATACCCTCAGAAGTAGAATTTTTAAGAGTTAACAACTTATCCACAGTAGTATTAGAAGGGCAATGTACTCTGGGAAATTTTCCTACAAGAATGATGTGCAGAAAACACAGATTCCTTTATTTAACTTATTCTGTTTTTCTTCTCTTTATAACTCACACTAGTCAGTTTGATTTGATTCATTTTTGTAAAATAGTTGAATGTTATAAACAATCAGTTTTATGATATCAAATGACTGATCTAAAGAGTTTTGTGTTTTGTTTTTCAACAAGTTATATGGATATTCTACATATTAGCGATCAAATAGACAAAAGTATGTACCAACTGCTAATCCAAGGACCAATATCATTCTGAAAAGCTACCTAAATCCTGTTGCTGACAATGAGTCAGGATCTCATTTTGATTTCAAGAACACACTAGCCAGAACCATCCTAGGAAGTAAACCTGGAGGGGTGACTTGGTCCAAAGTCCCTTTTCAAAGTGAAAAATAATATGCCATTTAATTTCAGAGAGTAAAATGAATATGATCACATCTGAACGAGAACAGTTTTCAAAGTGATCCCTAATTTTTTTTCTTGGCTGTCTGGGGATTTTCCCTTTCGTTTGCTTTTATTTCTTTAAGGAAAACCTATATCTACCAGAACAGTACTACTTCAGAAAATAACATGGTTCAGAAATGCACCATTAGTTTGCATGAAAAACTCATCTCCCCATTTTCTGAGGAAAAAGTCGCAAAAAATGAAGACCCTCCACATACAGTTAACCATCACTCGCTTCTTAAGAGAAAATTTTATCGAGGACTTGCCTATTTAGAACATTAAGCTTCAGAACGTAACCACTGTACACATGGTTTTTCAAACTTACCGAGAGAAAAGACCATGTGTTTACATGAAATGAGGAGTATGAAAATCTAATCTTGTCTTTGTCATGTTTCCTTTTGTTTTCCTTGACAAATGACTGTTCTCCTATGAAGAACTTTTTTAAAATGCCAGTTTGGGGGCTTCCCTGGTGGCGCAGTGGTTGAGAGTCCGCCTGCCGATGCAGGGGGCGCGGGTTCGTGCCCCGGACCGGGAGGATCCCACATGCCACGGAGCAGCTGGGCCCGTGAGCCATGGCCGCTGAGCCTGCGCGTCCGGAGCCTGTGCTCTGCAACGGGAGAGGCCACAACAGTGAGAGGCCCGCGTACCGCAAAAAAAAAAAAAAAAAAAAAAAAGATGCCAGTTTTAAAAGGGAAAAAATGATCACCATCAGTATACTCATATATTCTTTCTCCTCCCCGATTTGTTCCTAATGGAAATGAAGGAGGTAAGGAGAGGGGTTTGACAAAGGGTCTTTATTTCTTCCCAAGCAATTACCCAGACAAGCCCGTTTCCCAGTGGATATCTCCCTGCCAACTTCTGAGCTACATCCAAAGCCCCTCATGCAGATTAGACGCCCAATGTTGACAGATAGAGACTGGAAAACTGGGGGGAGGTGGGGGGTGGTCTGAAGACAGGCTCCTTCATAGAGCTTAAGGGCTATGTAGAGTTAACATCCACTTGGCTACAACTTGCTGGGAAAGGGGCAGTGAAACAGGAGCATGGCAGCTAAGAGCACCTCCGCCTGAAATGGTGCTCCAAAAATTTCATCACCTTTTACAGTATAATTCTTCATTTTTCTACAAATCTCTCTTCCATATTGCTAAATCTTTTTGTTGTTGCTGACTTGGAGACATTTTCTCGTTAGGAGCTAGTTTGCCAACAGGCTTCCAGTGTCTTATAAAAGAAATTCAGCAACTCATTATAAATGCTGTTGGTGGCTCACTTCTTGCCATCAAGGTACAACTAGGTTGCAGGTATTTAGACCTGGAGGCTCCACGGTGGAACACGTTTTTCAATTTACTACTTACACAAGAAAACCTCAGTAAGTTCCCATTTTATAGGAGTGCCGCCTACCGTGAAGATCAAAGTCAGAGGTGAGTGTGATGAAGTCTGGCCAGACTTGTTCAGTGTCTCCTCTTCCTTCTGCTTCCAAACCCTGCCCTACCATCCCCCAAAAGGAAGGGGGCCTGTCTCCATTTCTGGGGAGCGGTCCTCTGATCCTCCTCTGCTGGAATACTGTTACTTTCACCTGCCAAACCATCATTATTCCACTAAATCACTATTTGCATTTTGTTGCCTCACGCATTTCTTTTTTTAGTGGAGATGGGTGTTTATGTGAGTCTATATAATCCTTCTAAGGATAAATTCATTCTTAAACTACTAAAGGACTTGATTTCCATGTTAATTCCTTTTTCCGAGGTCATTTTAAATGATCATCTCTGAGGTAGGAAACTGGTCAAATTATTAGCACTGCATATACTCATCATATTGTCAACCACCATTGCTTTTCAACAAGAAGGAAAATGCTCTCCATGCCGTGGTCCCCATTTGGATACTCCTTGTCATCAGATCACATTCCAGTGAGCAACAGAGGGGAAAAAGTACGGAGACTAAAGCAGTAATAGTATTGGATATCTAGGGAAATAAAATAAATTTAAGCAGTTACAACCTCTTCCTTACATATACACTGATGATAGTCTGTCAAAACTATGCTTCTATAATTTAAAAAAATGAAGAACAGGTAAGAGAAACAAGAAATTCAATGGTAGAAATATACTATTCAGACTGAAAATGTCATGTTAAATTTGGGTCCCCAAGAATATAACCCTAAGCACCCCCAAATCCATCATGGTGCCAATGTCCATCAAGAGTAGGGCTCCAGAGTCAGCCAGGGCTCTGACCCCAACATCCACCATAGATACTGGGCTATTACTTAACCCCTCTAAACCAAAGTTTCCTCAACTGTCAGCTTAATGATTGAACCTTCCTCATCGGGCCATAGTGAGGATTAAATCAGACCTTGCCTATGTAGCGCTTATAAGTGCCTGGCACTTATGAACCCAATGCATGTCAACCGGCACCATCAACTTCATCATGATCAACAACCCACCTCTCTGCTGATCAAAGATGCAGATGTCCAGTAAGAATGCAATTTGAATATCCGGTTTCCTCCAATTTCTTCTACAACTGTGTTTAACTTGCCCATTCTTTATATCTTATTTGTTAGAACTTTAAACATTACCAAATCAAGTCATAAGAATCTACAGTTAACTTTTAACATAAATTTTAGGCCAATATATGTGCCAATGGGAGAGATTATTTTAGGGTTACAATGCTAAAACATTTTCTATTCCATCTAGACAAAGAGTTAATAGCTAACTCACTCTATATTTGAATCCTCTCATCTGAGCATCACAATACCCTCTCAAACAGGTATTATTACTCCCATTTCATAGAGAAGAATGAGACTTAACCTACAAGGCCACAAGGCTAATAGCTGAAGGAGCCCAGAATGAAGGTAAGTTATCTGACTTTTAACCATGCCTCCTCATCCCCTTGTCTTCCTCTTTTCCTATTCAAATCATTCTTTTTTTCCTATCCCATGGATTTTTTTTTAGATATTTTATTTAAAAATCAATTAGAATTATCATTTTTCTAATTCTATCAGATGAAATAGCATTATTATTTTTATATACTTTTGAGAGCTGTACTTTATCACCCTGAACTTCAAGTTTTCAATGTCTCAAATAGAAGTCCACATTTTCTTGAATATTTAATGTTTCCCTCTAATGGTCATATTATTTTTCACAATTATTAAAAACTGCAGTTGTTAAACTAGGTATTTATGAGGCATTTTCCCTTACTCCCAATATGCTACCATAACAATTTTCACCACTGAGAACATTCTTAAAATAGTTTAGATTTTTAAATTTAGGTATTATTCCCATTAAATCCACTTTTAGACAAAAGAGAAAAAGGTTTTAATTTCTTATATGCTCTTAAAGTCAACTTAATATTAACTTGAAAAAAAAGAATCCTGAATGAAGATCTCTCTGTAAATTCAAATACATAATAAGATCAAAGGGGAATTCATTTAATATAAAATGTGTTCATTACTTTTGGGTTTTAAAATTCAGAAATATACTTCAACAGCCATACCTCCATCAGAATAGTCAGTGTGTATGTGGCCCAACCAAGAAAATATTCTTTTACTTAAATTACATATAAGCGTCCTTGAATCCCACTTGATAGAAATTAAAGGACTCAGCTTTTATCTTAGCATGCCCATAGGTCAAAACCTTGTAAAATCAACTTAGCAGTAACGCTTCACACAGTTCAAGTGTTCTTACTGCGAGAAAAAATTTTGTGCTGGAATGGCTTAATTACACAAGTATACATAGCAACATTCAACCTCCGGTTAAAAGAGGTTAATATTTTGGGAACCTCTTCGATGTTTTGTCCTCTCCTTGGGGGCACATTTGGAGTGTTATATATGACCCCACGTATATAAATAAACACTGTGTTCACATATATATAAAGGGCACCCAAAGGATAGGAGTTAATATTTAAACTATCAACTTTAATTAGTTTCAAATTACTTTTTAAAATCTGGCAGCAATGATCTAATTTTAACATCCCATTTTAGGGAAGAGAAAGCAGAGAGTCATATCAACCATTGCCAAAGTAGAAAAAGAAGGAAATAAAAAGATCTCATTTTCAGAAATGACACCTCCTTAATTTTGGCTTTCACTTAGTTAAAATACAGAGCTGGACTCATCTTTGCTCTTATACCATGTGTTCAGAAAGTGCTAAAAAAAATTATAAGTGGGGGCACCGTTTAAACTACTTCATAGATCTGCTTCTAGAAATTTCTATCTAGAAATTTCCATCCATAGGCAAATAATCAATGTTAGTTCATATCATTTTAATCCCTTTATTAAAACATGTCCCTTGAACATTTTCTACAGAGTGTTCTAGTTCTAGTTACTATGTGTATTTGAAGTACATCAAAGGCCTCATCTTTTTAAAAACATTCAATGGTGATGTTTCAATATGTGACTTAACACCCCCATCTTCCACCATTAGTTAGAATCGGTGAATTTGGTGTTGCACACAAAAAAGTGCTGACTGAATGATTTCGAACTAAATTCTCTGAGAAACCAGAGTGTTGATCTATTACCGCTTAGATATCTTCTCAATTTTTAAAAATTTCTCCTGGTATGTATGACTATTTCACAGGGCTAAAATCCATCCAGGTCTACCAGGCCATGAACTTGCTGGTCTGTTTTTTTGTTTTTTTTGTTTTTTTTTAACATCTTTATTGGAGTATAATTGCTTTACAATGGCGTGTTAGTTTCTGCTTTATAACAAAGTGAATCAGTTATATATATATATACATATGTTCCCATATCTCTTCCCTCCGCTGGTCTGTTTTGCTGATAAGGTGCCAAGTCAGGAGGACACAGCCCATCACAGAGCCCAGAGCACACCCCAGATGACAGGTGCTGCCCCCTTCAAGTGCTGTAGCGCCCCCCTGTGGCAATGCCCACAGACAAGCCAATAACACGGATGCCTTTTAGGATGCGTCACTGACAAGAGTAAGGGGTGAGTTGACAGCAGAAGCAGAGGAGCAAAGAATGAATTCAGCGCTCAGTAAAACTTGGTCCTTCCCCTTCACTCTCCCACGCCTCCACTCACAAATATTTAGCCAGTGCCATGAGCACATGAGAAACATGGAAACACCTGTGAGACAGACCATAGTTCTGGCCCTCATGGAACTTATATTCTCGTACAGTGAAAGCAAGAGACAGACAATAACCATGTAAATACAGAAATAAGGTCATGTCAGATAGTGATATATGCCCCCAGGTCTCAGAGGTGGGAAGAAGTGTAAATGTCCAAAATGTGGTAGGCTATGAAACAGGAGAATACACAAATATTAGTAATATAATCCTTTGAAATAGAAGTCAAAGTTCTGTTTGTGGCAAGAGACATCTGTAATTTTTTTAACCAAGAAGTGATCTAAAAACAAAAAACTGTCTGCCAACCCAATACCCATCCTTTCCTTTTTCCATTGACACATATTCCTAACGTTCACCCCGAATAAAGGCTACGTTTGTCGGCCTCAAGTTCCGCTCCACATCTGGCAAGTGGAGGGGCAGAAACTGAAGAGCTAGCTCACCCAACACTAGAGGTCATGACTTTTCCAGGCTCCATCTCTCGGCGCTGCCCTGCTCTGCCAGTCATCTAAAGGCCAACAGTAAGCAGCCTGAAAGCCCTGAAGAGGCTCGGACTGGCCTGGGCTTCTGTCTTAGAAACATAAGCTAATGTGTTTGCGCCCCTACACACGTTAGTAAGCTTTGTTTCTAGATTACCATCTGCTGAAAAGCAGCCACCTGTCTTATAGGAATGCCACCAGGAAAGAATGAACCATTAGGCACAGAGCACTTGGAAATTTCTAGAAGAAGGAAATAGGGACAAATAGACCCAAAGCTTGCCCCACCCACACTTGCTTCATTTTTCTGTTTCTGGTCTTTAATGATGCCCTCTTTCCTCCACTGCTCTGGGCTTTCCCACCCAAGCACCTTAGTGAGGCAGAAGAGAATAAATACCCAGAAATATATCTGAAGTCCCATCCAGAGAGAAGCCCTGCACAGAAAAACTGGCACCCCAGAGAGGCGCACAGTCCTTATTCTGTGGTTTGGCTAAGCCCTGACATCCACGTGCTCCCAAGGGTTTGGCATCGCCCCCCTTTGAGAAGCTCCCCACAGCATCAAGGCCAAACTACTCTGGCTAACTTTCAAGGCTTCACCAAATTCACCCCATCTATCCTCACAATTCTTCACTTTCGTCCAAGTCCATCTCTTCATGCTCCGTCAAAGGCACCAGTCATTTCATGCGCTCACTCATTCTTCTAGACCTCCTAGGCCAGACCACACCTCAAGCCTCTGCTAAGCTGCAGCCTACCTGGTCTCCAGCAAAGTCTCTGCTACCTTCCAACATGCAATGATGGTCCCCTCCTCTGAACCTGGGACCTTCATAGGTACTAAGAGGGTGTCTTAGTTCCCACTGCCATAACAAAATATCATAGACTAGGTGGCCTAAGCAGCAGACATTTACATTCTCACAGTTCTGGAGGCTACAAGTCCCAGATCAAGGTGCCAGCCAGTTCGGATTCTGGTGAGTGCCCTCTGCCTGGCTTGCAGACAGCCACCTTCTCCTGCAGCATCACATGGCAGAGAGAGCTCTGACATCTCTTCCTTCTTTAAGGGCATCAGCCCTATTGGATTGGGTCCCCACCCTTATGGGCTCATTTAACCTTAACACCTCCTCACAAGCCCTATCTCCAAATACAGTCACATTGGGCATTAGGGCTTCAACATATGAGTTTGGTGGGGGGGGGGGGGGCACAAACATTCAGTCCATAACAGAGGGAGTATGGTGTGAGATGTAAGACACAAAAAGGGAGAGGGGTCAGCAGAACTTGTAGAGACACTGCTTTAGAGAGAGAAGTGAGAAGGCAGGGACTGTGTCTGGTTTTGTTGGAGAAAACAGGAGTAAGGGGAATGACACAGCCATGAGGTTTTTTGTTTGTTTTTTTTTTGCAGTACGCGGGCCTCTCACTGTTGTGGCCTCTCCCGTTGCAGAGCACAGGCTCCAGCAGCGCAGGCTCAGCGGCCGTGGCTCACGGGCCCAGCCGCTCCATGGCATGTGGGATCTTCCCGGACCAGGGCACGAACCCGCGTCCCCTGCATCGGCAGGTGAACTCTCAACTACTGCGCCACCAGGGAAGCCCACCATGAGGTTTTGTGATGAGGAAAAACTTATGTGTACAAGGCAACCCTGTTATGAGCACAACAGTATATAACAAAAGGGCATCCTTGGTGTTACTCTCTGAAGGTCGCTGACACTTGACCACATAAATTCGAAAATGACCTTTACTACCTTTTCATAAAAACAACAGAAATACCTCATAGACATGACATTGAAAACCATTAGTAACTGAGCTGAGAAAAAACACCTCTCATCAAATTAAATATTATGTCTTTTAAGAGCATTAATGAAAAGATTTATAGAAGGACTGCATCTTTCACCCAGTTATGCATATTGGTTGATGGAGAAATCAGGAAAAAAATCAATTTATAAAAGTGCAGCCCTGTTCTGGACATTTTATTTTCTTACTAGAAGACAGTCAACAAAGGATTTTCAAAACTTTCTTATTGTCAATTAATTAAAAAAAATAAAATCCTCAAATCGGGGCTTCCCTGGTGGCGCAGTGGTTAAGAATCTGCCTGCCAATTCAGGGGACACAGGTTCGATCCCTGGCCCGGGAAGATCCCACATGCTGCGGAGCAACTAAGCCCATGCGCCACAACTACTGAAGCCCACGTGCCTAGAGCCCGTGCTCCGCAGCAAGAGAAGCCACCGCAATGAGAAGCCTGCGCACCGCAACAAAGAGTAGCCCCCGGTCGCTGCAACTAGAGAAAGCCCACGCGCAGCAACGAAGACCCAACACAGCCAGGATAAAAACAAAACATCTCAAATCACATCTCTCTCCTGTTTGGAAACCCACAGGTGGAAAGCCGACTGCCAACAAAACACTGACTTACACTGCCCTCTGCTGGTTCACTGGCCACATGTCAAGTTCCTTAGTTTACAAAGTTGCCAAAAGTCAAGTCCAGTATTTTGAACCAGCAAATTCAAGCCTAATTACTAAAAACAGGTTGTGGAAAATATTACTAAGTGGCTTAAATACCATCTGCATCACATCAGGCACACACTCCTAATGAAAAGGGCACATGTGTGGGAAGAGGTGGTGCCGGATCACATTTGCTAACCTAATAGAAAGGGTTCTTAAACTTTAAAATGTGCTTTAAATTCACAATAACGCCTTTAAATTGCCCCCTTTCACACTTAACACTTGCCATGCCAACCAACTTTTCAGAAAACAAACAAATATAATAAAAAAAATTAAATCTTGGTTCTACTACTGCATTTCAGCCTCTGGTTAAATCAGCTTAGCTATAAATAACTGCATATTACTGCAGTTAACAAAATTCATTTTCTAAGTATAGACTTTTTTTTAATTTAGAAGCTGCTAATTTGCCAGAATGTTGCTGGAAAATATGCCATTTGTTTCAACATGCACACATCAGCTTCCATTAAAATGATTACGGCATCATTTGAAAGTCTAAAGCATTTATTAGGTGTCTCCAATTCCAGAGTGTTTTACTAAGCCCTGTAGTAATGAGTTAAGCCAAACCCTCACCTCCGAGCTTGTTTCCTTAAGCAGATGAAGTAACACACAATTGACACAATGGAACAAACAGCACAGGTGTATTAACTTAGGTGACTGTACCTGTATTTTGTTCTGGCAAAAAGTGGGAGCGTACTAAGAGCTGGATGTTTATAAAGAGCAGAGTGGGAGGAAATCACAGTTGTCTAAAATTCAAATAGGGATGCCTTTGGAAGGAGGTGGGACTCCAGGTAGCTAAATGAATGGAGAAGGCTTGGGAACCCCAGAACAAAGGAGGCAGCCACAGGCTGGGAGGTCTTCCTGGACAGATGAGTGGGACAATGACAAGAAAGCAGTAAATCTTAGAAATGCCACGACTCCCAAAGCCCACACAGCAACCTTCCTTACCGAAGTCCAGGGCACCATGTGCTTCTGCACAGGCATGATGGGCTCCGGGCTGCCAGTCTGCCACTGGCTCAGACGCATTCAGAGAGTTCCAGATGCAGGTGCAAAGTCAGCTCCACATCACTGGCCTGCCTTAGTCACTGGCCTGCTTTCCGGGCCATCTTTGAGAGTGTACACCTTCCTTCATGTAGATGGGCAATCCCTGAAGTTCTCCCACAGCTCTTTGGTACATTTATTCATTTTAATCAATGAACACCTAACCATAGCCCAAGCCTCATTACAAATATTAACATATTAAATTCTCATAACCATTCCATAATATAGGCACTATTATTAAATTCCCAATTTAACATATGAGGAAACTGAGGCACACAAAAGTCAACACTTTTCTCAAGTTCACACAACTAGTAAGTGGCAGAGACGGGACTCAAGCCGAGGCATTCTGATTCCGAGTTTGTGCTCTTAACTGATACGCTGGGTCAGAAAACATAACGCATGTTACAATCTCCAAGTAGAAAAAAGAACACTGTATAGTAAGGATAGGATAAGTTTTGCTGAGGAAACAACCAACCTCCAACTCCACCAGGTTTATTTCTTGCTCGCACTACTTGCCCATTGAGAGATGTCAGTCACCACGCAACAGGGACAAGGGGGCCCCAGAGACGCTCACACCGGCAATTACATGCTCTTGCCCAGCTATGCCACATCACTCATTTCCTACTTGGAACTCACTGGCTGGAATCAATCATAGGGACCAGCCAATCTGATTCACCAATCACATAACTCATCCCCAGGCAAGGGTCTGGGAAGTGTGCCCTTACTCTGTGCCTGGAAGTAGGTAGAAGTGGAAATATTGGGCAAACCACCAGGAAAGACTACCACAAAACAATAGTGACAACTGCAGTAGTAATGTCACAATTTTGGTAAACAAAGATGACATCACTGGCCCACTCACATACGTCATGCGGTTTTTCCACTTGCAATAATGGATTTGCAGGCATCTAATCAAGCAGCACTGGTTCCTTCATGCATTCACTCATCCAAAGCACTTAGTGAGTAGCCGCTTTCAAACGAGTTGGGGAAGCCCACATTTCCACATGCGCAAAACTTGATAAAAGTGGCAAATGAATATACAAGGATACTAACTGGACACAACTGACACACTCAGGTGGGAAAAAAATCAGCAACCTGAGAAGTGATATGCATTGTGAAGGAAATAAATCTTTATGTGGCTTTATGATGGAAGCCCAGAGACACGGACAAACAGACTGAGCAGGTGGAGGGAGGCCGGCTGCCTGGAGCAGGGGATGTGTTCTGGACAGAGCGCTGCTCAGAAATGGTGCTCTGTAGCTGGGGAAGCAAGAAGTCGACCCGTGAGTGCTCCTTGGTTTTCAGTAGAGTGACATCAGTGAGACGTGAACACGTGCTGCCGGAAAATGAAACTTTCGCAATGTAATTTTGTCAATTCCCAAAAATAGGTTGGGCACTTGAATGGAAAATAAAATCACATTGTCTCAGAATGATAATTTTTTTCCTCTGCTTCCTTCTGAAAGGTGAATGTGAAATCTGAATTAACTAGAAAACACACTGGGAAAGCACACACACTGGACAGTTCAGATTTGGGGAAATGTTTATATTTGAGCAGTACTCAAAAACAGGTTTCTGGACATTTAAGTCCCTAAGCTATTTTATAAATTGAAAAAATTTTAGAACTAAGAAAATATAAACCAAAATTCTAGTCCAGGCACTGCATTTTATAGGAAGAATTTGAAACACAAAGAGGCTCAAGGCCACACAACTCATTTGGATCCACGAGGGGATGTGCACACTGCTTCCCCACCCAGTTATCAGCTCTGTCCTGCTTCCACAATTACACAACTACTCCTAAAGAAAAATATGTGTAGTGCCAAATGGTGGCCGTAGTGTAAACGTTAATAACCATATGACACAGCTGAATTCAAAAGTGTTGACAAACCTAGATTTTACATATGAGTGGGGATGGTGACTGCTCTGTTTCTTATATTAAATCCCCTGGTGTCTGAAAACACAAGTTTTCTATTGTGTCATTTAACAAGGCAGTGTTTTTCAAATTCTGGGTCAATTCAGTTAGCGGATCACACCAGGATTTTTTTTTTTCTTTTTCAAAGAAGCAAAATACATATCTAACTTGGGCTGTATTTTCATTTGCTCAATATAAAGACAGATTAATTTTTCTTGTTCTTGCCTTTGCCCAAGATGCATAGGCCATGAACAACTTTTTTTTTTTTTTTTTTACTGTTTAAATAAAACCTGGTTTTAAGGGTAAACGAGTTGTGAAAAGATTCGGTTAAGAGAGACCGGTAAGAAGTACACGTGGTGTTGCCCCTGCTGACTTCCCTCGTTGGTGACCACACTCCCACACCCCGCTCCGAGGCTGGAGAGAGAGGCAGGGACAGAGCAATAGGGCTCTGACGTACTGAGTTTGGAATCCCATTCTGGAGGAGATGGGAGACCAGTGGCTCAATGGGATACCACCTGGAATGGGCCTGGGATGATGCTTTTGAGAGAAGACCAAGGTCAAGGCAAGCCAGTGAGTCATAGCTCACCCCACAGAAGGTCCCAAGGCAGGGAGGAAACATGGGGGGAGGATGGAGATGAGAACCAAAGAGGAACAGCTGGTTCCAAGTTCTAGTCGGGAGTTACGGTGGGGACGGAAGATCTTAAAAAAGGAAAAACAAAAACCATGACATGATACCAGCAAAGGGGAAGGAATGGTGACCTATGTAAACAAGAAGCTGCCCTAAAGGAGCAAAATTTAGGGGCACACACACAGACACTTCTATCCCTATATATACTTCTTCTCCAACTTCTTCTTCTCTACCTGAAACATTTCCTCTGTACTATGGGACACTCCATTCTTTAGATTCTGAATAGGGGATGGCAGGCAAGGTTCCCTAGAGGAGTATTTAAGAATCTCCAGGAAAGGTGGGCCAGTAGTTTTATTTATTTTTTGAATTTTTGAATTTTATTTTTTATAGAGCAGGTTCTTATTAGTTATCTATTTTATACATATTAGTATATACATGTCAATCCCAATCTCCCAATTCATCCCACCACCCCCCCAACCCCCCACCGCTTTCCCCCCTTGGTGTCCATACATTTATTCTCTACATCTGTGTCTCAATTTCTGCCCTGCAAACCAGTTCATCTGTACCATTTTCCTAGGTTCCACATATAAGTGTTAACATACGATATTTGTTTTGCTCTTTCTGACTTACTTCTGTACGACAGAAGTATACAGACTGTATACAGACTCTGTATGACAGTCTCTAGATTCATCCATGTCTCTACAAATGACCCAATTTAGTTCCTTTTTATGGCTGAGTAATATTCCATTGTATATATTATTATTATTATTTTTGTGGTACATGGGCCTCTCACTGCTGTGGCCTTTCCCATTGCGGAGCACATGCTCTGGACGCACAGGCTCAGCGGCCATGGCTCACGGGCCCAGCCACTCTGTGGCATGTGGGATCTTCCCAAACCAGGGCACGAACCCATGTCCCCTGCATCGGCAGGTGGACTCTCAAACCACTGCGCCACCAGGGAAGCCCCACTGTATACAGCTACCACATTTTCTTTATCCATTCGTCTGTTGATGGGCATTTACGTTGCTTCTATGACCTGGCCATTGTAAACAGTGCTGCAATGAACATTGGGGTGCATGTGCCTTTTTGAATTATGGTTTTCTCTGGGTATATGCCCAGTAGTGGGATTGCTGGGTCATATGGTAATTCTATTTTTAATTTTTTAAGGAACCTCCATACTGTTCTCCATAGTGGCTGTAACAATTTACATTCCCACCAACAATGCAAGAGGGTTCCCTTTTCTCCACACCCTCTCCAGCAATTGTTGTGTGTAGATTTTCTGATGATGCCCATTCTAAATGGTGTGAGGTGATACCTCATTGTAGTTTTGATTTTCATTTCTCTAATAATTAGTGATGTTGAGCAGCTTTTCATGTGCTTCTCGGCCATCTGTATGTTCTCTTTGGAGAAATGTCTATTTAGGTCTTCTGCCCATTTTTGGATTGGTTTGTTTTCTTAATATTGAGCTGCATGAGCTGTTTATATATTTTGGAGATTAATCCTTTGTCCACTGATTCGTTTGAAAATATTTTCTCCCATTCTGAGGGTTGTCTTTTCATCTTGTTTGTAGTTTCCTTTGCTTTACAAAAGCTTTTAAGTTTCATTATGTCCCATTTGTTTATCTTTGTTTTTATTTCCATTACTCTACGAGGTGGATCAAAAAAGATCTTGCTGTGATTTATGTCAAAGAATGTTCTTCCTATGTTTTCCTCTAAGAGTTTTATATTGTCTGGTCTTACATTTAGGTCTCTAGTCCATTTTGAGTTTATTTTTGTGTATGGTGTTAGGAAGTGTTCTAATTTCATTCTTTTACATGTAGCTGTCCAGTTTTCCCAGCACCACTTATTGAAGAGACTGTCTTTTCTCCATTGTATATCCTTGCTTCCTTTGTCATAGATTAGTTGACCACAGGTGCATGCGTTTATTTCTGGACTTTCTATCCTGTTCCATTGATCTATATTTCTGTTTCTGTGCCAGTACCATATTGTCTTGATTACTGTAGCTTTGTAGTATAGTCTGAAGCCAGGAAGTCTGATCCCTCCAGCTCCATTTTTCTTTCTCAAGATTGCTTTGGCTATTCAGGGTCTTTTGTGTTGCCATACAAATTTTAATATTTTTTTGTTCTAGTTCTGTAAAAAATGCCACTGGTGACTTGATAGGGATTGCATTAAATCTCTAGATTGCTTTGGGCAGTATAGGCATTTTCACAATATTGATTCTTCCAATCCAAGAACATGGTCTATCTCTCCATCTATTTGTATCACTTTTAATTTCTTTCATCAGTGTCTAACAGTTTTCTGCATACAGGTCTTTTGTCTCCTTAGGTAGGTTTATTCCTAGGTATTTTATTCTTTTTGCTGCAATGGTAAATGGGAGTGTTTCCTTAATTTCTCTTTCAGATTTTTCATCATTAATGTATAGGAATGCAAGAGATTTCTGTGCCTAAATTGTGTAACCCTGCAACTTTGCCAGATTCATTGATTAGTTCTAGTAGTTTTCTGGTGGCATCTTTAGGATTATCTATGTATAGTATCATGTCATCTGCAAACAGTGACAGTTTTACTTCTTCTTTCCCAATTTGTATTCCTTTTATTTCTTTTTCTTCTATAATTGCCGTGGCTAGGACTTCCAAAACGAAGTAGACTAATAGTGGTGAGAGTGGACATCCTTGTCTTGTTCCTGATCTTAGAGGAAATGCTTTCAATTTCTCACCATTGAGAATGATGTTTGCTGTGGGTTTGTCATATATGGCCTCCACTATGTTGAGGTAGGTTCCCTCTATGCCCATTTTCTGGAGAGTTTTTACCATAAATGGGTGTTGAATTTTGTCGAAAGCTTTTTCTGCATCTATTGAGATGATCATATGGTTTTTATTCTTCAGTTTGTTAATATGGTGTATCACATTGATTGATTTGCATACACTGAAGAATCCTGCATCCCTGGGATAAATTCCACTTGATCATAGTGTATGATTCTTTTATAGTGTTGTTAGATTCTGTTTGCCAGTATTTTGCTGAGGATTTTTGCATCTATATTCATCAGTGATATTGGTCTGTAATTTTCTTTTTTTGTAGTATCTCTATCTGGTTTTGGTATCAGGGTGATGGTGGCCTCGTAGAATGAGTTTGGGAGTGCTCCTTCCTCTGCAATTTTTTGGAAGAGTTGGAGAAGGATGGGTGTTATCTCTTCTCTAAATGTTTGATAGAATTCACCTGTGAAGCCATCTGGTCCTGGACTTTTGTTGGAAGATTTTTAATCACAGTTTCAATTTCATTACTTGTGATTGGTCTGTTCATATTTTCTATTTCTTCCTCATTCAGTATTGGAAGGTTATACGTTTCTAAGAATTTGTCCATTTCTCCCAGGTTGTCCATTTTATTGGCATAGAGTTGCTTGTAGTAGTCTCTTAGGATGTTTTGTATTTCTGCGGTGTCTGTTGTAACTTCTTTTTCAATTCTAATTTTATGGATTTGAGTCCTCTCCCTCTTTTTCTTAATGAGTCTGCCCAATGGTTTATCAATTTTGTTTATCTTCTCAAAGAACCACCTTTTAGTTTGACTGATCTTTACTAGTGTTTTGTTTCTATTTCATTTATTTCTGCTCTGATCTTTATGATTTCTTCCCTTCTGCTAACTTTGGGTTTTGCTTCTTCTTCTTTCTCTAGTTCCTTTAGGTGTAAGGTTACATTGTTTATTTGAGAGTTTTCTTGCTTCTTGAGGTAGGCTTGTATTGCTATAAACTTCCCTCTTAGAACTGCTTTTGCTACATCGCATAGGTTTTGTATCATTGTGTTTTCATTGTCATTTGTCTCTAGGTATTTTTTGATTTCCTCTTTGATTTCTTCAGTGATCTCTTGGTTATTTAGTAATGTACTGTTTAGCCTCCATGTATCTATGTTTTTTACGTTTTTTTCCGTGTAATTCATTTCTAATCTCATAGTGTTGTGGTCAGAAAAGATGCTTGGTATGATTTCAATTTTCTTAAATTTACTGAGGCTTGATTTGTGACCCAAGATGTGATCTATTCTGGAGAATGTTCTGTGCGCACTTGAGAAGGAAGTGTAATCTGCTGTTTCTGGATGGAATGTCCTATAAATATCAATTAAATCTATCTGGTCTATTGTGTCATTTAAAGCTTGTGTTTCCTTATTAATTTTCTGTTTGGATGTTCTGTCCATTGGTGTAAGTGAGGTGTTAAAGTCTCCCACTATTATGGTGTTACTGTTGATTTCCTCTTTTATAGCTGTTAGCAGTTGCCTGATGTATTGACATGCTCCTATGTTGGGTGCATACATATTTATAATTGTTATATTTCTTCTTGTATTGATCCCTTGGTCATTATGTAGTGTCCTTCCTTGTCTCTTGTAACATTCTTTATTTTAAAGTCTATTTTATCTGATATGACTATTGCTACTCCAGCTTTCTTTTGATTTCCAATTGCATGGAATATCTTTTTCCATCCCCTCACTTTCAGTCTGTATGTGTCCTTAGGTCTGAAGTGGGTCTCCTGTAGTCAGCATATATATGGGTCTCGTGTTTGTATCCATTCAGTGAGCCTGTGTCTTTTGGTTGGAGCATTTAATCCATTCACGTTTAAGGTAATTATTGATATGTATGTTCCTATTGTCATTTTCTTAATTGTTTTGGGTTTGTTTTTGTAGGTCCTTTTCTTCTCTTGTGTTTCCCACTTAGAGAAGTTCCTTTAACATTTGTTGTAGAGCTGGTTTGGTGATGCTGAATTCTCTTAGCTTTTGCTTGTCTGTAAAGCTTTTGAATTCGCCATCAAATGTGAATGAGATCCTTGTTGGGTAGAGTAATCTTGGTTGTAGGTTCTTCACTTTCATCACTTTAAATATGTCATGTCACTCCCTTCTGGCTTGTAGAATTTCTGCTGAGAAATCAGCTGTTAACCTTACGGGAGTTCCATTGTGTGTTATTTGTTGATTTTCCCTTGTTGCTTTCAATAATTTTTTTTATTTTTAATATTTGCCTATTTGATTACTATGTGTCTCGGTGTGTTTCTCCTTGGGTTTATCCTGTATGGGACTCTCTGCACTTCCTGGATTTGGGTGGCTATTTCCTTTCCCATGTTAGGGAAGTTTTTGACTATAATCTCTTCAAATATTTTCTCAGGTCCTTCCTCTCTCTCTTCTCCTTCTGGGACCCCTATAATGCGAATGTTTTTGTGTTTAATGTTGTCCCAGAGGTCTCTTAGGCTGTCTTCATTTCCTTTTATTCTTTTTTATTTATTGTGTTCCACAGCAGTGAATTCCACCATTCTGTCTTCCAGGTCCCTTATCCATTCTTCTGCCTCTGTTATTCTGCTATTGATTCCTTCTAGTGTAGTTTTCATTTCAGTTATTTTATTGTTCATCTCTGTTTGTTTGTTCTTTAATTCTTCTAGGTCTTTGTTAAACATTTCTTGCATCTTCTCGATCTTTGCCTCCATTCTTTTTCCGAGGTCCTGGATCATCCTTCACTATTATTATTCTGAATTATTTTTCTGGAAGGTTTCCTGTCTCCACTTCATTTAGTTGTTTTTTGGGGGTTTTATCCTGTTCCTTCATTTGGTACATAGCCCTCTGCCTTTTCATCTTGTCTATCTTTCTGTGAATGTGGTTTTTGTTCCACAGGCTGCAGGACTGTAGTTCTTCTTGCTTCTGCTGTCTGCGCTCTGGTGGATGAGGCTATCTAAGAGGCTTGTGCAAGTTTCCTGATGGGAGGGACTGATGGTGGGTAGAGCTGGGTGTTGCTCTGGTGGGCAGAACCCAATAAAACTTTAATCTGTTTGTCTGCTGATGGGTGGGGCTGGGTTCCCTCCCGGTTGGTTGTTTGGCCTGAGGTGACCCAACACTGGAGCCTACCTGGGCTCTTTGGTGGGGCTAATGGTGGACTCTGGGAGGGCTCACGCCAAGGAGTACTTCCCAGAACTTCTGCTGCCAGTGTCCTTGTCCCCACGGTGAGCCACAGCCACCCCCACCCCCGCCTCTGCAGGAGACCCTCTAACACTTCCAGGTAGGTCTGGTTCAGTCTCCCCCAGGGTCAGTGCTCCTTCCCCTTGGTCCCGATGCATACACTACTTTGTGTGTGCCCTCCAAGAGTGGAGTCTCTGTTTCCCCCCGTCCTGTCGAAGTCCTGCAATCGAATCCCACTAGCCTTCAAAGTCTGATTCTCTGGGAATTCCTCCTCCTGTTGCTGGACCCCCAGGTTGGGAAGCCTGACGTGGGGCTCAGAACCTTCATTCCAGCGGGTGGACTTCTGTAGTACAAGTGTTCTCCAGTTTGTGAGTCACCCACTCAGCAGTTATGGGATTTGATTTTATTGTGACTGTGCCCCTCCTACCGTCTCATTGTGGCTTCTCCTTTGTCTTTGGATGTGGGGTATCTTTTTTGGTGAGTTCCAGTGTCTTCCTGTTGATGGCTGTTCAGCAGTTAGTTATGATTCCGGTGCTCTCACAAGACAGAGTGAGAGCACGTCCTTCTACTCTGCCATCTTGAACCAATCTCTGGGCCAGTAGTTTTAAAAAGCATTTTCAATAAATCTGGATTTTTCTGTTTGTTATGATTTGAATAATAGAAATTATAGAAAATAAAGTTCAACAATATCTTATTGGCTGGTGAGAACGTCAAGGTTTCAAAGGGTTGACACATCAATCGCTCTACTTTAGTATAAACCAGCTCCATCAGGCTGCCTTCCTCGTAGTAATGCTGTCCACATCCCCCCACCACTCCTTCCCATTTCTCAACAGTAGGTGTTAGCAATCCCTCCCACCCTCAAAAATCTGACCTCTCCACCTCTCTCCTCATTTTCAGCAGAGGACTGACCTTGCCTCCAAACACCATAAAGAATAAGCCACTAGATGGCAATCCCTTAGATTGTCGCCCCCGCACCTGCAATGCTCCAGCATCTACACCCTACCTTCCTCCTTCCCTCCCATGAGGTTCTTTAGATTACCATCCCCTTTCACCTCCTCAGTGGCCTCACTCGCCCATCAGCATCTTTTCCAATAAGCATTTAAACTGCCTACTTGTCTGTCTTTAAATTAACAAAGCAAAACCTCCCAATCTCTCTACTTTCTAGCCCTGATTCTGTCTCCACAGCTGTCTCTATAGCTGCCTTCCACCCCTCACCTCCCAGCCCTTCCCAGACCCACAGCAATTTTGACTTCATTCTCCCCAGTCCACTGAACTGGCTCTAGCTGAAGTCACCGAATGGCCTCATGTTTACTAGATCCAATGGACCCCCTCAATCTTCCTAAACCTCTTGACAAAGTGCAGTACACGAGAGCCTGTCAATTAAACCCCACTCCCCCTCAGCTCCCGTGCACATACTCTCTGCCGCTTGTCCTCAGTCTCCTTTGGGGTTCTCTTCTTCCCAGTTTTCAAATGTTGGCTTTATTCTCTTCTGGGCCCTCTGTCCTTCTAAGAGTACAGATTCTCCTTTGGGGCAAGTTTCTCTGCTCCTACGGTTTCAATGACCACCTATGTGATGATGCTGCCAAAATCTATACTTGAATCCTACTGGAAAGGCACTCATCAAGCATGTCCAGAACCCATCTCTCATCATCATCAGTCACAAGACTGCCCCCATTCCATGCATCTCCCACTTCGGTCAGGGCCACCACCAGCTGACTGGATGCCCAAACCAGAATTCTACCGGGCATCACCTTGGCTCATCGGCAGCCCTCAAGTCAAGATCATCAAGTGCTAACCATTCTACTATCTAAATGTGTCTTGAATCTAATCACTTACGCCTGGTGGTCAAGAACAGTCTGCCTGAGTTCAAATCCTAGCCCTGCCATTTACAACTCTGTGACTGGGCAAGTCCTGGCCTTCAGTTTCCTCACCTATCCAAAGGAAATGTCAGTAGTGTATACAAACTATCTTTAGAGGGTTAAATGAGTTAATATCAATGAGGCACTCAGAGCAGTGGCTGGCACAGTAAGTGCTGTGTCGGGTAGATGGTCCCCTCATGGTTATCGTGCTCATCATTCATCACTACCTGATCCAGGCCCTCATCACCTCTTGCCTGGACAACTCAAACCTCCTTCTAATTGGTCTCCCTGGCTCCAATTTGCCTCCCTCTAGTCTAGCCTCCACAGCATGGCCAAAGTGACCTTTCTGAAATGCAAACCTAATCATGTCTCTCCCCTGCTTCCAGCTGTTTCCAGTCCCTTCTCCTCACCAAGGCTTGCAGGCTCCTGCCTTCCCTCCCCTCCTCACACCTGACCTTGCACTCCAGCCATAATGAGGTCCTTTAAGTTCCTCTAGTGCATCACGCTTTCTCCACTGTCCCTGTTCTCTCCTCACTCCTGCTCCCTCCTTCAGGTCCCAGCTGAAATGTCCCTTTCCCCAGCAAGCTCTCCCTGACTCTCCAAGTCTGCATTTAAACACCCCCAATAGGCACCAAAGAGAATGCTGTACCTTGCAGTTATTCAGCCATTGCAACTACCAAATGACATGAGTAAATAACTCCTATTCTGGTTTGTCATGGAACGGGGTTCACTTTTTATTTCAGGGCCCCCTTTCACTAAAGCATACCTAGATTCTAGTTCCATTGAACACAGGGATGCCTCTCAGTATGTCTCACTGGGGATAAGGGAATGTGAGGATTCTCCAATCAGCATTTGATGGCGGCAGATGATTAAAAATAATGGTGAAAATGGCAACAGCTAACACTCACTGTACACTTGCAACGTGTCAGGCACTGCACTGAGTAAACCACACACCGTAGTCATCTCACCATCAGGAAGGTCTGAGGACAGCACTTATCCCCACCGTACCTGTCAGATCCCGAAAGGCAAGTCCACTAATCAGGCCCAAATTCCTCTTCTGAAACTGTTCACAAAACAAAGCTAAATGTTCTTAATTAAATGTCCTCTCTCTCTCGGACATGGTAGGCAGCCATGAGCTACTCTAACTTTTCCTAATAAGCAGCACAGCAAAGTTAGGACCAGGACTGAGGGCTGCCAGCCCCTCATTCCTGACTTTCTGTTATTTCTGACAACTTGGCCAACTTGACTTAGACTACTGCGGCAATTATTTGCATTAATGGAACTGAAACTGGTCTCTTTAAAGAGTATAGTGTACTTTGTCCAAATGTCCAATATCCTTTCTCTTATCCTACACTCAGCCAACACAGCCCCATCCCCAAATTTCAATGCTAAAGGGGTTGGGACTTTATTCTTTTTAACTTGTATTCAGACTGACTGAAAAAAATTCTATGAAGTTTTCGCTGTCTATTCACAACTTCCAGTAAGGCTAAAAAGCACTTTTTACAGCTAATAAATTCCAGTTTAGAAAGGTTAAATCTACCAAGCTTTGGAACCTCACCAAAATGGAGGGAGGGGGAGTGTATAACATGGATCAGTTTGTTAATGTATTCTCAAAAGCTACCCAGTGACAAAACCAGAACGGATGAACAAGAAGAGGGTCTTCACTTTCCTACAAAGCGAGTGGCCTTTTCATCTCTAAGACTTTGGTGCTTAGAGCTACACTTGGCCGGCCTCAATACCGGGAACTGCCAAGAGAAGTTTCTGTGCTCGCTGAGGGAGGAGAGGCACACTAACATCCTGTTCTTTTTAACAGTTCTGATGACATATATCCAAGTACTTAAAGTCAAAGTTTTGAAAGATGCTTGCTTTATTCTGTTAATTAGCCTGAAACCCAATGTTGGAAGGAAGAGAAGTGAACAGTATGTTCCATACGCCATACAACTTACTAAAAGGGAGAAAGAGACAAGTTTGAAGAGAGGATGAGGGGAGAAACCCATTGGCTTTAGTAAATGAGTCACAGTTCTGTTCATAAATCACGTTCAGAACAAACTATAAACCAGGATTTATAAAAAAAAACACATAAGAGCATTTTTATAAACCACAGTCCTTACATGAACTCAGGGTTTTAGATGAGCATCTCTGGGCTTGCCTAAAACTTCTGTAAAGTAAACCACTACCAATCCACATGAAAAATGGTTTCTTTCTGAAACTACTGACTGTTCGGGTAGAACTTAAGTATTCATAACTAACAAGATAAAATTCTTTGTGGAATGAGGAGCTTTCCAGCTTATGAACAGGGATGGGTACTTTCAGAGGTATGGATGTCAGGACTCAGACAGCATCCGAATGCTAAGGATGATCCTGCAAGTTTAATTTACTGTCCTGTTTTTTAGAGACAGCATGTAAAGGCTCCATAAGCAGCATTACTGGTTTCCTAGGAAAGAGCTCAGTTGAACTTTAACCCACCACAGAAGTGCCTTTATTTTCTGATCACTCTACATGCAAAGCTAAGGGAGGATGAGGATGGAAAAGAAAACAGAATCACAAGATCACCACCGGTAGGCACTGCTTTTAAAAACTCGTGCCAATATTCTGAACAGCATAGGTCTGCCTGGAAGAGCAGAATAACGAGAATAGCTGGACCAATTCGGTGGAAAGTGATCGTAGGACCACCAAGAAGTAGTTTTGGGCATTTGTGTGGAAACACTGCGCTCTGTGTTGGGCTAAAAACCTTAAGCATCACTTATCTACTTTTGGATGAAGATAAGGCTTTTACTTAATCTAACACTGAGCTGGTGGTAGCAGTTAGAGATTATGTAATCTGAGCACCTACAAGGAGAATAATACTGAAGTGATTTGTATGGAAGTTTGCATTTTCAGTACTGCTTTGAAGCATGATGTTTAGTGACTTAATGAAGTAAGCAGTCAATTCCAACAGCTTTACAGGTAAAAACAGGGGCGTCTTAATAAGGAGTTCCCTTTTTATTCTCACTGGGCCACATTAATTTTACAAATATAACCACTATTATTTCAAACTCAATTCATCTGATATGTCTGCCATTCCAGCTTGTCAACATTTTAACTACTGCTGTGTGCTACATATAAGTACATCTCTATCACAGACACCCAGTTATATGCTATATACTTTACATAACTTATTTACACTACTACACGTTATATAGTATGTTGATTCCACCCTGAGAATATCTAACAAAACTAAGATTCACAGAAGGTTTGAAAAAGGAATCACAAAAGGAACTGACAGTTAACGTTTAAACCCACTCAAAGTGTGTGCCTGGTGTATTTGAGAATCTGTACCAAAAAAAAAAATAATACATATCTAACTAATGGGTTGAAATGTCACTTTTTTTTAAGACTGAAGGGATTAGTATGACCTGGGATCCTTTTAGGTATAGAACGTTTTGTTTTTAACAGAGGAGACCTCGAGGAGTAAAACCCTAATTTTCTACCTGAACCACAGATGAACAGAGGCACCTCATCAAACACGTGTCAGTGACTGGGGCGGGAAGAGAGCCCAGCACATGCTCTCATCCCCATCCTGCCTGCTCAGCTCCCCCACGAAGGCAATGGGGAGGGAGAAGCTGATGGGACAGTGAGTACTGGGTCAAATATGCAAGTACAGTGAGAGATACGAGATGGAAAGCGGAGAATGCTCTGGGCCCCGGCTGGAGCTGGACTGACTGGGTCCAAATCCATCCCAGCTCCAACCCTGGCTGCATTTCAACCATGAGCAGATGTCCCTGTCTTTATCTCTTAGGGTCTCAACTACGAACATGAAGATAATAACAGTACCTACCTCATAGGATTGTTGCGAGAATTAAATGACACACTACAAATAAAATGCTTGGCAACAATGCCTAGAACATGGTAGGGCTCAATGAATATAAACTTTTCCCATTATCATCACTGTTACTGCTTGGTTAATTCCCACAGGTGATCCCTAGATTACTTCTTATCACAATGACCTTGACAAACTACACTATAGATAGATATCCAAGTACTGTATTTTTTGTTTTGTTTTGTTTTGTTTTGTTTTTTAAGATATAAAACAATATGGAGGGCTTCCCTGGTGGCACAGTGGTTAAGAATCCGCCTGCCAATGCAGGGGACACAGATTCGAGCCCTGGTCCGGGAAGATCCCACATGCCACGGAGCAACTAAGCCTGTGTGACACAACTATTGAGCCTGCATTCTAGAGCCCGTGAGCCACAACTACTGAGCCCACATGCCACAACTACTGAAGCCCGTGTGCCTAGAGCCCGTGCCGCCCAACAAGAGAAGCCACCACAATGAGAAGCCTGCGCACCATGACGAAGAGTAGCCCCTGCTCACCGCAAGTAGAGAAAGCCCGCGTGCAGCAACGAAGACCCAACATAGCCAAAAAGAAATAAAAAATTAATTAATTAATTTTTAAAAAACAAAACAATATGGACACCATGATGGACACTCACTGCTATTGGTATAGAAGGTTATAAAAAAGGTTATATAACTATTACATTATATATTTAGTACAGAATCATCTTTTGAAAAGAATATGTATGTCCATATATATGGCTGGAAAAAAGACTAAGACATATACTATCAATCTGTGAGCATGGTCATCTCTGAGTGGTACAATTATTATTAATGATTCTAACTTTGTCCCCTTTTGCTCATCCATTTTTCTAATTTTCTACAATGAACACACATTCCATATTTATACAAAAGATATGAGAGACCAAAATTCTCAAACTAAAAAACAAAAGCATGGAAGACTGCTGCTGAAATTGTGAAATTGTGCAGACATGTGCAATACCACCTCCAATGCAAGAAGCATGTGATGACATAAAAGGGCACACAAAGGTCAGGTAAGGCCAGAGGACACTCCTGGCAGAAAGAAAGTGAACTTGGCTTTGAGCCCTCCTCCAGCTATTTCCCAGCCATGTACCCTGGCGAGTCATTTATCATGGCCTCTGTTTATGACCAACTGATGGAATCAGTTTTGACCTCCTGCAACAGGACAGAGATAACCACTCTCTCTGCCCTGAGAACTTAGATTTGGCTTCCAGCCCACGTCCATCCTAGCTCTCCTCCCGGCTCCGTCTCTGTCTCCGCTGGTTCCTCTATGCCTCTTAGCTGCTCATCGTCCCAGTGCCCAGGATTCAACCCTTGACCTCTGCTCCACTCTGTCCACTCTCAGCCAGTCTATGGCTTCAATTCCACTGATAACCCAACTATTCCTAAGTATCCATCTTCAGTTCTGACCTCTTCCTTGAATTCCAGGCTCGAATATCAAAAATTGCCCACTGGAGGGGCTTCCCTGGTGGTGCAGTGGTTGAGAGTCCGCCTGCCGATGCAGGGGACACGGGCTCGTGCCCCGGTCCGGGAAGATCCCACATGCCGCAGAGCGGCTGGGCCTGTGAGCCATGGCCGCTGAGCCTGCGCGTCCGGAGACTGTGCTCCGCGACGGGAGAGGTCACATTAGTGAGAGGCCCACGTACAGGAAAAGAAAAAAAAAAAATTGCCCACTGGAGATAATTTTTTGGAGGTCTGGCAGGCATCTCAAACTCAACATGGCCCAAACTGAGAGCATGACCTCCCTCCAACCCTCAAGACCCGGTCCTCCTCACCACAGCTGATGACAACCGAATCCTTCTCGTTGCTCAGGCCAAAAGCTCTGTAGTCACTCTGGGCTTCGTTCTTTCCCTCATACCATAAATGCAAGTCTATTGATCCTACCTCTAAAATACACCCAGAACCCTACCACTTCACACCACACCTTCAAAGCTACCACCCTGGTCCAGGACCACCCTCTTCGTCTGGGATTATTATTATTGCAGAAGCCCCCTAACCAGTCTCCCTGCTCCCACCCACGCCCCCTGCAGTATCTTCTGAGCACGGGAGCCAGACTGATACTATTAAAGTGTCGATCCATCACGTCACTCTTCGGCTTGAACCCCCCAAAGGTTCTGCATCTCCCAGAGATAAAACACCAAACTCTTTGTGCTGGCCTACAGGTGCACACGCTCATCTCCCACTACCCTTATCTTCACTCCACCAGCCCCACTGGCCTCCGTGTGGTTCCTCAAACAAACCAAGCAGGTTCCCACCACAGGGCCACTGGACTAGCTGTTCCTTCTCCCTAAAATACTGTTCTCCCAGATAGCTAGCTTCTTACCTCCTCCAGGTCCATGTCTCTCACTGAGGTGATTCCCCTGCCACCCCCTTTTAATATTATGACGACTCCCACACCCCAGTAACACACCCCCTGTCTCCTTTCCTTGTCTTCTTTCTCTTCATAGCAGTTTCACTACCCAACATAACTTGTACTTCACTTGCTTCATTTATTTAAGGTCTATCTCCCCACAGCTAATATGTAAGTTCCACAAAAGCAGAAATTTTTTATTGTTTTGCTCCTGACCTAGTACCTAGAACAGAGCCTGGCACATAGCAGGCACTAAATAAATATTTACTGAATAAATAAATAGGATTAAAAGGTACCTGTCCTTACCTCTCTCAGAGTTACATAAGGAACACATGAAAATCGGGAATGTGAAAGTAACTATTGAATAACTTGACACTTAGCTCAATATGTGGATGTTGTTATTATCATTTCTATTATATTGAAGATATGTCCCAAATCTTGCCAGATATGGCCTGAATTAGTCATGCTTGAAACTTGAACTACGATTCCCCACCTCCCTTTTAACCTACCTGTTTCAGTACAAAGGTGGTGATGGGAAATTCCCACAACACTAGGATTCTGTAAAGGATTAGGTTCATAGATCCACTCAATGTCTAAGCCTACAAATGATTATCTTAATCACAAGTTGGGATTTTTCTCTTCCCTTGGAGAAGAATATGGAACGACAGAAGGAGAGATTAAAAGATTAAGTGTGATCACTTAAGAGTCCAGAGAGTGCCTGATCTCCCGTTATTGTGTATCAGAACCCTGATGACAACCATGTCTCTCACCCAGGGTAGATTTCTGTGCAAACTCTATTTTTTTTTTTTTTTTACGGTACGCAGGCCTCTCACTGTTGTGGCCTCTCCCGTTGCAGAGCACAGGCTCCAGACGCGCAAGCCCAGTGGCCATGGCTCACGGGCCCAGCCGCTCCGCGGCATGTGGGATCCTCCCGGACCCGGGCACGAACCCATGTCCCCTGCATCGGCAGGCGGACTCTCAACCACTGCGCCACCACGGAAGCCCCTTCTGTGCAAACTCTCAATGGACAGAAGCTTGGGTTCTGTTCAATGATCTCCATCCAGAAACTGAGAGTATACAAAATATTAACACCAGGAGATACAGAAAACAGCATGTTTCATGATGATACACCCAGAATTACTTTAGGAGGCACCAAACAGAAATGACACGGAGTTAGAACCCTCTTCTCAATGCAGATGCCACACAGCCAAGTAGAAAACTCAGTTGGAAGACATTTACTAACCTAGATTCCATCTTGGCCGGAATGACTGTTTAAAGCTCCTCTTTATGAGTTGCAAAAAAACCATAGCCCTTTAGAGGCCAATAATAGTAGCTTTTACTTGCAAAACTAACATTTACTCACTGCAGCTAAACTGCAAAGCATTGTGAACCCTGGAGAGCAAGGTAATTAATCTAATTAAGCTGAACACATAAGGGTTTTCAAGTGGATAAAACTGCATCGTGGGACACCTGAGCCCAGCAGCAGTGCCTGCTCCATTCACGGAGCAGGCAGAGGTGAGAGCAAGCCAGTCCTACAGAGCTCAGCCTTGAGTTTTCCAAGACGATTCCCTTCATCAGACCCTCCAGCCCCTTTAGAAAAAAGCAACTTATAAGATTATATCCTATTAAAGACCCTAACATCAAAGTCAGAAAACTGACCGATTTAAGACTTAATCAGCTTAATTGTGAGATTCTGCTTGTCAGCAACATACCAAGCCTGTCTTGTTCCTTTCACATCATGATGTGGAGGCTTCATTACTCAAGAAGCGGAGGAAGGAGAGAATCAATCAGAAAGAATTACACAAGTTGCTACAGAGAAGGCTTTCAGTTTTCACTTTATGTCAGTGACTCACTCCGTGAGAATACTGCAACTCATCCTCATCAAACTCAGCTTCTTTTTCCTTCGTTAAAAACAAAACAAACGGGACTTCCCTGGTGGCGCAGTGGTTAAGACTCCATGCTCCCAAGGCAGGAGGCCCGAGTTCGATCCCTGGTCAGGGAACTAGATCCCACATGCATGTCGCACCTAAGAGTTCACATGCCACAACTAAGGAGCCCGCCTGCCGCAACTAAGACCTGGCCCAACCAAATAAATAAATAAAATATTAGAAAACCAAAACAAACAACAACAAAATAACCCAAATTATTTTGTATCTGGACTCTCTTCTGGAAGTAACAACGCAGTCCCAAGAAGGATCAGATGGAAGGGGGAACTGTTTTAAGGAGGACACACAGGCTTGCTCACGATTCATTCTGCTAGGACCCAATCCAAGCACACTTGGAGGTTTTCAGCAGGTATCAAGAATAATCTTGCCTGTGGATGGTGCCTTACATCTTACACTTTACTTCGGCGTATAACATGCTTTACATATTCTAGCGAAACTAGAGAAAAATAAGTGAATCCATATCAGGGACTTCTCTGGTGGCGCAGTGGTTAAGAATCCACCTGCCAGTGCAGGGGACACGGGTTCGAGCACTGGTCCGGGAAGATCCCACATGCCGCAAAGCAACTAAGCCCATGTGCCACAACTACTGAGCCTGCACTCTAGAGCCCCACGAGCCACAACTACTGAAGCCCGTGTGCCTAGAGCCTGTGCTCCGCAATGAGAGAAGCCAAGGCAATGAGAAGCCCGCGCACCAAAACGAAGAGTAGCCCCCGCTCGCTGCAACCGGAGAAAGCCCGCGTGCAGCAACAAAGACCCAACACAGCCAGCAATAAATAAATAAATTTAAAAAATGAATCCATATCAGACCCAAGGATTACAAACACAGACACTCCCTAGTATTGCTGATGTGACATTTTTTTCTTTCAAAGAGCAATGATTTTTTTTTCCACTTGCTCTTGACTCCATACTGGGTTTCATATTTTTATCACATACAAGTGAGGAAATCTGGAGTTAATGTTCCAACAGGCACTCCTTCCATCAGCTTCTCACAGAGCCTAGCACCTGGCTTGGTGCGCATCAATGTTCGCATTACGACATGTCGTCATTTCAATAAATAGAACTCAAGTGTTACAAGATAACCCCAGGTTCTTGGGAGACATGAGATCTGACACATGTGAGTACCTCATTATACATCCAGGCCTTCTGCCAAGCAGAAGGAACAGAGGGATCACCTTCTAACATAAATGTTACAGGTCTCTCCTGCTCTAAGGATCAAGTCCAGTATATTTATTTCATTTACCACATGGGTCATTTTCCCTCCACTGTAAAGGAGAATCAGTGAATAAAAGCTATGTTAGTACAGCACAATGCTAGAGGATTTTAAACAAATCAGTGAGGCAAATCACTTATGGTTTTCATACCAAGCATACCTCGGACAGGCTCCATATAAATATTCCTTTCAGCTCAGAACACCATACATATACCACTTTGAAATACTGTACTCCACATGACCAAGAGACAAAATTCCACTGCCTTAGGAAATATAGGCTCACATGTTTACACTTTCATCTTCCATGCAGGCCCCATGGTCTAGGGGGATAACACAGGCCTGGGATTGGAGAAATCTGTGGGGTTACAGGACTTCCTCAGTTGCTAACAGCTTTCAAGTTTGGGAAAGTTATTTAAATTATATCCCAGTTGCTTTATCTCAGAAAGAGGGAACAAAGGTGACTACCAATTTCTAACTGCAGCAGAAGCAGCTAGACTTTGGGCAATTCCAAATGACTCAAACTACAAACATCAAGTTAATCTGTCACCTAAATCTCCCAGTCTTACAGGTGTGCCTTATAATTTGTCCCTCAAGTACCAACCAACCCACACACCTTCCACAAGAGCAGGTTTCCAGCTCTTGTTGAGTGAAGTGTCTGGAGGCATTTCTCATCATGTGCAGTGTTGTACAACCAGTCTCTTGAAGCACTTCTGTATACTCAAAAACCACATCCATACTAGGCAAAGGTTAAACCACAGAGTAGCTGAGCTAAGTAGCCTGCAGAAAACGGAAGCAGGAGTCACGCTCGCCTCTGTGCCAGGTGACCTAGAGTTAAAAAAACAAAGGGCTTTGGAGGGCAGAGGATCTTCTGATACCTGTAGTCACTGTGCTCTGCACACCACAGTGATGAAACCTCAGCTGGGGACGTGTTTCATGATATACAGCACGAAAGAGCCAGGAACATAGGATCTAATGTTTCAATTGTCCTCATAAGCCAAAAATTACACTGCATCTGTGAAAGCCAGAGACCACGACCACCCATAGCAGACCAGCAGAGACCAGACAAGATACAAGATTAACTAAAATGTCATCAAGGTACACAAACAAAGGAGGAATAAAGGACACAGTGACTCCACAGGTTACAATATTAACAGAACAAAATGCCATTCTATAGTGGTTCAAAGGAAAGAATACACGGAGTCACTGTTACCATCACTGGACACACACATCTAACTTAGTTTACTCCACTTTCCAGATCCTAAAATAGAACTAAAACAATTTCATAAGGATCATTTATTAAACTAGCAGTGACCTTCAAATTAAAACACAGGAGAGGGCTTCCCTGGTGGCACAGTGTTTGAGAGTCCGCCTGCCAATGCAGGGGACACGGGTTCGTGCCCCGGTCCGGGAAGATCCCACATGCCGCGGAGTGGCTGGGCCCGTGAGCCATGGCCACTGAGCCTGCGCGTCCGGAGCCTGTGCTCCGCAACGGGAGAGGCCACAACAGTGAGAGGCCCGCGTACCGCAAAAACCAACCAACCAACCAAACAAAAAACATAGGAGACATAAGACTAAAGGCTTTTACATCACATCTTACCAGGCACATCTCACTTTCCTGCGCTAGACAAACGCATACTCTTGTGGGGGGGGGGGGCGGTGTTAAACCATGCCCTCCCCAGGCTGCAGAGGTTCACTTGGGTGGGATGCAATGACTCTCTTCTTCAGAGGACAGGCTTTTTCAAGGCAGAGTGATAGTTAACCTGAGCTCACTTCTGCAGCTGGTTATCTACATAATTTCTACTGCAGCCATTTATCAATTCAACAAACATTTATTCAACGCCTACTCTGTGCCAGGTCCTGTGCTCTCAGCGTGGCTTCTTCCTAGCAGACAGAGGTGTACCCAGGCCCAATTAATTTCTTGGCTGGGTTAACTTTCCAAACCCTCTTCGTGTTTACCTTTCCAGCAATGCCAAATTCATTCAGTGCCTAAGGTCACCAGCATCCTAGTTTCGTGATGCTCCTTTAATTACATTTTGGTGCCAAGAGAGCCCTTTCCCTTGGTTTCCAAGCTCATCTCTCTAGAAAATCCAACCAGCTCATGTTCTTTGTCTTCCCTCTTACTCAGTACCTCATTGATCTAACAATCCCATGATGAAGTGCCTTGATCTATAAGGGCTCATCCCTTTCCTTATTCAGGCAACTCTGATATCCTACCTTCCCTACATAATTCATCTGAAAATAATCTAATCTCTATCTGTATCAATCACCTCCCCATGAAAAAGTGTCAATAATAATAGCACTGACCACTTCGTAAAACACTTTCAGTTACACCATCTCAACTAAGCCTCACCAATACTGTGAAATAGCCAGTACTTCACTCATTTTACACATGAGGAAACCAAATAGAGAGAAGCAACCAAGTCCAAAGAGACAGGAATTTGAGGCCTGGAATCTTAAAATGCCCTAAGGGAATTTAAAAGAGTAGGATCCAGCAAGGAGTTGTCAGGAAAGAGCCTGGAATGAAGCTGCAAAGGTTAAATTACAACGTATATAGGAGTTATTTCTTAAGGAACACTTGCACATCACACATGTTAATCAGTAAAAAAGGAAAACATCCATTTGGCTCTTCAAGAGTTAGAATTTTAAAAGAAGCATGATCCAGAGGGGAGAAAAACTGACTACAAAGAATTATAAAGCTTAAAAAAAAAAGAGAGCAAGGATTCCAGGATTCTCAGACAAAGAAAGTGGAGTTCTGTCAGCAAGGTGAGAGAAGAACCTATTTTTCTGCCCCAATGTCCCAAAAGATTAAGACCTGGTGGGTGACGTGCCCACATGCTGACCACAGAGGTGGCCAAACTTTCAGTTACCTGAACTCACGCTCATACCCACGAGCCTCGTTCGATTCCACCCAAAAGTTTTCTCCTTGCGAGGAGCACAGTAGAAAACACAATTGTTAAGAAAATTTTTTAAAAAGTAGAGCGGGATAATTTCCTGTGATCCACTCAACAAGATGGACCAATGCTCTGATTTTCTTGCCTACAGCTTCCCAAAGGCCCTACTGCAATGGACAGCTACATCTGGTTGAAGAAAGTAGGGAACTGAGAGTCAATCTCAGCCTAGTTTGTATTTGATAACAATCTGTGTATCAAAGTATTCATAGATAAAGGGATATTCTGTTGTTTTTCTATTTAGCTAAAAAATGCCATGCTTTTACCATCTGACTACTAGAGATACTTCCCTTTAGGGTTTTGTTGTGTCCGGATTTTGTTTTGTTTTGTTTGTTTGTTTCTTCATTTGTTCATTTCACTCATTCATTCATCAAGCTTTCCATTGAAGTGGCATGTGCTATACAGGACTGTCATGCATGCAGTACAGGTTTTGTGACAAAATGTAAAACTAGGCCTTTATAAAACACCATTCCTTCCTACCAGGCGACAGCTATATACCTTTGAAGAAGTCACAATACTTCTTTGAAGAGGTTCCTCATTAGTAAACGAGGGATAACAGAATCTACCAATTCCGTGTTAAAAGTGGTTTTCTGAAAGCCAAAACCAAATGATCAATCTGAAAGTATGCTGTAAGTATTACATGGATACAGCATGGATCTCTGTGGATCAGGAAACCTAGTAGAAAAAGTGTAGTTACCTTCAAGAAACTTCCTAGGAATGTGCGTGTGCATGGCACGTTATGTGCCCGTGCGTGTTTTTTTTGGCAGCCAGAGTGGGAATGGCTTTGTGTCCTCCAAGCAGCATTATCATTACCCAGGTGCAACTATCTCTCTGCAAGCATCTGAGTTCAAGGTAGAAACAGAACTTGGAGACAGTGTCTAGATACCTGACCTCAAATAGTATGGATATTATGTTGCTGCCATACCAACATCTATTTCTAGCATTCCGACTCTAGACCTCTTTTTTCACTCTGCTCTTGATCCAACAGCTTGAATGGTGGAGAAGATACCTGAAATGTCCCAAGCCCGTGATTTTGTGATCAGGGAGTATCATCATCTCCACCCTGCTGGTGACCAAAAGCTGTCTGAGAGTCACTTAAAACAAGTACCACTAGGAAAGAACTTTCGAAAGGAAACCCTAGTGGCTTCCAAATTGGCAACTTAAAGGAACCAAACGTTAGTGAAGTCACATAACAACTAAGGGCAATTTTATTAGCCTCGTTCAATGAAGCAAAACTTGGACCAAAAAACCTCATTATTCAAACCAGATGCTGATTTTGTAACATTTACTTCAATGATGAACTGTTTCAATTTTCTCTTATTTTGAATACGTAATATAAAGCAGGCAAATCACTACATTAATAAAGGCACACCTGAAATTTATAAAGTCAGTTTGAAAAAGAACTGAATGTAGGAAACCCGTTTTCAAAAGTTTATTGCCAGGAGCATTTTTTTCTTTTTTAATCATGTGACAAAAGAAGTGCAATAATGGGTTTAAGACAAGATCAATTATGGGCAGCAATGAAATTACCCTTTAATGATGATTAGCCCCAAATCTTGATTACTGTCAGCTCCTATTATCTGGTCACAAGGCACACAAAGTGCTGTGTTCCTCCATCTCAAACAAGAATGAAGGATGGGCCCTCAAGGTGAGGGGTCACATAAGACAAGGAGGCAGAGGAGGCTGACCACAGACCCCAAGTGCCTAAGAGAAAGCAAAATGTTTATAAGAATGTCTACTAAGCACCAAGGTTACTTTTTAAGAAAGCCTGATAATCTCCCTCTTTCAAATGATGAGTCTCTCTCTCTTGTCCGAAGAATGAGGAGGAAACAGATCTCAACTCCAGAAAAAAAGTGAGTATCTCTGGTGACAGATGCAGCTGGGTGGGTCCTGGGAGAATGTGCAAGCTGACCATGGGGAGCCCAGAAAGACTATTATGCCTTGGGACATAATCCCAAAGGGAAAGGGGAACACTCCTTGGATTTGGGGCTATTCAGAGGTGGCAGAGCCCGGCTGTGCAGTTTCCAGGTTCTCAGAGTTGGGCGCAGTGAAATGCTACCCTGCGAACAACGCAGCCCAAATACCAGGGGCCACTTCCGCTGTTTTCTGAAGACAGAACTAGAGCATTTTAGAGATGGGAAAGATCAACGCCTTCATTTTACAAACCAGGAGACTCAGGACCAAGGAGGTAGAATGAATGGGACTAACTAACAGTAAAGCCAGTTCTCCAGCCAGGCATCCTGACCCCTGCCCCCACTCAGATGACCGTGAGGCTCTGAAGAGCAGTTTCTAAGGATTGCCGCTGTCCAGCAATCACTGCAGTCCATCACAATTAGGAAAGGACACACTCCTCTTCTGCCTTGGGTGTGCTCATTTGGCGATTCAACACCAGACAGTTGCAAAAGACAATCTACATTCGCACTGGAGCTATAAATACTATTTATCAAAACCCACCATGGTCCAGGAGCCGTATTAGCACCAGTGTTCATTCTCCTTGCAATGCTCACAACCCAGGAGGTGTTTATAACCTCATGTTACTGAAAAATGAGGCTCAGAGAGGTGACGTAACTTGTTTACGCTCACACCACCAGGTAAGTGGCAATCCTGGCTTCAGACCAGTTCTTCTAGCCCCCTGAAAACACTGTGCTTCCTACTACACCACCAGCCCTCCAAGTTTTGCAAAAGAAAGCATTCCCCATCCAAATGATTATGACCGTGGCACAAGAAGCTATGCCTAGTGACAATATCTGAATTGTAATATAAGAAACAAATGGATCCTGAACAATGGTAAGAAAGCTTCTAAAATCTGGACGTAAACATGAGTCTTCTGGTGACTTAACTAAGGAGAGCAGTTTCCCGCAAAATTCCAAGTTTTTCCTTCCTAAAATCTTTGTTCCACCAACCCTGGATATTCTGTTTATTACTCTTATTTCCTCTTTCAAGCAAAAGCTTAAGACCCCACAAGCAGATGAGGACAACGGGAATTTTAAAAAGCAGGTAAGACGGTCACCAAAGTAAGATCGACAAGACCATGGAATGATGGAGAACTTCATTACTATTCTAACTCATAGCCTTCTTGTGGCCGGCCAGCCTCCACCCGTGCTTTCACCTTCTGGCAACTACCTGCCACCTTCACCTTCTACAAACACGGGCACTCGGCCAGCATGGAGATTTCTGTTCTCTGACTGAACAAACACCTTTCACCTTCCAGTCAGAACACAACCCTGAAACCACGATTCATGGTGGGTTTGGTGCTACTGACATCTTCGCAGTTTGTAGTCTTCTGCCCGTAAGAATCTTGCCTGGCCTGTTTAAAGCTAGAACATTCCAAAGAGGTCTATTCTTTTTTTTTTTTATTTTACTGAAGTATAGTTGATTTACAATGTTGTGTTAGTTTCAGGTGTACAGCAAAGTGATTCAGTTATACATATGTATATATCTATTCTTTTTCAGATTTCTTTCCATTATAGGTTATTACAGGATACTGAATATAGTTCCCTGTGCTATATAGTAAGTCCTTATTATTTACCCATTTTATATACAGTAGTGTGTATATGTTAATCCCAACCTCCTAATTTATCCTTTCCCCCTCACTTCCCCCTTTGGTAACAATAAGTTTGTTTGCTATGCAAAGAGGTTTATCTTTAACCAAGCGAAGACCTGCAGGGTTTGAGCCTGCTTTCCTCAATACAAAGGCCAGGCAGGTAAACGGGTGTGCTCTCAACAAAACACAACCAACCTCATTTTCCTAGTGACTTTTTGGAGTTTATTTACTGGCAGTTTCAGGTTCTGGAAACACAAAAACAATCGGCTCTGCCCTCCAGGAGCTCACAGTCTGGTGAGGGTGACAATACCCTTGAAAAGATGAATGGTGGTATCAGATGATGAGCGTGAGAACACGCAGGTATACCAAATACTATAAAGAAATAGGACAGAAGAACCAGGGAAGCGTCATCAAAGAAGGAGCCACATGAATTGGGTTTATAAGACAAGTAGGAATTTTCAAGGCAAAGAAATGCAGGTTCAGGACCACTGCAAGCAGAAGGGACTGTACATTCAAAGGTTCATATCTACGAAGAGGCCTGCAGTCTGGGGAGTGAAGAAAAGCAGTGTTTATTCACGAGGGAGGTAGGGAACGGGTAAAGGAAGCATCTCAGACTATTACAAAGGGTCTCTATAGGCTCGTAAGAGTCAGCGAAGGTTTTAAAGCATGCTTAGCTTTTTTTTTTTTTTTTTAAAGAAAGTAATTCTGGCAGACATGGCCAAGTGTGGACAGGACTCTAAATCAGTGCTGTACAAAAAAAACTAAACGCGAGCCACAGAGCCAAGCCACATATGTAATTTAAAATTTTCTAGGAGCCACATTTAAGGTAAGAAAAAACAAGGGAAATTAATTTAATAATATATTTTAACTCCCTTAATCCAAACTGTTATCATTCACTATAATCTGTCAATATTTTGAAAATTATTAATGTGATAGTGAGATAGTTTACATTCTTCTTTTCTCATGCTAAGTCTTTAAATCTGGCACACTTACAGCTCACCTCAATTTGGAAGAGCCGCATTTCAAGCGCTCAAAAGCCAGATGTGGTGAGTGGTTACCATACTAGACAGCATAGCTCCAGATAAATTACATACAAGACCCACTTAGCAGGCTGTAGCCAAGAGTCCAAACAAGATATGATAAATGTCTGGGGAGCTATTTCCAGCCCTTGGACATATGCTAAAGTGCCACTGAAATGCAATTTTACAAACATGTAACTTATTTTTTGTTTTGAATAGATAATAATTCACATGGTTCACAAATAAAAATAATACAACAAACAGTGCTACCCTCACCCTTTTTCTGTCTACCCCCCCACCCTCTCATTAAAGACAACCATTTTATTAAGTTTCTTTTTTCTGTTTGCTTATCCTTTCAGTATTTCTTCATGCAGATATGAATGTAGACTCCTTTCTACACCAAAGGTAGCACACTACCTACTCTGTTCTACACCTTGCTTTTTTCATTTTAATAATATGTCTTGGAGATCTTTCCATATCACTGCATGAAGAGTTTCCACGTTCTCTTTAAATGCTACACAATATTCAATTGTATGGATGATTCACAGTTTATTTCACTGGTCTCCTACTAATGGATATTTGAATTGTTTCCAATCTTTTCTATTATAAACAATGCACTAATGAAAAACCTTCTACATACGTCACTTTATATGTATTCAGGGGGTACCTGCAGGGAAAAAGTACCAGAGCCAGATTGCTGGGTCAAAGGGTAACTGCATTGGTAATCTTGACACAGCTAAATTGGCCTGCATAAGGGTTGTGCAATTTTGTACTCTCAGGAGTATGGTGCACATCTGGTCAACAATGTACGATTATCACATTTCAGAAGTTTTGCCAATCCAATGAAGTAAAAAGTGCTACTTAGTTTAAATTTGCATTTCTCTTACTATGTCTGAGTCTGAAGATCTTTTATTTGGTTTAGAGACAATCTATATTTCTTGTTCTGTGAATCATATGTTTGTGTCCTTTGCCTATTTTTCTACTGGTTTGCCAGTCATTTTCTTATTCATTTGTAGGAGCTCTTTATATAGAGAGATTAGCCCTTTGTCTACTGTAAATTTCTTCCCTCAACTGTTATTTGTCTTTTGAATTTACTTATTGTGTTTTTTACCAGGCAAAATTTTTAAATCTGAATTTAGTCTAATTTATCAATCTTTTTCTTTTCAGGTTTCTGAATTTTGAGTCATAGTTTAAAAGGCTTAACTTTTAACTTCAAAGTTAAAAGGAATTTACACGTTTCTTCCAGTCCTTTCATTTTAAGCAGATATGAATATATATTCATATGTTGAAATCCTTGTTAAAAATATCATTTTCACTTTTTTCCAAACGAAGTAGACCAGACCATTTTATGAATGCCTTCCTGATTTCTCCCTCCTTTCTTTTCATAATTCTTTTGAATATCACACTGATCATATAAATTGAACTGGTCAAGATGGAATTTATTTGAACGGTATGAGATACAGAAACAACTTCATCTTTCTCCAGATAGCTACCCACTTGGTCCAAGACCATACACTAAAAATTTCATCACTACCCCACTGGAACCATAATTTTAAAATACTTTTCTATTTTTATAGACAGCAACCTGGATTTTTATAAACTCATGGTTCTTATTCTCTAGTCTAGACGTTACAGAGGTAAATACAAGTTATGATCTTCACTTATTTACAGGAACTGCCAAGTTTTGTAAAAACTGCATTCATACAGCGGTATCTTTACACCCACGTCATCCTCAATAGTTTTTCAGCAGACGCTTGACCTGAAAGAGATATACAGACACAAACTGCCACTGAGAAATTTACAGTTGCGAGGCTGCCAAATTGTTTTTCGCGAGTCATTTGTTTAAAAGGCAAGCAGCACACCACAAGGAAAGTTTGGCAAAACTCTCATCAGTGACAAAATTCTGGTTTATCCAAGTTCATTTTAGGTAATCACCAGTGTGATATTCAAAAGATTTATGAAAAACAAAGAAAGGAGGGAGAAAAGAGAGGGCGGTTCAGAAGATATCTGGTCCACCTGAGTTGGAAAAGTGAAAACTGATTTTTTTTTTGAGTTTTCATAAACATACATAAATGCTTCATGAATTTGTGTGTCATCCTTGCACAGGGAATGCTAACCTCCTCTGTATCATTCCATTTTAGTATATGTGCTGCCGAAATGAGCGTGGAAAATATTCTTTAACAAGAATTTAAAATTCCCAGTCAATTCTACTCAGAAGTTTCTAGTAAACCAGAACTTTTAAAGTAAAAATGAGAAAGGTATAGTATTCTATAGGTATTCTATGTCCTTTTGTTCCAATATTAATTCACATCTGCTATATTAGCGTCTGTCAAGTTGTATTCAATAAATGCATACTGTATATTGTCATTTGAGGTTGTGAAATTAGTCATTATAGCTCAGTTTCTAAGAGAGATTTAGACACACACACAGAGTTTTGAGCAGTATACCCTTCGAAAATAGAAAGGAGATCAGTTCCTATAGAGGATGCTCATGTATTTGACACAAATTACGGAGTTCTACATAGGGGATAATAGTACCAGAAAAATAACAATGGCAACAGAATGCTCCGACATAAGTAATAGAGGAAATGCTGGAGAAGTGGGCCAGGAGAAGAATCCTGAGAAGTCAAAACTCCCCAGACGAGAACAGAGCATAGCTTCCAGGATGTCTGTGATGTTTCTAAAAGAAAGAGTCGGGGTAGAAGCCACCAGTCCTGTGAACAGAGGTGGCCCAGGGGTGGCCTCCCTGTCTCCCCATCACCCCCCACCCCACCCCACGTCCCCTGAGCCGCTGCTTCTCAAGTCAATGACTCACAAACCTGATCTCCAGCCCTGAGACGACGCTCTTGAATTGCAACCTTTTTTCAACTTGTGAGCACCTCATAGAGGCAATTCACCCCCATGCGCTACCTAAGAGCCCCTCTCCTCCAGCTAAACCCTACCTGCTCCCCTCTATGTCATCTTCCTCTTCTCCTAGACACCTTCACACCTTCCATTTTAGGCATCTTTGACTCTCTTCACACCCCACAACAGCCAATCCCGCATCCTGCTCTCCCCTCTTGTTTCCAATGCCCCTCATATTTCAGACCCTCCTCATGACCCTGTGCTTACTTCCTAATCTCCTAACTGATTTCCTTGTTTCCTCACTCCCCCATTTACAATCAATTCTTTCCTAAATGGTACTTTCTCCAAAACCTCCAATGTTCCCCATTTACTTACCTGCCAGTCTGAAGTCATGTCATTGATCATTTCATTCATTTAATTAATATTTGCTGAGTACCCACTAGGTACCAGGCACTATTCTAGGCATTTGGGACACAGCAATAAACAGACAATAAATTCCTGCTTAATTTTGTCTTAGCCTGTTTTTTCCCTCCCCTTCACCCCACTAGTCCCCTAGATAACTGTATCTATAAATAAATCTAGACCAGAAGTTATATTCTGGTATATTTACATATTCAAGGATGCCTAACAAGCCTCTACTAAGTGTTGGATCCAAGACTGAGCAAGACAGATGTCTTTTCTATTTGTCCCACTCTGGCCTTCCCTTCCCTTCCTGCTCTGCATGCCTTCTCCTTTCCTCGCCCTCTAAACCCTGCCCATCCTGAAATACACAGTCCAAACCCTCCAAACTCTGTAAAGACTCCTGGGCACTCCGGCCCGTGGCAGGGGCCATCAGCTCCTTTCTGTCTTATGACACCGTTTACCTTGTGAAAGTGCTTAAAGTTTTCATGCTGCTTTGTTTTGTTTTATTCTTCATTAGTTTAATGAAACTTCCTAACTGGAGTAGAGGTCTTTCAGGACCGGATGCATCTTTCCTAGTAGAATTCCACAATCACAGAACATAACAGCCAAGGAAACCCTCTGACTCCAGTTCATCAAACCCATCTTGCTTCTTGAGGAAACTTAGGCAGGGAGAGGTTAAGTCACAGTATCAAGTGCTAAAAAATAAAGTGAATAAATATGAATGGCAGATGAGCGGGCATACTGCCCTTTGTCCCACAGGGTAGAAGATGTCTGAACTGCTAGTTGCAAGCAGTTCTTTTCCCCTGGAATCCATGCATGTGTTCCCAGGTTGTCTGACAATTTTCCGACGGCCACTGCTGAGCTGAGGCCCAACTAACCCAGAAAAGCCACCCCAAGTGATGGATTTGCCCAGTTCTACACTGTTGCCCTCTTTCCAGTTCCCCACTGCCTGCAGACTGCTTGAGACCTCAATGACGCTAAACAACTCAACTCTAAGGCATACATTTTCCAGATGCCAGACCGCTCGCCCCTTACCGCCCCTGTGAAATCCGGGGCTTCCCTTATCTTGCTGTATCAATGCTGTGTTCTCTGCTCTGGCCTGGGAGCTGCCCCTACAGGAAGCCAGAGAGCACCCTGAAGGAGGTGGCTGGTACCAGCAGGAGCACCCAGGCAAGGTAACGTGGAACTGCAATTAAAAGTATCTACAGGGACTTCCCTGGTGGCGCAGTGGTTAAGAATCTGCCTGCCAACGCAGGGGACACGGGTTCGAGCCCTGGTCCGGGAAGATCCCACATGCCACAGAGCAACTAAGCCCATGTGCCACAACTACTGAGCCTGCACTCTGGAGCCCGTGAGCCACAACTACTGAGCCCATGTGCCACAACTACTGAAGCCCGTGCGCCTAGAGCCCGTGCTCCGCAACAGGAGAGGCCACCGCAATGAGAAGCCCGCGCACCGCAACGAAGAGTAGCCCCCGCTCGCCGCAACTAGAGAAAGCCCGCGCGTAGCAACGAAGACCCAAAGCAGCCAAAAATAAATAAATAAAAACATTTAAAAAAAAAAAAAAAAAAAGTATCTACAAGTTCAAAATAAGAATAACCCTGTGAGAAGTATTCTTTGGAACAGGCTGGTAGAATCCAGAAGTCATCTATAAAGCCATGAGATGTGGCATGATGTGCAAATGCCAGGATTTTTATCATGAGCTCCGTGTCTATTTCCCTGTATTCATGTTGATCTGCTCCCCACTCTTCACACGAAACCCAAGAGGGGATGTGGGGTGTTTTCATCCCACTCCGTGTGCCTACTGAAATGGCAATGGGCACTCAGTAATGTTTCCTGAATCTCCTCAAAGTCAAAGACCAGTTATTCTTTGCTTGAGCTGAAAACAAGTCAAATTTAACAGAAGCACAGTCATGCACATGTGGCCAATGTAGATAAGGGCGTCTCCTGTTTGTACATTTCTCTGTGGGGCCCAGAAGAACTGATAGTCTTAATTGGCCACAGATTATAAAGCCTACATTCATCAAAGTAGACTGGAGGTAATTGCCCTTCAGATGTTATTTTAGGCAGCTGTTCCATTATTCACAAGTAAATCTGTGCCCTCAATTTACAATAATCCTTCGATGTCGTGGTCTTTCGGTATAGCTGAATCCCAAGACCTTGGAAGCTACCAGTAGCTCTCTCTCAAGCCAACTTTGAGGACTGTTTGGTGGCAATATTCACGAGGGAAGAAAAATCTTGGTTTTCAAGATCAAAGAATACTCCTTACATTTAGGAAAACCTTTGAAATGGAGAGACTTCCTACCTAACGGCAGCTAGCAAGTGGCCTTGTTTATGTCTATTTAAGTAAATGAATTATTAAAAGCAGAAAAAAACATTCTATGCTCCAATTTTAAATCTTCTTTTATCTGATTTTAGTTTCTTTGGGGGAAAGAAACAAAGATTCATGCCTGAGCCAAAAGCAAACGACATACGAGTTCTTCCGTCAGAGATAGAGCTGTCAGTCTCTTCTGATGTGCTCCCAACGTTGTGTTCCAGCTTCTCCTCCCATACCTCCCTGCAGACAGACCTCTTCCAAGCAGTCTGGACTCCCACCATGTCTGGAACATGCTCTGCAGCTCAGCTTCCGTGATTATCTGAATCTCGCTCCCCAGAACTGGGCCACGGTGACCTAGGTCAGCCTTACGGTAACTGCTGACCCAGCTCTTTCTAGTCTCTCCTGCCTGGAGCTGGGAGATTGGTTTAGGCAACGAGGGTGAGGCTGGGCCAGTGAGCAGGATTTAAGGGGCCCTCCCAGAACTGCAGAAGAGGAGGAGACACACGCTGGGGGACCACTGGCCTGAGATGTCAGTGCAGCCTGTCTTCTGTTAGTCCAACAGACCTGAACAGACGGATCAATAATGCATCACTGCTTCTAAGGTCAGGTCCACCCTGGAGCACCTCCCACCACTGCCACCCACTCAGTAACATAGCACCCATTTGTTTTTTCATTCATTCATTCTTTCATTCATTCATTCTCTATTTAAATGAGCCTCTGCATCGGTGTAGGCAGATACATCTCAATATGGCAAATCTAGTAAACTCCTAGTTAGCTTGAACCCACTCAAGTATGAACTTCCACTAACTGGAACAATGGGATTCCTTCATATAAGGACACTTGAGCCATAATAAACACACCAAGTTATGATATTCTATCTAAAAACGCCTCTCCCCTTTCTCTACCAGAAGAAATCAGTTATATTTATACTTAAAAATACAGATGTCACTTGTCCAGAAGTCTTTTCCAACTCCCCTGGTCTTCCTAGAAGGCTTTCTAGCTGTATCTCCAACTACACCCTCCTTTACACTCTCCTCTAGCTACACTGCCCTTTTCTCAGTTCCTGCCTTTCATGTTAAGCTGCTTTCTGCCTCACGGCCTTTAAAGTCTATTTCCCCACTAGACTGTCAGCTCTATAAGAGCAGGGACCATGACTGCTTCTATTTATCATTATAGCCACAGGGACCAGCACAGTGCCACACAGTAGGCACTCAGTAGCTGAATGAATGAATGACCTTCTACAGTATTTGTGTCACTAAATTCCAATTGCCCAATAGTGTATTGGCCCCAAAGCCTGGCCTCTGCCCACTATCTCAAAGCCAAACACTTTCCCACAATTCATTTAAAAAGGGAAGTGGACATTTGTCCCTACCGCCTACACCTGGTATATCCACATCCAGTAACAATGAAGGATAAATATAAGGATCTTATGAGCCTAGAGGTGATGACCCTCACGTATTACTAAGGTCAGAAAGAAGCGGTCTTAGAATATATCCAAAAAGATCAAAATAAGAACTAAAAATAAAGGGGCAGGGTAGTATTATTGAATGTTTCTGAGCAACCCTGACCTAACCAGAAAAGTCATAACCAAAGAACCCAGTCTCCTGACTCCGTTTCAGTTGGTTTCAGTTGTTCTGACCATTGAGTAGGACCCAAGCCAAGTGGAGACAGCAGTGTGCCATGTGCAGCTTCTCGGTTAGTGCCCCTTAGTGGCTGAACTGTTCCCCCACACCCCCAAATCCACATGTGGAAGCCCTGACCCTCAGGACCTCAGAACTTGACTGTATTTGGAGATGGGGCCTTTAAGATGTGAATAAATGAAAACGGGGCCCTTAGGGTGGGCTCCAATCCAACGTGACTGGTGTCCTCATCTCAGAAGAGATTAGGACTCAGACACACAGAGGGAAGATACAGGGAGAAGAGGGCCACCTGTGAGCTTGGGAGAGAGGCCTCAGAGGAAGCCAACACTGCTGGCACCTTGAGCCTGGACTTCTGGCCTCCAAGCTGTGGGAAAATAAATGTCTGTTGTTTAAGCCTCCCAGTCCGTGGCGCTTTGTGATGGCAGCCCTAGCAAACTAATGCAGTGCCCAAGCAGCTCTTGCGGAAAAGGGAAAGAGCATTTGCCAAGTACGCACTGCCCGCCCTGCTCTTTACAATCCTAGGTGTCATCTTTTCCCCAGGGCCGACCTTCCTTCTTTATCTGACAAATGAGCACCCTGAGGCACAGAGCCACAGAGGGGGCTGAGCCAGAATCTGACTCCGGGGCTGCTTCCAAATTCCATGCCCTCTTTTGTACTGTACCTTCAGGTCCTAGAGACCAAACTGGAGTATAAAATGTGAAAGCAGATTCTAACTGGCTTTATTTTGCCCTTAGAAAATGGGCAAGATCACCATTTTAGCTTAGTTGAAGAACCAGATGCATTTGTATGCATCACTCGAATAAAGTGATTGAAATGCTGTGAAACAGATATGAATAGAAACTAATTTTGCTTTACAATGAGCATTCTGACCAGATCAATACTACAAAATGCTAAACTGCAAAATGTCATTACAATTTCAATGCAACTGCCCAGGTAATTGGTTCAAAGAGGCACTTATGGTAGTTTAGACGGTATTTTCTCTTCATAAGAGCAGGGGTCTATTATGTAAAATAAAGTCATGAAAATTTTAATTGCACCGCATAAAGGACAGAACCTGGTCTAGCCCACAAACCCTGGCAAACATGAGAAACAAAACGCAGATGAATGCTTAATCAGATGTCTGTCACTTTCTGAATAGTGTCTGAATAGTGACTAATATTCTAATTATTAAGTCACCACACTGAGAAGGTGCAATTATGGAACAGGGAAGATTGCTTTAATTATTTTTGTCGTTAGCCCACAATCTGTGAGGCCTTTGCAAAAATATGATTTTAGTCCCCATAAGCTATAGAGGAAGAAATAATTAACAGTTAAAATTCACTTCCCTCCCAACCGAAGCATTGAAAAAAAAGGTTTGAAGTTGTATTGACAGACATGACTAACAACTGTGATCACAGAAATAAATTTAGTAAAATGATAATTTATCTGTCACAATTTACCAAGGGAGAAAAAGTACAGCACAAGCCGCTAAATTGTAAAGTGAAATGAAAGCAAAGATAGAACCCAGTTTTTAATGAAATGCAGAACGTTATTAATTGGTTTCCTAGCAACAGCCAGGCTAAAATTACTTAACATGTATGCTCTATCACATGCAAATATGAGTGTTATCGCTTAAATGTTGATTTTAGTTGGTCTTTTCAGATGCAAATCCAATGTGTAAAATGAATGTAAATGTTGACAATGCTGATACAAAAAAAACCCCTGATTAACATCATTCTGGTGTTCAAAGCACCAGAGTTGAGGATCTTCCTTTTGGAAGGATTGCAAGCTGCCTGGGCTGCCATCTTCCTTAACCTGTCCTCCCTGTCTCCCCTCACCCCAATGCAAGCATTAGAGATAACTAACAAAATAGTACTGCTGGGCCTTGCTGAATTGCCCTACAATTATTTCTCATTAAATGATGGATGGATGATGCTTTCAGCTTAGAGTCCAATCAGATGATGCAAGGGGCTTGCCAACCCAAGACCAAGGTTGATCTCAAGTTTGATTTTCCAGACAGAAGCAAACCTTCAGATGACTCCATCAGAGCCCACGCAGACAAATTCCCTTCAAAACTGCCAAATAAGCCACTCTTCTACTCTACCCGGCCTCATCTGGCAGCTCAAGAGCAGCTGGAGAACCACCACGTTCCACAGGCAAAAGAGGCACCAAGAAGGGGTGGAAAGCATGTAGCCCCCTCACAATCACCACCACCCTGTAACACCCACTCCAAGGAAAAGCCATGTGCTTGCTAGGCTTTCACTTACTCATGCAACAAACATTTATAGCATAATTACCACTTGTCAGGAAATGATCTAGGTGCCGGAGAGACAGCAGTGAATAAGAAAAAAAAATCCCTATCTTCAACTATCTTAGTGCAGGAGAGAGACAAATAAATCAAGAAACACATACACAATAAAATTTCAGGTAGTGATAAAAAAAAAAAATAGAAAGAGAAAAAGTAGCCTAAGGAGGAGAGGAGGATGGGTAGGGTTGGGTGGACCACGGTAGATGAGGTCTCTCACAGGGTGCCTTTGGCACAGACTTAAAAAAAGAAACAAAGAAGCCAAGCAAAGGCGGTGGGGGCATTAAGTATGATGAGGCACAGCGTGGGAGGGGGCCCTGATATGAGCAGGGCTGCTTTGAGCCAAGTTCCCCCACCACATGCCAACAAGACTGCACCCCTAAGCCCCTGCCTCACGGTATTTCAGGGACACTGTTGTCTCTAGGGCCACCTAGGACTATACTTCAAGACTAAAAGATGGAGCCTAAGTCTGACATATGTGGAGGAAAAAGAGGAGAGTCAGTCCCACTGAACCCTAAAAGTTCTTTCCTTTCTGGATCAAGGCTCAGTCCCCTCCTGACCTCCGAGAGTCTTCTGAGCCAACTGGAAAGTACATTCTTGGACCGATCTCCCCTAGAGGAGGTGGGGTGAGCATTTCTGGCCAAAGCCCCCTGCCTGAAGCCTCCAAGGGATGGGGATTAGACAAACAGTTTATTCCAGACACCCAGTCAAGGCTCTGGGATATTTCAGGCAGTGGTCAGCAGCTCGGGACATCTATTCCAAGTTCTGAAGCTTGCTTATGAAGAGAAGTGACAAAGATTCTATGGACAGCTCCATACCAGGCCAAGGATCCCCAGACTAACCTTATGAGTACTGGGCCAAGGGAAAATGGATAGATTCTTCTTCCAAATATCACACTCTAGCCTTGTAAGCCATGTCTTAAGTCTCTGAAGGCTTCAGAAGTTACTATTGGGCTTCCCCGGTGGCGCAGTGGTTGAGAGTCTGCCTGCCGATGGAGGGGACACGGGTTCGTGCCCCGGTCCGGGAGGTTCCCACATGCCGCGGAGAGGCTGGGCCCGTGGGCCATGGCCGCTGAGACTGTGCGTCCGGAGCCTGTGCTCCGCAACGGGGGAGGCCACAACAGTGAGAGGCCCGCGTACCGCCAAAAAAAAAAAAAAAAGTTACTATTAAACACAAATGCCCTTGAGACACGTGAAACCTTAGGTGTAGCCCACCTGGGGCTGCGGTGGGGCTGGGGTTTAGCTTGGGGCATACAGATGCCAGTGATGGGACCTAATCTATCTGGTTGGCCTAGAATGAATGGTGACAATGGCACGGTCTGCAGAGCAGTTGTCACACCTGTCTGGGTGATACAAACATTTCACTAGGCTTGACTTAATTCATGCTAACCCACCCAATTAAACAGAAGATAATCCTCTATTTGCAGCATCTCATCACAGTTCAAGGAGGCTATATTGCATTTTGAGTTAAAAATTAAACAGGTTGTACATGTGACCATAGTCTTGGTCCTGGAGATGTTTCGTTTAGGCCTGTGGTTCTCGAAGCAGCATCAGCAGTACCTGATGAGCTTATTAGAAATGCATCCTCACAAGCCCAGTCCCCACATTTACTGAATTAGAAATCTGGCAGTGGGCCCAGAAATCTGTGTTTTAACAAGCCCTCCAGGTGATTGTATGCATGCTAAATTTGAGGGCCTTCCGAGGCCAATTCAGCAAGATGGTGTACCTCTGAGTTTATACTTAGCACTAACTTGCTGCAAATTATTTCAATCAACCGGAAACCAAGGATAGTTGTTCTGTACCTTCCGCACAACGGCATGCATTCAAAATAAACACACTAATCGTGTGAATTCCTGACACAGTAACTTTTTCCAAAGAATGCACCACTCAGAACACAAGATGCTGATTTACTGATTTCTTAAGATAACCAATTGTTCCCACGAAGAGAGAAGTGAAAAGAAGCAAAGTTAGTTATTCTTTAGGGAACTTGAGTTTGGTGTAGCCTTCTGAGAGAACTTTGAGAACCAGTTCTCTGGTTCTAAGGCTGTCAGGGCTCCCTCCTGAACAACAGGAGCTCCCCACAGTGGATACAGGGTCCTAGGAGGGCTAACTGTAAATACCCTAAAACCCTTGCCAAGTGGATGACTCCCTCTAATTCTTATAGTTTAGAAAGAACGTTCAATCTTCAGTGTCCCTGACAATAAAATGGATGTTATACGGGCATACATTCATTAAAAACTCTGAAGATGAAAAAAGAATCTAGGAGATGCTCTAATCACTGTTAAGATAAATATACATGAGGAAACCTGCAATCAGAAGGGGGCATCTCAGACTGAATTGTGCATCAGAATCACCTGTGATGCCTGAGAAAAACGCAGACTTCTGGGCCTAATTACCAAACATTCTGAGTCACATGACCTGGGGGCCAGCATTTTGCCTTTTATAGAAGCATGCCCAGGTGATTTTGATGCAGGGATCTGTATTTAAATTACCAACATGATCACTTCTCCAATTTTCAAGGGATATTAATATGGGGTTTTTTTTACATAGGAAAATAGAACAATCCTACAAGCAAAAGAACTACAAGCTCCTTTTTCTCTACATGTGTGCTAAAGCTGGAGAACTTTAGTTGAGAGAAAGTTTGTACGTATCTTACATTAAAGTAACTTTTTAGTAAATAATTTTTTTCTGATTACCAAAGTTACACATGTTCATTGTAGAAAAAAAATAGCAAAAGGGAGAAAGTAAAAATACCCATAATCTCACAATCTGAGATAACTTGGTACATTATATTCTTCAGATGACTTGCAGGCTCTTACACACACACACACACACACACACACACACACACACACACGTGTGCACACACACACTTAAAAAATAGTGGGATCCAAGTATATGTAGTTGTTGTAGTATATGTTTTTTACATCTAACAACATTGTCAATATCTTTTTTTACCAGTCCTTGATTCTTTTAGATATAAAAGACAGACTGTCTAAACATCAACTCTCTGTTGCTAAGATTTTTTTTTAAAAATCAAGGAATTAATATTCTATTCATGTGGCCAGTACATAAATACAAATATTTGTGTCATCTGTACAAGTATGCTAAAAATCTCATTATTGCTTTTATTAAGTGATTTAGCATTGACACAGTTTATTAGCAATTTTTATTAGTTCATTAGTTCATTTTAATGAATGTGCGCCCAATACTTGAAGGCCTCTAGACATATATACAATATATTAATACAACAAGTATTCACTTTAATGAAACTTATCAGACCAAGGTTTTTCTCATTAAATTCAAAAGGAGCCAAAAGGCTCTAATGGAACAAAATTGAGACAAAAAACTTTTTTAACATGCCCCTAGAGTCTATAAACTTTAATTCTATTCAACCAGGATGCGGTCAGAACGTAAATGCATTTCACAGAACACACGCATCATAACTTGAAAGGTAAATTCTTTCATGTTTTATAAACGGGGCAGAAAGAATGTGAGTTTATGTGACTAGGCCACAGTCACACTCCCCTGCTCCCTGGTATCAAAGAGCTTGCAAGGGCTTCAACATTTAGCAGTCATGGGAACTTAAGTAAGCCACTTCAGCCTTCTACGCTTCAGTTTCCCCACGTGGAAAATGAGGATGCTAATAAAGAATGTCCGTGTTACTGATTTCCCAAGGGTTTTCTGAGGGCCAAGTGAGATGATACACGTGAAGTTCTAAAGTACTACTCCAATGTAATCCTCAGCCTAGCTGGTATCTAGCTCTCTGAAATGGGGCTGACTCACCACTTCTTAGTCTACTGCCCTCCCACCATAACCCGAAATCTCTTGAACACAACAGATTGGACAGAACACAAACTGTCTGCTTGTTAGGCCAAAGAATGAGGAATAATTCAACCTTTCGATATTTGGCCCGAGAACTGCTTTACAACTGAATCGGACCCAAGGATCCCTTACTGTGATCATGAAAAGTCAAAGTGATGTATTCTGGGAAGTTCTTCATGAATAACAGTTCTCTGGGAGTGATAGACATGGTCCCACAGCAGGCTTATCATCACCACTACCTGGAGAGCTTTTAAGAAACAAAGATTCCCAGACCCCACATCAGAGATTCTGGTAGGCTTTTAAGGTAACCACATAGGAAATTTTCAGATGCCCTGACCTATCACAGTAGTTTCTAAGCTGAATTATTCTTGACATTAAAAATTGTTCATTAGATTCCGTAAGACTCGGAACCCTAAGAACAATATGACTGAAGGGCATGTTAGTGATCTGTATATTCACAAAGACAGAAGGTCCTCAAAACTGCTCTCTGCTCACTTCAACAAAAACATCTATATAAATGACTACCTGCATATGCACAATGAACTTTCCCCTTAGTACCCAAGAGTAGGGAAATAACAAAAGATTGCCACTTCCCTTCGAAAACATTTTTTATTTCACCACAACCTTCTCTGCTTACATAAATAATACCACAATATGCACTAGATGATTATAAATGGTTTAAAATATCCTCAAGATCATAATTATCATCTCCTTTTCCTTCTCTTTTTCCTATAAACAACAAGCAAAAAGGACAGACATTTGGCCCCTACAACCTGTTCTTTGCACATATTGACAAAGCTCTGGACACAACATTCTTTTATTCATTCAACAAATGACCAAAATAAGCATTTCTCAGCATCAACCACAAATCCGCAGAGCATATCCTACAATTTGCATAAGGGTTCTGTTACCATTCTTTTAGACAGTCAAATGTTGCCTGAGTTTTCTAACCTCTGGGTTGGGAAACTGGGCTGTCACTTTGCCATGGGCATTCTGTCTCCAAAGTTCCCTCTACTGCGGCAAAAGCAAGAGTACAGTTTCCAAAATACAATACTGTTATAGATATGATTCTTGAATCCGATGGAATAAAAAAATGTCAACATACAAACTTTCAAATTTATTGTACTAAGCAATCTCACCTGGAACGTAAGGGTCAGGGACTGACTACATAAAATACTGATTAAAAAAAAAACCTCTTTGATCCTACTGCCCCCATGATCAGATGTTGCTTGGCTAAAACATTTCTTAGTTGGAATCCCAGCGAGAATATCATTATATGTAATTTTCCTACTATAACTGATGAGATGGAATGTAATAAGTGCTCATTTGGAAAAAGATGTGAGTTATTGGTCACTTGGTTACCATTAGAGATTACTAATTAGGGTAAACAGTATGTGGCAGCCTTGGCCTGAAAGACAGCAGTGAATTCATTAGGAAGAAGAAAGGTCAGCAAGGCTCAGTAAATTTCTAATATTGACCACAACATGAAATCAAGTTGTGTTCCAAAACCAGAACTCATTAAAAGTGCGGGACGGCGGGTGGTTAAAGGGAGCAAAGACTGTTTTGCTTACAAGCTTGAAAACTTGTGGGAACAAATTATCAGGATACTCATAGCTTAGGGGAAACCAGGACTGCCCATAAAGATTTCAAAGGAGTGAATTTCAAGAACGAGGCAGGATTCTTAAGGGTGGTAAGAGAGGATTAGGTAGAAGTTATAAAGCGAAATTACTGCAAAGGCAATTCGAGTCACACATAAGGAAGCAATTTCCAGCCATAATTTTAATTAGGAACCCAGAATGATCTTCTGCGTAACGATGGCCCTTCATCATTACCATTATTCAGAATTACCCTGCATCCGCATGCATAAACATAGAGTGAAAATGAAACATAGATGTGGAAGAAAGGTCAACCATAATCAAATGTTTCTTATCCTACAACTGCAGGTGAAATTTTCCAAATAAAATACCTGAATACAATTAGCTCTCAATTTATAATCAATTTACGATTGATCAACCCAGAGAGCCACCACTCTATCCCACTCTCACTCCCAACCCGTCTCTGACCCTTCACACTACTCCCAAGTATGGAACTGCCTGCTGCAAAAGAATCTTTATGGATATACATGGAACTCTTGAGAGAATCTGTGAGCGGAGGAAAGGACGAAGCCATACAAAGCAGACACTTCTAGCCACAGAGGCAAACTCCAAGCAAGCAAGGCTGGTCTCGCCTGTCCAAAACAGGTCACCCTCCAAGCCTCTCAAATGGCTTACTCGTCTTTAGTTTACCATCTTATTCATTAGAATAGAGGATTCATTTGGCTTAACCGACACTCTTTTAAAAATGTAAATAATTTTATAAGCAGACCAGACCCTATTGGTTATTCACGCCATGAATCAGATTTGATTTCCATCCGCCAGCTATAATCGGCTGCCGTGAAGATATGAGAGTTTTGACTGAGAATGGTTAAAAGGGTAAGAAAGGTAAAATTAAGTTTAGAAAATGAAGTGCTATAGGGATAGAAGGGAAGGGGTACCACAACGGGGAAATCAAATTAAAGACTCATAATGCCTGCTGCCTAGATAAAGGAATACAGATAGAGATGATGACAGACACTATGCAAATTGTATTTACTATTAAAAATCTGCCAGGAGCACCCAGGAAAGGAAACAGAATTTTTTTTTCCTCTTTTTGTTACCTAGCAGCAACTTGCTCTCAGGACCCAAAATTCAACCTAGTATGAATAGCACTAGAGTATGGCTTCAGCTTAAGATAAATGGCCTTTTGTGCACTACTCTTGACACCTACCTGCTGTAACAACTCCATACTGTGGTCTCCTAGGACCCCACCTTCCCATTCAACCTCACTCACGATGTTCCAACCACACCAGCCTTCCTTCTGTTCATCGAACAGGCCGACTTGTTCCAACCTCAGGGCCTTTGCACTTGCTGCTCCCTCTATCAAGAACAGTCTTCTCGGGGCTTCCCTGGTGGCGCAGTGGTTGAGAGTCCGCCTACCGATGCAGGGGACACGGGTTCGTGGCCCGGTCCGGGAAGATCCCACATGCCACGGAGCGGCTGGGCCCGTGAGCCATGGCCGCTGAGCCTGCGCATCCGGAGCCTGTGCTCCGCAACGGGAGAGGCCACAACAGTGAGAGGCCCGCGAACCGCAAAAAAAAAAAAAAAAAAAAAAAAAAAGAACAGTCTTCTTCCAGAGAGTCTTTCACATCACTCTGGTCTCAGAATAAATTTTGCCTCTTCAGATCGGCCTTCCCTGACCCTAACCAATGTTGTCCCACCTACCACCCACAAAACTCAAATGTAACTGTCCACTTTTACTGGTCCCATTGCCTATTTTATTTCCTTCCTAGCAGCTTGGGCCTATCAAAAATGTTGTTCATTTATTTGTTTACTTGTGGATCACCTGTCTTCCTCACTAAAAGCCAGGTTTTCAGGTAAGCAGGAGTGTAATCTCTTGCTCACTGTCCTCTAATCTGTACACTGGGCACCGGCATGCAGTAAACACTCCATGAATACTGGTTGTCCCAAAAAGAACTTTTAACAAACTTATGAGACACGACCTCTTTTCTTTAATTTAGAGATTTCACCATTATAAAAAGCATCGAGGGCATATGCAATGACAATCTCTAACTAAACATTTATGGTTTTAACATCCGGAGTTGGGTCTCTACTGTTGTTTTAAATTTACCAGTATCTGTCTTTTACTAAAGAAACAGAACACGACCCTGGTTTCTGAGGAGCACCAATCAGACCCCAGTCTACAAGTGATTTTTTTATATACCCACATGAGGTCATTTTAGTTAGTTTCAAAACAGGATCTTATAGTGACAATACAAGCTTCAGGGTAGGGGACTTCCCAGGGATATGAGAACAGAGGATTGAAAAGATGTGTGTGTGTGTGTGTGTGTGTGTGTGTGTGTGTGTGTGTGTGTGTATAACTCCTGCAGTATATTGTCCAATCCTTTTTTTTTTTTTCTTGCAGTACGCGGGCCTCTCACTGCTGTGGCCTCTCCCGTTGCAGAGCACAGGCTCCGGACGCGCAGGCTGCGGACGCGCAGGCTCAGCGGCCATGGTTTACCGGCCCAGCTGCTCCGCAGCATGTGGGATCCTCCCGGACCGGGGCACGAACCCGTGTCCCCTCATCGGCAGGCGGACTCTCAACCACTGCGCCACCAGGGAAGCCCTGTCCAATCCCTTTTCATGCTATCATTTATCATATTCTGTTTTGTATTATAGTTATATATCTGCGTTACCTCTTCTGGACTGTAAGCACCTTGAAGGATGGGATTCATATCTGATTCCTCCTACCTCTCAAATGCTGAGCATTGTGCTCAGTAAACACCAAACAGATGCATGGATGATATTCCATTATTACTCAAAATGAAGCAAACTATGAGATACCTTGTCTGCAAAGTGGCCATTTTCCTAAGTGATAACTGAATAAGTGGGGGAACTAATCTCCTTATACAGTAACATCGTCAATTACTATTGAAAGACACAGACTCTTTGAAACACAAACCTGCACTACACTGCATACACACAGAGACACGGGTCTGAGTGAACATTAAACACGGGAAGTTCTAGTCCCAATGTTTCTGTTCCCGCAAACTAAAATCCCCTTTCTCCTCAACAGGCTCTATGCCTAACGACAGAATTGTGTTGCTACTACAAGTGTGAACTGAAAGGCAGACATGAGACAGAGCTTTCACCATGTGGCACAAAATATATGGTTTAAGATGTAGGGGTTGCTGCGTGTTACAAGTTTTACAATTGTCCTTATTTCAGCTAATTGCTTATAAGAGCAAACAGCATCCTGCCACGTGCTCAGGACCACATGTTCTGTGGCTGTTTTAATAAGAACTGGCTTGGATTTACAGCAAAATCACTTGAAACTCTGAGCCAAAATCTTATCTGATAAACACCCCCCCACACACGGACATCTGGGGACGGCATTTTGAGGCACTGCTCTGAGAGAACACGGAGATGTTTTCAAGGGCAAAAGAGAGCTTCAAAAGAAGCAATTACTTTTCAAGTCCGATCAATAGCATAGAGCATGAACTGTAAAAATGCCTCTTTAAAAACTCCTTTCAGGCTGAGATGAAGTGACATTTACAGCAACACTAAGAAAAAAACACTTATAAACAAGCTGGTGGTATTCTGGCTAAGTAGGTGGTACCAACATAAAATTCTCTGTTTGTAGCTATGTATCTAGGTAGAAGGAGGTTATCAACAGATTCATCTCTAGTCCTCTTCCTGTATTAACGTCGTGTGCTATTGTACTGGCTCTCTTATTTTAAGCAGCTTTATGTAATGAAGTTTCTGCAAGCTGCTGAGATTGGCAGCTGGACAAATACTCTTTTCCACGTTCTGTTTTACCTCAGGCAAAAGAAATTCATTCTTCCGAAATGTATGGAGAGCATTGCCAATCTACAAGGCTGCTATGGAAGCTACAAACACAACAATTATAATCGTAGCAGGTATGAATCATTAAAAGTTCACTATGTGCCAGGTCCTGTGCTGAACAGTTTGCATTTATGATCTCACGTAACCCTTACAACTCCATGAAGAAGACAGACTCTTCTTAGTTACAGATGAAGGAACTGGATCATGGAGAGTATAAGGTGCTTGTCTGAGGTAGTCCAGCTGAAAATAAATGGTAGAACTGGCCAAACCCAGTCTTCCTAAACCCAAGCCCTTATCCACCACACTGAACTTTTTCTTGCTCTTGTGACCTCTCAAGTAGCAAGTCAGCCCTCCTTGAGAAGGGGGAAGAAAAAGGAAATCACCTGGACACATACAACAATATGGCCTATGCTCCTCCAGCAAGGATGAGTCTAGAAACCGTCATGTGTTTAGAATCGACATAGAAACAACACTTCAGTTGAGGTGGGTCTAGGCTGGGATGCCTTAAGCAGGGAGTTGAATGTGTACTATGACCGGACAGTTCAAATCCACTGATGTTTAGCGAGTAACTGCCGTACACCGGCCGCTTCAATCTCCAGAATTTCAGAGGTCATAGAGTCCTTGCCTTCACGGATTTGCAGTCTAGCTGGGGAGTGAGACCAACAGGAGTAGCAATTAAAATACTGCACAATAGGGGCTTCCCTGGTGGTGTGGTGGTTAAGAACCCACCTGCCAGTGTAGGGGACACGGGTTCGAGCCCTGGTCCGGGAAGATCCCACATGCCGCGGAGCAACAAAGCCCGTGCGCCACAACTACTGAGCCTGCGCTCTAGAGCCCTCGAGCCACAACTACTGAAGCCCACACGCCACAACTACTGAAGCCCGCGTGCCTAGAGCCCGTGCCCTGCAACAAGAGAAGCCACGGCAATGAAAAGCCCGCGTACTGCAACAAAGAGTAGCCCGCGCTCGCCGCAACTGGAAAAAGCCCGCATGCAGCAACGAAGACCCAACGCAGCCAAAAATAAATAAATAAAATAAATAAAAAATAAAAGTAAAATCCTGCACGGTAAGACCCAATACTGACATAAGTACCACTCGCTCAGGCACAGGGCTATGTTGGGTGAGGAGGACAGAGAGACTGCCAGGAGGGCTTCCCAAGGGCACTGGATCTTGAGATGTGCCATGAGGGAGCCGGCAGAGTGAGGGGAGCAGGCAAGCTGAGGGCAGGATGGGCCGTCCACACCAGACTTCTGCAGGAGATGAGGCTGGAGGCCAGAAAATAGCAATGACTAATGCTGCGTGCTTACTCTGTGCCAGGCCCTGTGCAAAAGCACCCTGCTGCCCAACAACCCACAGAGCCGGGCACGCTGATGCCATCTTAGGGCTGAGGCTGAGGCAGAGGGGAAGGCAGTGACCGGCACGAAGCCGCTCAGCAAAGTGGTGGGGCTGTTCAGGTCATCCCATCCCAAAGCCCAGAGCAACCTCTGTGCTGCTTGGCCTCAGGGGCTCGGCGAGCTCCCGAGGGCGAGAAGGGGTTTACACAAGGAAGCGGCATGATAGAAAACCACCTCCCAGCTATAGGAGAAGTAAAGGGGAAGGGGTGGACTCGGGGCATGAGGCCGATCGACTGTTAAGATGCAGCATTTTCTCTGCAGCCACACTCTTCCACCTCACTAATGGCTCCTCTGTTCTGCTCCAAGTCACCTTTCACAAGGCTGTGGCATTCCAAAACAGGAGGGTGAAATCTACTTGGGACAGGTGATCCGCAGCAAACCAGAAATACCTTTTCCCCACCACTCCTCCCAGCTCATCAACAGCATTTATCACCAGTATCAGAAGTGCTTCCTTGCAAGTCCTTTTCGCCCTGTGAATGGTGAGCTCTCGGATGAATGACACATACAGTAATTCATCTTTGCATATCCCCAGGATGTGGACTGGATGGCAATGCTTTCTGAATGGTGCCCCTGCCTCTCCACCGATGATCTTTCTGAGTAGTCATCACGGGTGGTGGAGCCAGGAACTCAGATGACCAGCTTTGATCCTTTTAGACCATCTGGCCTATGGAGTGACTTGGTGATAAGCAAGAGAACATTATGTCATTACCTTGGGAATGAAGAGCAACTGAGGACTTGCAGGGATACTGTTACTCGTGTTAACCAATATTTATCGGTACTTAGAACACACTGGGCATTCTTCCAAGAACGTTAAAGGTACGAATTCATTTAATTGTCACGACAACCCTATAGGGTAGATGTACTTATTACCCATGTTCCTGATGGGGAGACTGAAGCACAGGCAGGTTATACACCTTGCCCAAGGTCACACAGTAGGTAACTGGTAGAGCCAGAATTCAAGTCCAGGTTATCTCACTCAGAGCCCACGGCCTTCATTACCCTCCGCGCCTCTTAGGAGAAAAACTAAAGAGGCGAGATCCACATTCCGGGACCACAGCTACTATGTGCTACAACCTCTCTGTAGGGCTCAGGTGTTTATTACAAGAGGGAGTAAGAAGCAGGTAAAACAGTTTATGTCTTCAAAATCCTGATGCTGGTAGAAGTCACAACAGAAATAGGAAGCAGAAACTACTCTCACTTCTGAGAACAGACCCAGCCAAGTAAGAGAGACACAGAGAACAAGTTAATAATGGCCTAAATGTAAAGGCATAGCTTCAAATCCAACCTACTGTTAATTAATTTATGTATTGCCACTAGGGAGGAGGCAGCTAGTATTAAGTTAGATTAAATTATGGAGAAGCTTCAGCATTGCTGTGACTATTTCAACAGTAATTATTAAGCCGCTGTGCCCTCCCTCCCTAATAAAACCCTTTATTCTCATTCTCAGAATGCTTCGCTATTCACCTGTCGCTAGCTCCTTCTGACAGGCATGACAAGCTTTTCAGATTAGACTAAAGACATTTTTCAAAGAGAACGAGGAAATCTGATTTGTAGATCCTGACAGGCTTCTGATCCAAACTTGCGTTCTGAAGAATATTTGCCTCCAGTTTTCTCTGGGTCTCACTGCTGAGCTGAGTACGCACTGGCCGAGACCGACAGGCCCTGAAGAAACTGGACGTTGGGAAGAGGGAAAGGGGCACTGAATTAGGAGTCCAGAGACCTGGGCTCACTCCCAGACTTACCACTTAGGAGATATGTGAATATGCCTTCAGTTTCCCTATCTATAAAACAGAGGCCCCCAGCTAAGTACCCACCGGGCTTGGCAGGAGGCTTAAATGAGATAATATATACAAAAGCTGTCTGGAAACTGCAAACTACACAAATGTGAATTGATTAGATAACTAGTTAACTGATTAGTTAATTGGCTAATTAGTTGGCTAATTAGTTAATTGATTGATTCATGAATTAGCCGATTAATTGGGTCATGGTAGACCTAAAGTGGAAGGGCTGAGTTACTACCCTGCGGCCGACTCTGATGACCTCCTGCCCCACTACTCCTGTTTCAGATCAGAGACAAACTTCCCCACTGCCTCTAGTGAGCCCTATCCTGGTTCGGATCCTGCCACAAAACACTGCTTTCGTGTTCCCAGCAGTGCCTGAGGACCTGAGGGGTCATCGGCCTGCCCCTGAAATGGCCAAACCTTTCAAGGAAAAGACTAAAGGAAACTCTTAGCAAGGGCCCATTCACTCCCACCCCTCTGCACCAGCCAGAGGTGCATTTGCTTTTCCAGTTGTCTTGCACTATTGAGTACAGTAAATACATTGGTACAGTATGTACTGAGGGTGCACTACGCAAGCAGGCCCTGGATGAGGAGGGATGAGGAAGACACCCTGCCCTCAAGGAGCACGAGGCGCAGCCCTGTGGACAGAAACGTAAAGTGGTTGGGAAGGTCCGCTGAGAGCACACTGCGGGTGACGAGATAAAGGTCGCGGTCCTTTCAGGAAAGAGGAGGTAGGGAGGAAGACCAGGAAAGGCTGAAGAGCTCCCGTAAAGGTTGAATGAAGTTACTACAAGCCCCAGGTGCCCAGAAGACAGGCAAAGTGACTGAGGTGTCAAAATGCAAGAGCACTAACAGAGACAGAAATACTCATTAAAGTATGTTTACCATGGTCTGGAAAACATATGCCTGCCCAGCCCGCACCCAACCCCCACTGAGATTCTGATTCAGTAGGTCTGGGGCAGGAGAGAACATGTATGCCCTTAGAAGGTTCTAGAGGGGATTTTAGTATCTGGTCCACGGTGTTTTCTGTTGGTGCTTCCAACATTTTTCACATGATGGCAGAACACAGTAAATTTGATAATATTTCAACACACTGAATTAATGTAGAGGTGATTTGGCAACACCTATGTGGGGATTGGTGAAAAAAAATCAATTTTCTTTCTTTGTATTACATTATTATAAGAAAAACAAAATGCTAGGAAAAACATTGAACAATGGATTTTTATAAATATTCCAAATATAACCTTTTGAAATCACTGAATTTAAGAAGCTTACAAAGGGAGCCACACAAATGATGTTCAAATGTAATTTGAACTGTTACAACTTTTCGAATGGTTGTAGGAAATATTACATTTTAGCACAGTCAGAAATTTACAGCCATGAATATGTGGTGGCACATGTGAAACCCACTCATGGCTCAGCTTTAGGAAGCTCTCAGTTATGTTCTATTATCCCAGCTTTCAATTCAGGACAGAACAAAAAATTCACAGGCTCAAAAGATGCAGCCCACAGCCTGTATCCTGTTCCAGTGAAATCCTAAGCCAAATGCTAAATAGAAAGTCCATCTAGACACAACTCAGAGACATGTGACTTCTAGAAAGTTTAAGTTAACAAACAAACCGAACACATGGCTCCTGTGTAGAAAGCTGAAAACCAGAAGAGAAGGTTTAAGAAAAGGATTTTTTAAAGGCTCAGTTTTCTGAGCTCCAGAAGTGAAGCCAAAGAGCTTGCTGTATATTCTTTAGGTACACAGTGATAGAATGCCAGAAAATTCCTGTAAGGTGTTGGTAAGAGGCCAACACTACTCAAACCAGGCCAGTTCCCTCCATAAAAAGGCTGTATTTAGAGTAATGTCAAGTGAATGCCAACAAGACTCTCAATTCAACTTTTATGTTCTTATATTATCTACAGTCCTGAGATCAAACTAGACATTTTCAATAAAGCATGCCTTAAGAACTGGAAGACTTCATTATTATCAGGCATAGACTAAACTAATAACATTTCTTTTTTAAAGTCCTAGTTTTGGTATAAATGTTCATATAAAGTAAGTTCAGCTGTTACTATGGACTTACCCTCAGAAAGATAACATAAGTTTCTGATGTTTGGTGCTTGAGAGATACTTTAAATATTTATAGTTCTCTTAGTCTATGGCTTTCAGACTTTGGACCACAGCCTACAGTAAGAAATAATTTTAAATATTTCAACCACATGGAAAACTGAAAAAAAAAGTTTCACAAATATTCTTTTCTAATTTTTTTTCATTTTAAAAATAATACTTAAAAATTCATGCTGGTCAAGACAAATTGATTTACAACCTATTACTGGATTTACAGTTGGAAAAACCACCACAGTCAGAAGAATACTAGTTAGCTAAATTATAGTGTATCTGCAGAGTGAAATACTATGCAGCCATATAAACAATGAGGCAGTTCTACTACTGATATGGAATGATTTCCCAGTTAGATTATTAAATGAAAGAAAATTAATTTTCAAATGTTAGGGTTAGCGTCCTAATGATGCTCAAACATTTCCTCCCTCTTCTTTGTCAGCAGGACATAAAAAAAAAAAAATCACAAAAAAAGAATGTCTCAGATGTTACTGCCCATAAAAATTATCTGGGGAGCTTGGTGAAATTCCTGGGCTTCACCTCCAGAGATGCTGATGTAGTAGGTTTAGAGTGAAGCATCCAAACCTGTATTTCTCATATGGACCACCCCTTCTAACACACACACACACACACGCAGTAATTCCTACACAGGTGCTTTGAGGACCACACTTTGAGAACCACTTGTGAAGGCTCTGTGAAAGGTGCTAGACCACAGCTATAGGCCAGAAGCTTCACAGTCTCTCAGAGTCAGGTGAGAAGCAGCATATTTCCTGAGGCTCGCAGCGAGCTTGCCACTCAGGGAGCACCAATTTCCCAGGGTCAGAAATCAGTTCTAAGGGCAGTGGAAGATGCCCTTAGACTCCACACGTACTTCCCAAATACTCAGGGCCTTTCTACTGTGGGCATCTTTCCTTTTGTCCCCTTCCCCAACCCGTTTTTAGCTCCTAGCACAGAGTAAGAGGCCAAGTAGAGAAGAAAGCCCTGGTGTTGAAATGACAACATTTTCATTTCTGTATCTGCCCCTCCAAGCCACGGTTATGTCTCAGCAGGCCACCGAGGGCCCTGCTAGCTCATTTGGCCCTGTGTGGGACCTCTAAAGAAGTGCCTCTTCTTTTGGGTGGGAAGATAACTTTGCACAGGATGCAGTGTGGCCAGCAGAGAGCAGGCTGGATTTCAGCACCTCCACCTGCTCTCAGGCAACCGTATCAGACGCCCGATTCACCGTATAGGTCAACCATAGCCTAGGGCTCATCCCGTGTTCCAGGGATAAAAGTCACAGGCACTGCATTGGAGCCAGGAGAGCTTTCAGTCTCAATCCTGCCTCCGTTGAGCTACGTGACTGGGACAGTCACTGGGTCCCTCTGGTCTTCAATCTCCTTGGAGATCGAGTGAAGCATTTTACCTAACCCTAGGGCTAAACTGCTGGGTATAGCCTCGTCTTCCATAACTCCACACCTCCTTCTCCATCCCCAGCTCGACTGAGACACTTCTGCCAGAAGCCTCCAGGCTTTGCTCTGTGACGCATCCGGCCTTTGTTGTGTTGTGTTCCCTGCTTGGAGAGGCCCTTCTCGCACATGTATGTTGCCAACTTGTCCATGTCCTTCAAGTTCCAGTTCAAGGCTCTCTGTTCCTCTGGTTAAGCCTTCCCTGACTCCCTCAGGTACCACTACATCTTGAACACACACCTTCCTTACAGCAGTGTCTCACTGACTTGTAATTCTTGGCCGATGTGTCTGTCTCCCCATTACAGGTAGGAGCCACATCCTTGGAAGAGGATGTTCCACTGACCACCCAGTACAGGTGTACAACATGCTTGATATTTACTGAAAGAATTAGTGAATAGAAAGACTATTCTTCTACCCTCTAGCAATTACTGAAGTGTCCTCCTGTATCAAGGAGAAGGGACATTACCCACGTCCAGTCTTCGGAACTACAAACAGATGGATCTTTTAAATATAAGAGAAAATGATACTACCCATTAAAGGAATCTATGGTGTATTCTCATCAATGCAGCCAGAGTGGCTCGTTAAAAACAAAAGCCAGGTCTTATTTATTATTTTATTATGTGTCTTTCCTACTAAAATATAAGCTCCACAAGGGAAGAGTCAGTTTCATTCACTGCTGAATCCCTAGCACCTAAAGCAGTGCCTGGAGCCTAGCAGGTGTTCTGTTAAAAAAAAAAAAAAAAATGAATGAATGAATGTGCTAACAAATGAACCTGTGCAGGTTAAGTTGCTGGGTAGGGGGATTAAGAGAAGAGAACGAACTTGGAACAGATTTTGCACTGTTAAGCATGTTTACAAACTGCTTTATAATCACTAATTAGCTTTACTAAACCACATCCCCTCAGATGCAGGCAGTACTATCCTCCCAATTTTAAGATAAGGGAATTCAAACCCAAGGTCACACAGCAAATCAGCTTCAGGCTCCATGCTTAGCCCCTAGCTGGTAATAACAGTAAGATTAAAGATACTGCTGATGTGTAAGAGGTTGAAATATTAGAGGAAATAAAAGAGTTGAAGGCATGGGACCAGAAAAGCTTTGTACGTATTCTCAGAACACTGCATCAAAAGAAAAACAGACTGTTCTGTCTGGAATGGTAAGTTCTCGGTATGTGTATGCTACGTTATTCAGTCATCAATTTACACAGCCTGGAGAGGCAGACGTTTGCAGGGAACAATGGGAGCTGCAGTGTTGCTCTGGAGTCTCAGGCCCAGTCTGCCAATCAACGGTGAACCACTCCGTCACCAAGAAACTGGGGCTCGCTCACCACCAGGCCCTGCACAGGTTCTTTACGGAGAGGATATAGGGCAAAGGGGGAGGAGAATAAAACACCCACTTAAAAAAAAAAAAGGAAAGAGTTAAATCAAATAAACAATAGGCTGACATCAAAACTAAATATATAGAATCAGTTTAATCACAGTATAATCACCGAGCAACAAATATGCTCATTTATATTACAAATGAGACTCTAAATTGTAATCCCCCAAATGAATGAAAATAGACAGATGGAAAAGAGTCCAAATCTTTCGATTTCAGGTTTTTTCAATCAAAATTTAATTTGCTGAAAAACTGTCCTTGGCTTCCCAGAATTATTACTCATAGTCCAAGAAGGGAGAGTAAAATGTAAATTTTGATGAAACTTAGAAATTAATTTTGGTTGGTCTTTTTCAATTTACTTTTAATTTGTTTAAAACAAGATCTCTCTTCTGTTTTAAAAATTATTTTCCACCAAAACATCCATTCAATACTGTGAAAAGGAAAAAGGTCACAGTGAGTTTGCACTGCCAAACGGGGAATGAAGCAACCAAGAGCACTAGGAAAAAAGAGAGCCCCTGCCCTTGATCCCCTGTAAGCTAGATCCACATTTCCATCAAGTGGAAGGCCCAAGGAAAAGGTAACTAAAATGTCCAGGGCACTGAAAGGTCTCCAAGACAAGGCTCAAGTGCACAATCTCTGCTTCTCCAGGGCCTGAGGGTATGATACCATGACGTCATGTCTCCCAAAATACCGGAAGCAATATGAAAACACATTTGAGCACATACTGAAACGGAGACGAGGAAAATCCAAAGCTGAGGATGAATTATACTCTGACCCTGCAGCTTAATCAATCACGCGTTTAGACTCCACCCTGAGTAATGTCAGAGGAGGCACTTTTAAACATTTAGGATGGTAGCTTATTGTGGGCATCCAACAAACCATAACAATACTGAAAATGGTTTGGCAACAATTCATCCTCAAAGGAACATGAAAAGTGATTGGAAGCTCTCTCCGTATTAACTTCTTTTTAACAGCTTTACAGAGTAAAATTCATCTATTCTTTTTTTTTTTTTTTTCGGTACACGGGCCTCTCACTGTTCTGGCCTCTCCCACTGCGGAGCACAGGCTCCGGACGCGCAGGCTCAGTGGTCATGGCTCATGGGCTCAGCCGCTCCGCGGCACGTGGGATCCTCCCAGACCGGGGCACGAACCGTGTCCCCTGCATCGGCAGGCGGACTCTCAACCACTGCGCCACCAGGGAAGCCGGAAACTCATCTGTTATTAAGTGTACACTTTGATGAGTTCTGGCAAATGTATATAGTTGTGCAACCACCACACAATAAAAAAAAAAAAAAAGTGTATCACCCCCAAAAAGTTACCTGGTGCCTCTTTGTAGGCAAGGCCCTTCCTCAATCTCAGGTACCAGGCAACCTGATCTGGTTTCTGCCACTGTAGTTTGCCTTTTCTAGAATTTCATATGAATAAAATCACATAGTATGTAGTCTTCTGTGTCTGGCTTCTTTCAGTCAGCATGAAGGTTTGGAGATTCATGCATGTTGCTGCGTGGACTGGGAGTCTGTTCCTTTTCATTGCTGCACAGTATTCCATTTCTTCCCATCACTTTTCTATCCTCCCTAGAAGCCCTAAGGTAAGCCCTGTGCTAATGCCCCAGAAGCTATTTCTTGACTTTCCTTGATTTTGTCCCTCAAAGAAATGTCCACATGACTTTGGTCACTTGACTAGTTACAAAAACAACTGTCAGGAAGGCCGTGCTGGGCAAGCCAACAAGAATTTAAGCACAGAGTTGGAAATGACTAGATGTACTTAAGAAAAGAATGAGATGAGAAGCCAACCAATATCCTGACGAAATCTCTTGACCATAAAAGAGGAGACCAGCACCAGGACAGCGAATAGCATTTCCCCATTGATTGATCAGTGTGTTATGTTACAAAAAACAGTGATACACCTGACCAGCTGCCACCTGTCCACTGTGAGGGGCACACAACCTACCCCACTGCCCTGGAAGATTCACGATCTTCAGGTGTTTCACGTGAGTAAATTTTCAGATAACTCAAATTTATCTTACTAAGTGCCTTTAAGTACTAATTAAGTACTAAAAAGTACTAATTCCAAGCCTTATTAAACAGTCTACTGAACATAATTAAACATTTATTTGGTAATGCAGAATCATCATCATAAACAGTCTGACTGCTGTGCTAAGCTCTTAAACAGAGATGTTCTCGGGGGTTACCAAGTTTGGCAGACTTGTATCTCCCTATTCCAAATAGCCCAAGACTACTACCATGTTTAAATAGAAGCTTCCATCTTCCTATAATTTTAACTAGCACTCTTGATACTGTTGCTATGTCCTTGCTGCTAAACTATTACTATTTTCCTTTTAAAAAATTAATCATAAAATAGTTCCAGGATACAGAGAAGTGTAGAGGATAAGTAGCCGAGTACTCACCTTCCAAGACTTAAGAACTGTTCATAATTGATATATTTGTTTTAGATCATTTTCCCCCTACTAGTAAAAAAAAAAAAAAAAAAAAGCTTTTTCGTTTGGAAAATAGAAAAATCACTCATAATCTACCATTTTAACAACCAATATTCACATTTTGGTAAATTTCCTTCTTTTCTTTTTTCCTGTGCATCTGGGTTTCCCAAATATTTGTGGCATCTGGAATGCCACTTTCATGACAACACTTTTTCAAACATGTTTCTTTAGATTGCTACATAACCACCATTTTTTTAGAGGCTGCATAGTACAGCAAGTAAACGTTCCAGTTATTGAACAAATTCCATGTTATCATTACTTATTTGGGATATTTCCCACTCTTTGCTATTGTGCACAGACTTCAGGGAACACCTTTATGGACATAGTCTAATCTCCTGACTTTTAATCTACTCAGAAAGCATACCTGAATATTATCCAGCTTGAGACTGACTCCTCGGGATCATCAGAGCAAGGTCTAAGAAATGGTTTCACTCATTAATTCATCCATCCATCTAACCATTCATTCAAAAACAACACTTCCAAGTTCCCGCTTGATGTTAGAGGTCTTTAGTAAAATAAGTTTAAAGAAGTAAAATATGGTCCCTGCCCTCCGTAAGCTCACAAACTAGCAGTGGAGACAAGCTCACTACACTTGAAACAATCAGAGAGCAACAAAGGAGCAGTCAGGGATTCACTGCTAAGCCATGCTGCCCTGATGATATGTGCAACTCAGCGTGTGGGGAAGGAAAGCCCCTCGTGCCTAATACAGCCAGACACGGGCAGGCGAAGGGGTCTTAGGACAGATAAGGTTGTCCCATCTACATATACTGGCTTTCTCTACTATACTGCTCTGACACTAACAAAGAGATGGTCCAAATCTCTTCTCTCAATCCAAAATCAAGCACAGCAAAATGATAACTTTTTCTTTTCTGGCATTAAGCACTGTCACTGTCATTTCTGGTGAAGGAATCTAGACCTTTCTTGTGATACCAAGGAGTGTTTACACATACGCTGGGCTGTGTTGCCCATAAACAGCCTCCTCTCCTCAGACAGCTCCAGCTCAGATTTTCACGATCAGAACCAGACAACCAAATCCTCTTTCTCGTTCTGTCAACAAATGCATGAAAGCAAAATAGGGCCAAAGAGATATGTCGCCAGGGTCAGGAAAGATGTCCACGGAAAAAGGAAGGGCAGCAGTCTATCTATTTCTTTTCCTGTGAAGATCAAACATGAACAGGCCGGCTCAAAGGTCCCCACGCCTCCCTCAGTCTCTGACATATGGGGCCTTGGCTCTATGGGCTATAGCAGGTCCTCTCTCACTGGTGAATTTCTCAGTGTCAGAATTGGGGGAAGCATCTAGCTAGTAATAGTGTGGAAATAAAGAAGCAATGTTAGCCCTTACCCCTGGGTTCAAATATTCATACATTCCCACACAAGCAACCCATTTCTCTTCAATTTGAATCTGTGGGGAAAGAAAAGTTCACTATCCATAAACCTGGGATTTGTTTGAAACCAATGTATCTCCGGATACATGTGATACAACAATGAGCTAAATAATTACTAGATAATCAGCTCGCTCTTAACAGTCATCTTGTTTTCTTCACATTGTCCATTTTCTCATTCTACACTCTTTCCCACATTTTCCTCCTCTGATGACATAAACTCATTGTTTGTAAAAGTCTTACGTTGATTGAAAAGGCACCTTTGGACTGCAACCTCGGCAGTGCCGTCAGAGTAAACAGCACCCACATGGCCACGACAGGCTGTGCTGGAGGGGCCGTGCCTTTCTCTGTGCCCTTGCCCAGAGCCCCGTTCCCAGGACTCTTCAGGAAAGGTCCTCGGAACAGGACTCTGCTTCCTCAGGGAGCATCTAGACTCCTTGGGGAAGGCAGCCTGCGAATCAAGTGAGCAGAACGAGTGTCACACAAGGGGCAGATGATCATTCTAGGTGGAGAGGCAGGTCTGGAAAGCTCGGAGGGCTCTGCTTGAGGAGCCCAGACAGAATTTCCATCCTGTCAAAGGGTGGGGATGAGCATCCCAGGAAGAGCGAGCGAGGTGAGCAAAGATATGCAGGGAACGGCCAGGGAAATGCCAAACATCTGACACAGCTGTCCTGCAAAAGAGCTGCTCGCAGACTGGGATTTCACAAAGCAGGGCTTTAAAGACAAGTGATGGGCCAAGGACGCCTATGTACCATTATCAACTTCATTTCATAAAAGAAACAACCGCCTAGCGTACACTCACCAAAGGGCATCACCTCACCATAAAGGACGCAAATGAAACACTCAGCTTGAAGAAACGCTCACACCGTGGCTCTGTATTTTTTTTCTCATTTTGCTGCAGACCAGTGGACACAATGTCCCGAGCTGGTCCAGGTCTGCATGTTTACCTGCTGCAGGATTACTACAGAGCTCAGGACGGGGCTTTCCTTCTCCTACGAGGCAAAGCAGCCTGTCAGGGTTCATAGTGCTGAGGGATTAGGAAACGCTCAGGTGGGATGTGAAGGCAGGCCAGCCTGGCTGCGAAGTGCACATGCTTCCCGTGGCCGCCAGCCCCCTGCAGTGGCCTGACGGCTGAAAGAGCGGCCCTTGACGTCCAAAATTCCACCAGCCATTTCGGTGCCTCTAGACTGAATGTGAACTTCACTCAGGAACTATTTTAAATTACAGTGCGTGGAGTCAGTCTAAGGAGCCATTAAAAATTTCATGTATAAAGAGTCTGCACTAGAAGTAAAAATGCTTGAGTTATAAGGTTAATGGGAAAATGCATGATATAAATTACATATAATAATTAATGAATCACATAAACAAAGAGAGACTGAAATGCATCCAAATGTTAATAGCACTGGCCCTGGGAATGGGGGATTATGAATGTTCCTTTATGTTCTTCTAAATTTTCTATAATTTATGTACGTATTTTTCTGTATCTTCTTCATTTTCTACAACCCATTTAAAACCAGAGGATACAATATTTTTATTTTCAGACTCTTGAGGGTCAAAACTAAATGTTTTTTTAAATCCTGCACTTTCAAATTGTTATAGATGGCCACAATTCAATAAAGGTTTGCAAAAATACTCTTTACTAGTTAAAAAAAAAAAAACCCAATTGTGGCTCATATTGGCATATACTTATTAATTATTTTTCTTTCTGCTTTAGGGTACCTATCACATTATCATTTTACCTATAGATTTTCTAAAACAAATCAGCAGGCTCATGTCTTCATGTGGTTTCAGTCTGATGTGATGAAGTGGGAGCTTCCATTTGACTTAATTATTTCATCATGAAGAGGTGAAATCCAGCCAGATCTGTTGATTAATCAGATCATCCCTTATACTTAAAAAAAAAAAAAAAAAAGGCTACAGGTCAGCTAATGATAGACAGGTTCAAAAGGACATGAATTGGGTTTGGTGGATTTGTGACACAGTTGCCAAACCTTCTCTGTGTAAGATTTTCCCATATTTGACCGTATCACTCCAATGATTTCACTAAGATTCATACAAATATCTAAAAGTCCTATATTTAGTATGAAATCCTAACAGTATGAACCCCCAAAATGGCTTGCTTTATTACTCGTGAAACCTTGAGTCTAGCTCCTGAATAAGTAAGCTGGTCCTCCAACCCACAGATACCTCATCCACCAGTTACCCCACTATCCTAACCACCTGTTAGCACATGGTTTCCTCTCTCAAGCTTTACCGTATTTCTTCTAATTCTACTTAAATGTTTACCCTCTGCAATACATATTAGTTTATTCTATCTCCCATTGACTCAGAGAGAGGGGTAAAAATCAAAGGCCACATAAGTAAAAAATAAATCTTGGTTTAGTCTTCCTTTGTAAAAGGGAAAGGCAAAAATATAAAATTCTACTCAGGACATATAATAAGAGTAAATGTGGTGAATTAATGAAGAATAATGGACACAAGAGCAGGGAGGGGAGAAAGAGTTACAGACAGAAGAAGAGCAAGGCAGGAGTGTGAAAAGGGGAGACAGTGAGAAAAATGACAAAGTAAGAAAGCACAAAAAAGATGCAGAGATAAACAAGTACAGATACACAAAGATTATCTGAATAAAAAAGGTGTTTAGAAGTATGACTACGTTTTTAAAAATCTGTAAATCTGTGTTGTTCCTAGTTTCTAGGCAGAATTTTTAAAATTTATAAATCATAAATGGTTTGTTGAGCTCTCTGGCTAATTTCCAACTTCCAAAGGCCAATTTCCCATTTATGACAATTTTTCTTTTTTTTTTTTTTTTGCGATACGCGGGCCTCTCACCGTTGTGGCCTCTCCCGTTGCGGAGCACAGGCTCCGGACGCGCAGGCTCGGCAGCCATGGCTCCCGGGCCCGGCTGCTCCGCGGCATGTGGGATCATCCCGGACCGGGGCACGAACCCGTGTCCCCTGCATCGGCAGGTGGACTCTCAACCACTGCGCCACCAGGTAAGCCCTGACAATTTTTCTTTTGATCCAGAAGTAAAGATGGAGCAAAATGTTTGGGTACAAAACAGCATGGGACTGTCTCCAACCAAACTATACAGCCCCCAGCCCAACCCAACAAAAGAGAAGGAAAACCAAACCAATGTGCAAGCCCTAGCTCGCTTCTCCTACACCTCCTCTGTGGTGTGTGCCCAGTCCCGTGCAGCACCAGTCCCTGGGAGCCAAATGCTGCTGCCTGCTTTCCCACACCCCATGTCTCTGCACACAGAGTCACCTGTGTGGAAATGTCTGCCCTTCTCTGCCTTCTGACGCCTCCTCCTAGATCCTGCTTAAAGGCCACCCTTACCTTTGCCCTTTTCCCACTCCTCATCCAGCCCCTCACTCACCTCCACTGCAGCCCCATGAGCAGTGCGGGGCCACCAAGGACACCCAAGGAGACCCAGATATGCTCACCTATGATCACACAGTTCCCAGCATATTATCAGCCAAGGAGTGGGCTCCGAGAAAATGTTTGGTTGAAATAAAATTAACTGCATAGTAGCATCTGGCTTTTTGCAAACAAACCTAGACTAAGAGCATCCGTTTTACACTAAAATAATGGTAACATGTTTGTTTGTTTGTTTTTATATAAATTTATTTATTTAATTTTTGGCTGCACTGCGTCTTCGCTGCTGCATGCGGGCTTTCTCTAGTTGCAGTGAGCGGGGGCTACTCTTTGTTGCAGGGTGCAGGTTTCTCGTTATGGTGGCTTCTCTTGTTGCAGAGCACAGGCTCTAGGCACACGGGCTTCAGTAGTTGTGGCTCGCGGGCTCTAGAGTGCAGGCTCAGTAGCTGTGGCGCACGGGCTTAGTTGCTCTGCGGCATGTGGGATCTTCCCGGACCAGGGCACGAACCCGTGTCCCCTGCATTGGCAGGCGGATTCTTAATCACTGTGCCACCAGGGAAACCCAACAATATATATTTTTTAAAATCTCTTTTCCTAAAGTCTGCATTCAGATCATGATTTAAAAAAAAAAAAAAGACTTTAACTTTTCTATTGGGGAAATTTTCATTATTAATACCCATATTGCAGCTTTTCCAATTATAATAAAAAAGGTAAGGACCAAAAAAAAGAGGGTCTGGTCAGTTCTAGATAAAGATACCAGGAAATTTTGAGGCAAACCTGGCTCACTATAGTCTCTGTTCTCCCCGCCCATCTTCACTAGTCACCCTTCACAGCCATCTCCCCATCTTCACTCTGCAGCCACACTGAACATATCTATTCCCGCTTCCTTGACAGACCTCCTCAAATCTGGAACTACGTTCTCCGCACCAAGCTAAGCGTTACCAGTCTCTCATCTCTGCCTCATCCAAGGCTTCCAGAGCCTACATTTCTTTCCCTTAATTGATTTTTAAAAATCATTTAAAAAATTATAGTTAATTTATAATGTGTTAGTTTCAGGTGTACAGAAAGGTGATTCATATACATATATATATATATATATAAATTTTCAGATTCTTTTCCATTGTAGATTACTAGATATTGAATATAGTTCCCTGTGCTATACAGTAGGTCCTTGTTGTTTATCTATTTTATATATAGTAGTGTGTATATGTTAACCGAACCTCCTAATTTATCTCTCCCCTGCCTCTCTGCCCCACTATGCTCTTTGGTAATCATAAGTTTGCTTCCCTTTTTTTAAAAAAAATAATTAATTAATTTATTTATTTATTTATGGCTGCGTTGGGTCTTTGTTGCTGCGCGCGGGCTTTCTCTAGTTGCAGTGAGTGGGCGCTACTCTTCATTGTGGTGCGCGGGCTTCAGCAGTTGTGGCACACGGGCTTCAGTAGTTGTGACTCATGGGTTCTAGAGCGCAGGCTCAGTAGTTGTGGCACATGGGCTTAGTTGCTCCGCGGCATGTGGGATCTTCCCGGACCAGGGCTCGAACCCGTGTCCCCTGCACTGGCAGGCAGATTCTTAACCATTGCACCACCGGGGAAGCCCACAGTTTGTTTTCTATGTCTGTGAGTCTATTCCTGATTTGTAAATAAGTTCATTTATACTATTTTTTAGATCCCACATGTAAGCGATATCATATAATTGTCTTTTTCTGTCTGACTTGACTTCACTTCGTATGATAACCTCTAGGTCCATCCATGTTGCTGCAAATGGTATTATTTCATTCTTTTTTATGGCTAATATTCCACTGTGTATATATGGGGTTGGCCAAAAAGATTGCTCGGGTTTTTCTGTTAAAAAAAACCCCAAAAACCTGAATGATCTTTTTGGCCAACCCCAAATATATACACCACATCTTCTTCATCCATTCATCTGTCGAGAGCCTTCATTTCTTGACAGTCCTTCTTTGGAGACCTATTTCATTCAACGTGACAACCAGAACGGATGGGATCTAGCAATGACCACGGTGGGGCTACCACTCACCGCAGCAGGGATGTGATACCTCTTTTAAGGAAGCTTTGGGAGGCCTGCAACAACGTGGGCTCATACTGAGTTTGTGAGGAGACAAAAGCCCAGAGCATTTTTACACACCAGATCACCTTTCCTGCCTCCCAAATGCCTTCCCCGTAGCTCCCCCCAGAACAATTTTTATGAGAATCTAAAAGAAGTCCCCATCAAAAGTTCACTACGGAAAATCCAGGGAGAATGCTGAGAAATGCTGAGACTTCTCAGTGCCTTTCAAAATGGGATGAAGGCAGTATATAAACGCAGCCCCTAACACAAGCTTCCCAAGGTTTTCGGAACTACTCTCTTGCTTGACTTCTCTCTACCCATGACGATATCTGGCCGTATATGGGAGAATCTGCAAAGCACATCTGAGCTTCTGTTACAGTCCCACAATCAGAGCTATCCAATAACAGAATGGACCAGAATGGACCCGAAAAGAATTGATGTGCCCTTAATCATTACAATGGTGAAGCACAGCAGCGGGCCACTTGTCAGGATTCCTACAGAAGAAATGTCGGGTGGGGTTGCTGGGCAAGTTTGAGACTTCTCATGACCCTTCCAGTGCTTAATATTTGATAATTAAACAACCCCTTCAAGATCCCTGGGCAAAATTAATCTCATTTTCAAAACTCTGGTGCCCGGGAGTGAGTGCAGGACTCAAACATTCACTCAACAATCAACCAACTAACCAAATCACGTTCATTAACTATCTCCTGGATGCCTGCCCTTGTCTGTACAGACGAAAAATGAATCCCATTCACATTCCCTATCTAACTGCACCCTGTATTATTCTGCTTGTACCTTATGAATCTGGGCAACTTTAGGATGTTGATGACAATTAATATTAAGCCATTATTTATGATTCCCTATTCCTATCTATCATTTATTAATTATGATACACAATTTCTCAGTTTCAAAATTTCTAGAGCATCAATGACCACAAATACATTCCATTTTTTACTACATACTGAAATAAAAAATGGGGTTCTATGATGGAAAAGAATGGCCTTTTCCCCTCAAAGAAAATTATATTCAAATTAGATAAAACATACTAGAGAGAGCAAGAGGCAAAACATTTTTAAAAAGTAAGAGCTTAGCAGCAGACACAGTAATCCACTCGCAACTGCTATCTGCCCTTGTTCAGTAAAACCAAAAATAAAAGTGGCCTGTAGTTTACTAAATTTGGTTCCAAGTGCTTTTCCCACCAAACCACTCTGCAATCACATCAATCACTAATAAAAATGATTGGGAGGGGGATGGAAGAGAGGCTGTAGTAAAAAGATACTGTATATTTTCTGGAACGGATGATGAAACAGAAGGTTTCACTTCTTGTTGCAGCTATTTTAGGACCTTCTCATCTTACTCAACTTCAGGTTCATTAAAGGGACTGGGCAGTTGGGCCGAATACGAGGAGAACTCATTTTGAGAGAAGATTAAAACCCACCCCGGTAATAAACTGTCTTCAGTTACCGTACACATCAGTCCAAGCAAATAATTCCCTCTGGGTTTAACTCATCCTGCAGGACTCTGGAATAACGCATCCGTCTTCTGATAGAGGCACAAATCCATTAATTACCAAAATGTGCTGCCACATACTGTCGTCATCCTTCCCCTATAAAGTGTGTTTTAGTTTTGAGGCAAGAAGAGGAATTCAGATGGGAAATGAGTAATCTGGGAACCTCTTACAGCTCTCTGGTCCTTAGAAAGTAATCCTTTCTTCCCCTTTCAGAGTCAGTCAGCAAAGGTATTGAATGCAGAAAGCAGGGCCTGTCAGCTCAGGGCCATGCGACAAGTAGAACCTCTACCCAAATTCTGAATTCTCACACTAAGAAACGACACATGCAAAGGAGACCAAGAGAAACCACCACGGCCAGGCTGTGATTGCTCAGAATGTGTGTGTGCATGTGTGTGTGTGTGTGTGTGTGTGTGTGCAACCACAGAAGTACAAACACAAGCACCACTTTTACAGGTTGTGCTACATGGCCGTCAAGAGGATGGTCTGTAGAACCCAAATACCTGGGTTCAAATTTTCACCCTCCCCCTTACTAGGGTAGAAGACCTCGTGCACATCAACCTTGTAATGGCTCAGCTTTCAATCTGTAAAGTGATCATAAGGGTACCTACCTCCTAAGCTGGCTGTGAGGTTATACAGGCTAATACAGGTAATGTCCCAAGTACAGTACTGAGTATATACAGACAGATATACCCTTGACAGACACCGTATTCATTCAACCCAAATTGCCGCACAATTGGTGTTTTGTGGCTGCCAAGAGCTATGCCACAATATACTTAAATACCAAATCACCTAAATCATTCAGCTGGAGCCATGGCTCCTTAACCGTTCTTACCTGTGAAAGGTCCTGTTTACTTTGGATGGGCATCAAGCATCTGTTTTCCTTAGAATCTGAAAGTCACCGGGTCAAGGCTGTCAAGGCCCCTTTTCACGCAGGAATCAGTCAAGGACTGAGAACGCTCTGTGTGGTGGTGGTGATGGTGGTGGTCACCTGGCCAATTTCATGGGGAGTCACTCCGTGGCTTTGGCAGAGTCTGCCACTGTCTGCTGGAATAAACCCGGAGCCAAAATATGATTTGTCTATTTTGACTTCTGTACATTTTCTGAGTACAGGAGACTATTGATAAGGAATCTAGGTAAGAGGAGAAAATGTTTGTCGATTCCCCTGAAAGCACAAAATACTCATTCAGTGAAAGGGGGGGCATTCATTCATTATAATTAAGGATTAAGGCTACAGCTTCTATAGTAGTGGTTCCCAAATATGCATCAGAATTGCCTGGGAGCTTGTTAAAACATAAATTGCTTGGTCCTACCCCCAAAGTTTCCAGTTTAGTAGGTCTGGGGCAAGAGGACTGGGTGCTGAGAATGTGCATGTCTAATACAGTCCCTGTAGATACTGATGTTGCTGCTCTGAGAACCACTGTTTTATAACAGGAATTATCTCCCTAGCTGTTAAGAAAGTTCAGATCCTAAGACATAGCACACCATGAAGCAAAGAAGGAAGTAATCATTCTCATTAGATATTTGTTGGATGAGTGAATACATGAGTGAAAAAGTCCTCCATCAATACCACATTTCCCATACTACTGGACACTACATACAAATCAAGATGGCCTTCAACATCCAACCAACCACGATGGATTTTTAAAACAGAAAAAAGACTATATAGCACACACACACACCCCTGTGATGGTCTACTAAATGTACCCAACATCTAAACTCTCCTTCTTCCTTTTAATAATAGAAGTTCCAGGGCTTCTCTGGTGGCGCAGTAGTTAAGAATCCGCCTGCCAATGCAGGGGACACGGGTTCGAGCCTGCTCTGGGAAGATCCCACATGCCGCAGAGCAACTAAGCCCATGTGCCACAACTACTGAGCCTGAGCTCTAGAGTCCGCGAGCCACAACTACTGAGCCCACGTGCCACAACTACTGAAGCCCACGTGCCTAGAGCCCATGCTCCGCAACAAGAGAAGCCACCGCAATGAGAAGCCCGCCCACCATATCGAAGAGTAGCCCCTGCTCTCTCCAACTAGAGAAAGCCCGCGCACGGCAGCAAAGACCCAACTCAGCCAAAAATAAATAAATAGATAAATAAATAAAATTTAAAAGTAAAAAAAAAAAAAATAATAGAAGCTCCAGAGTTTTAGCCCAGTTGCAAACTTTATTTCTCCACCTCCCCGTGGCTTTATGTGCTGAATAACAATAGGCTGAAGAATAGACAAGGTGAGAGGAGGCCAGCTTCAACCATGAAATCTAAGACCACACTCTAAAGCAGAGATTGGCAAACTTCTGTAGAGGGCCAGACGGTCTGTGTCGCAACTATTCAACTCTGCCATTGTAGCACAAAAGCAGCCACAAACAATATGAAAATAAATGAGCGTGGCTGTGTTCCAATAAAACTTTATTTACGGGCATGAAATTCGCATTGCATATCATTTTCAAGTTAGAAAACATTTTTCCCAACCATTAAAAAATGTAAAAACCATCCTTAGTATGTGGGCCATAGAAAAATGGGGGACAAGCCAAATTTGGTGCATGGGCCGTAATCTGCCAACCGTGCCCTAGAGGATGATGAAGCAACAAGAGAGAAAGATGTTCTGAGAGAGCCTCATGGAGCAGGGGTACTACCTACCCCAAACCACAGTCTATTTCTGTTAACAACAGAGGAAGAAGCTTCTAGCTTCTTTGAGCAATTACATTTCAGGGTCGCTGTTAAAAAGGCTTACTGTGCACCTATAGACCATGCATCTACATGTACAAAATCACATTCCGATATGATAGTCTGAGATATTAGGACTATTCGAAATGAACAAAAATTAAAGGAATGGAAGAGTCCTTTTTAAAAAATCCCTGATGTAAGCTTAAACTCCACGTTTCCTCATAACCTTCTACGGTGGCAAAACTAACAGCAGTAAACGTCTATCTCGGTGGCTGCCGCAGCGATTGCCCAACCTCTACTCTCCCCTTATTCCTTAATAACAGAACCCTGGATGATTTACTCCACAGAAGAATTCCACTTCTCAGCCTCCCCAAGCTCAGCTGCGAGCAGGGACCGTGGGCCTAAAAGGAGAAAGAAGGCCACACTGAGCGCACACGTGCGCACACACACACATACACACACTTCCTGATGCTTCCCAGGACTCCCCCCAAACCATAGCTCATGAGGGACCAAGAGGAGGTAAATAGGCTCCTCCCTCCCATTAAGACAGCGGTGGCCAAGCTAATAAAAGCAGTAACTGTTGGGTAGGCTTCCCAGAAAGCCTTTTTGGCCGTCCTGGAAGCCTGGAAATCAGGAGCATTAACTAGAGCTCTTGGGACCACGAGGTGAAGAAGAAGAAAATGGCCAAGACTTCAATCGCCATGGACCTGGCATCTGGGCCACTGAAGAAGAACAACAAGCTAATCTAGAATTCTTTAGCGCTCAGATGTCTTGTTACTAGCAGCCGATGTGATTCTAAGTCACATAGGCCCCAAATTAGATCCTATTTGCACAAATGAGCAAAGATAATACCCACCAAAAAAAAAAAAAAAAAAAAAAAAAAAGATAATACCCACCACCGCAGAGTGCACAGCTCAGAGACAGAATTCTCATTTATGAGAGAGCACAATACACAGGGTCAAGAGGATGTCTTCTAGAATGATGCTGTGAAAGCCAAGTTTGCCCAAGGGTCCTGTCACCATCGGTTTACCCTGACCCTATGACACCTCCTGACTGGTCCCCGGACTTGCAGTCCTATCACTGACTGCACCTGAGAATTCAGTCTGACATGGATGTGGACTGGGCTTAGTACTAAGACATTGAAAACTTGAATGGATGTCAAGGAACCTAGCTTCTCATTTTGGCTCATCCACTAATGGCTTTTGGTCCTGGACCAGCCTTCCCTGGCTGAGAGACAGTCAGCTGGTCAGAACATCCCTATGTACCAGCCACTGCTCTGGGCCCTGGGAAACAACAGTGCACTTGGCTGTGAGTCCGCACCCTTAAGGAGCTCACATACTGGTAAGGGGAGACAAGGAAAAAGCAAATACCTCTAGTGGAATTATGTTACTTATGTAAGTCCTACGAAAAAACAGAACTGGGTAATGGGATAGAATGAGGAGGGTGTGCAGGCTGCTCTACTAGCTGAGGTGGAGAGAAAGCCTCTGAGCAGATGAAACTTGAATGATAAGTAGACAGTCATGGGAAAATCTAGAGAAGTAACTGCAGGTGGGATTGAGGGGAATTCTGTACTGTCATCACAATTTTTCTGTAAATCTAAAACTGCTCTAAAGATCATAATGCATTTTTAAAAAATCTAAAGAGAAACCCAGGCAGAAGGAACAAAAGCAAAGAGCTTGAGGCATGAAGGATACTGGTGTGTTGAAGGGAGGGGACGGTGAGTGTGGCTGCAGCACGGTGAGTGCAGAGGAGAGAAGGACAGGGGTGGGAGGTGGTGAGACTTACAAGCATCATAAGGCGTTTGGGTTTTCTCTTGTTGGAACGGGGAGGCTGGAAAGCAAGGGGGCTTGATGTGATTGACACTTTTGAAGGATCACTCTTGCTGCTGCAGAGGACAAGCTTTAGGCGGTGGAGGAAATGACACGGAGGCAGCGGGACCAGTTAGGAGTCTGCAGCATTGGATGATGGTGGCCTGGGAGTCTCCGTTGTCAGGCTCCTCCCCAATTGCAATAAGAATCAGTTACACTTAATGAATTTCATCTTTCCTAGTTTATATACAGTCTATTATATTGTACATTGCATAAGAACGGGGAGTCTATATTCTTAGACTTAACTTCTAGTGCCTAAACAATTAAAAAATTTTTTACCTAAAGCCCTGATAACTTCTCATATACAAAAACATCATTGGGAAATAAAGTGCTCTGAATTAAAAAGCTCTTTTAGCTTAGATTGTTATCTTTTAAAAGCAGCTACTTCAGTTTTGCAAAAAGGAGAACTTAACAGAACAATGGGGTGATACTGCCCCCAAGGTGGTGAAACTGTATCTGGGGTGGGGCTGGGGAATCTCACTCTCTCTATATAAAGCGCAGATATACATACAGTACAGAAACAAATATACAGTATATCTGCAGTATTAAAACTCCATGGGGGCTTCCCTGGTGGCGCAGTGGTTGAGAATCTGCCTGCTAATGCAGGGGACACGGGTTCGAGCCCTGGTCTGGGAAGATCCCACATGCCGCGGAGCAACTAGGCCCGTGAGCCACAACTACTGAGCCTGCGCATCTGGAGCCTGTGCTCCGCAACAAGAGAGGCCGCGATAGTGAGAGGCCCGCGCACCGCGATGAAGAGTGGCCCCCGCTTGCCGCAACTAGAGAAAGCCCTCGCACAGCAGTGAAGACCCAACACAGCCCAAAGTAAATAAATAAATTAAAAAAAAAAAAAAACAACTTCATGGGTGAAGGGAATAGGAGACAATGTCTGAAACAGTTCTGGAGAGGGGCTTCATGAAAAAAGGGCTAAGAAACACTGATTCATATAAACACCCTACCTAAAGCAAAATACAGACATCACTCTCTAACCCCTCATCCTGCTTTCCTTCCCTGCACTTACCATTGCCTAACATGACGTTCGCTGTGTTGTGGTGGTGGTTTATCTGGGTCCCCCCAAAAGAATGTAGGGTCCAAGAGAGCAGAGGCTCTGTTCATGGCTATGTCCCCAGCACTTAGAACAGTGCAGGCACATGGTAGGTGAGGTTGAGTGTGAAAGCAGGCTGTTGGATTAGATGTTCCCAAAGGTTCCTTCTGCCATAAGGCTCTAGGATTCTAAGATGCCTCTAATAGCACTGTTAGCCACAAAGTTTCATTTTTGATCCATCCCAGGAGGCCATTCCTTGCATACCAGAATCATCTCATAAGAATGTGGCCCCCTTTATGAACTCCCCCTGCCCAGGACCAGCTGTGTTTTAGAAAGCCTTCGGTGTATTTATCAAAGCAGCTCCTGGTCAGAAATGTCAATGTAACAGAACCTCAGGCTGCATCAGGTGACGATGAACAGATTACAGGATTTCTGAAATTATCAGCAAGACACGGACCTTTATGACTCGCATTCAGCTTCTACTTGTCAAGAGGGAGGTCATGAATTGTTTGGGAGTCTTTTCTTGGAGAAGAAAAGTTCTTGAGCTATCTGTATACCACAACAGGCATAGAATCAAAGCATTTGTTGACCTGGGAGGAACCTCAGAAATCATCCATTCCTGCATCAAAATGCAGCTCTGGCTCGCAAAGTCCAAGTCCAAGTTTAAATTCTGGTTACTTTCTAGTGAGTGACAATGGGCAGGTTCTTTAACCACCCTGTGGCTCAGCTTCCTCATCTGTAAATAGGGAATAACACGTGCATGCCATAGGTGAATTAATCCATGTAAAGCACTTGGAGCAACAATAATGCCTAGTACCCTGTAGCATTCAACAAATATTAGCCATTCTCACTACAATCAACTTTTTGGTTTTCACTTCTGTTAAACTTTAAAAAAAATCCTTTAAAGAAAAGTTTACCCAAAAGCCCTGTATGTAGGGGAGAAAAACCACTAGGGAGTTCTATAGAAATCCTAGAGCCCCAAGAAGCATTCCTAGAAAACCAGTGATTAAGCTCAATGTGCATACTTTACTCCCCAATAAATGGAGACTCAAGGTTGAAGTAACTGGTCAAAGTCACACCAGGAACCCCATCTCAACCACTGACCCTCTTGTGCCCTGTGCTACCAGGTGCCTCCTCATTATGAAGGAAGGACAGAATGTGTGTGCCAGTGGAACTCTCATAGGAAGGAGGAGTCACAGGTGACATGCAGAAACCAGAGTGCACGAAGCTGAGCGCTTGACCTTCATAGACAATTATGGACACTCACCATATCCTCCAGTGCAAAGCAGGAAGTCTGTGGAATCCCCAGCAGAGGGTTGTACAGCCTCTACAGCCTCTGCCTGAATATTTCCAGAGAATCCTCTGCTTTTCCTGATAGCCTTTGCTACTGACTAGCTCCAGAAGCCAGAATTAGAAGCAGGATAGCGCTGTCCTTTACTCCTGAGGACTCTCACCATTCCCAGGGCAGTAAGGTGAAGGCTTTGGAGTCAAACTTGACAAGGTTACTTACCCTCCTTCAGGTTCAGTGTCTTGACCTACAAAAGGCAGATAATAACACAATCTCCCTCACGGCCTTTCTGAGAGGGTCAAGAGAGAACGCTTTCAATTGTGTTTAAGCACATCATTGGAGCTCAATAAATTGCAAATCCTATCAATTTTTATTATAGCTACCCATTCATTAAAGCACTGGACCATATGTCAGCTATTCAACGGAAATGCAAAATTCTCAAAAGCAGACTTACTTGTTGGTCCAGGGCAGGAACCTGATAGCTGTTCACTCAAATTAGGCCCTCCCTTCCTCCACAGTAATAGAATTGTAGTTAGGCCCTGCTGGGGGCTACATATGCCAGCACCTGCATAGCAGAATGGAGCAATGCAATTAAGTTCTCACCAATGAAACAGAGTAGAATGATAGGTTACCCTTGGAGGCCTGGGCCATAACACATTGTATGTGCCCAGCTCCACACTCTTTTCCTTTCCTCCAACATGAACACAAAGGGTCATTCTCAGGGAAGGACCCTAGGGAACCCAACCTGCACCATGTAGAAGGGGAGTAGATGCTGGGAGAGCAGAGCAATAAGATAAAAGGAACTGAAGTCCTGAATGACTGCGTGGAACTGAGGAGCCTGCTGGTCTACCCTGGATCCTTATGTGAAAGAGAAACTTCTTGGACATTTAATCTATGTGATGTTGGGCCTGTTTGTTATAATATCTAAAGCTTTTATCCTGAGTGACCCCACACTGGGAGCAATGACTTAGCTGAAAATTTACAATACTTTTTTTTTTCTTTAACATCTTTATTGGAGTATAATTGCTTCACAATGTTGTGTTAGTTTCTGCTGTATCACAAAGTGAATCAGCTATACGTATACATATATCCCCATATCCCCTCCCTCTTGCGTCTCCCTCCCACCCTCCCTATCCCACCCCTCTAGGTGGTCACAAAGCCCCGAGCTGACCTCCCTGTGCTATGCGGCTGCTTCCCACTAGCTATCTATTTTACATTTGGTAGTGTATGCCACTCTCTCACTTCATCCCATCTTACACTTCCACCTTCCCATGTCCTCAAGTCCACTCTCTATGCCTGTGTCTTTATTCCTGTCCTGCCCCTATGTTCATCAGAACCATTTTTTTTTTAGATTCCATATATATGTGTTAACATATGGTATTCGTTTTTCTCTTACTTCACTCTGTATGACAGATTCTAGGTCCATCCACCTCAATACAAATAACTCAATTTCATTTCTTTTTATGGCTGAGTAATATTCCATTGTATATATGTGCCACATCTTCTTTACCAATTCATCTGTCAATGGACACTTAGGTTGCTTCCATGTCCTGGTTATTGTAAATAGTGCTACAATAAACATTGCGGTACATGTCTCTTTTAGCACTATGGTTTTCTCAGGGTATATGCCCAGTAGTGGGATTGCTGGGTCATATGGTAATTCTATTTTTAGTTTTTTAAGGAACCTCCATACTGTTCTCCATAGTGGCTGTATCAATTTACATTCCCACCAACAGTGCAAGAGGGTTCCCTTTTCTCCACACCCTCTCCAGCATTTTTGGATGATGGCCATTATGACTGGTACGAGGTGATACCTCATTGTAATTTTGTTTTACATTTCTCTAATGTATAGTGATGGTGAGCATCCTTTCATGTGTTTGTCAGCAATCTGTGTATCTTCTTTGGAGAAATGTCTATTTAGGTCTTCTGCCCATTTTTGGATTGGGTTGTTTATTTTTTTTGATATTGACCTGCATGAGCTGCTTGTACAATACTTTTGAACAGGCTGATGGTAAGATCACAGACACCATCTGAGAGGCAACTCAAAGGACAGGAGTTAGAAGAATATTAGGACAAAATTTCTTTAAATGCCCTTTAAGTCTTGTAAACACACAATGAAAATTAGCATCTGTACTTTTATCAACTCTCCTGATGTATCAATAACATAAAGCAGCCAGGGCTTCCTTGAGTTTGTAGAATGTGTCTAATTAAAGGCAAAGCATGGAACTAACTCAAAACCTTTAAATTCCTATGGCTTCAAAAGTCTTTATTTCAAGACAAAATGTGAAAGGGAAAAAAGAATGACTAAATCTGTTTTTAGGAACAATCTAATCTGGTTCTTGGAGCTGAAGGCTTCATGGCAGAAGATACATGTCTGGATACAATTCAGTGGATATCATTTTAAGTTCCTACATCATAAACTTAGTGCTGCTGCAGAATGGGGACCAGAGATGAAACAGCGCCACAAACCATGCCTTTTGGAAGCTCACGATTTAGTGAGGAGAAACAGAAATAACAATAATGGAATGAAATAACAATAATGGAATGCTGTCTGCAGTACCTGTCACGGCAGATAATAATAAAAGCATTATCAGCTTTTATTAAACGTTTAACATGTTCCAGACCCTGTGCTAGGACTTGCCACTTACTTAACCTTCACGACAGCCCTATATGGTAGATAGCACATTTCTCACTTTGCAAATGAGAAAATTATACATTAGTAAGTTGCCCAAAATCACAGAGCTGCCCAACCAGAACCTGAGGTGTCCAATACCAGCGACCACTCCCTCAGCCACCAGAAGGTGTGATGCACAGTGGGAGAATGGGGAAAGTAGGTTCCCTACGGGCAGGTCAGCCCTTTTCCATCCTCTGTGATGTTGGCTCAGAACTGAAGGAAGAAGGGGCACAAGATCCATCCCCCAAAGCAGTCCCAAAGCTTTTCTAAAGCTCTGTGTGCCAGGAAAGGGCAGCACAGGGAGTGTTGTCAACCTTCTGAGCCTTGCCAAACAACTTAGGAACTAAGAAGACAAGCACAGAACACTGGGCCACCCAAATCAAAGCCTTTGGATTCGTAAATTAACTTCAGAATAGAAAAGGGGTCATTGCTAACTAGAGAAGTAGATTCCCCTGTTCTTTGTGGCTAAGTAGAAATCATTTAACTGCTTTTAAGTCTTAATTTCCCCATGGGAAATGCTTATTCATTCCTCACTGGGGACTCCCAAGGTGTGCTTCCCATGATCTCTGGGAGCAACTTCATGTTTATACAGTATTATGATCATTTTAGAGAAAATTTATATCTCTGTACTAACTTTCAAATGCTTTTGGATTTTTTCTATTTCTGATAAAAGGTATCTGTGATAATGGATCGCTGTTCACTCGCATCTCCGCCTCTTCCCCTTAGGGAGGAATATATTTCCTCGCCCTATCAGCTCTGTGCCTGGCCAAGTGACTTGATCTGACCAAAGGAATGTTATAGACATGACATGAAGAGAGACCTTTAAATGAGCTTCCCTGGTTTGGTGTGGCACTTGCACTCCAGTGGCCACCATGAAAAAAGCATGCCCCTCGTAGCTGCTGCCCCTTCAGCCTGGTCCCCAGAATGTGCACATCAGCTGACTTGTGCCTGACCTGAGTAGAACAGTGGACTGGCAGCCTGAAGCTGAGCCACCCAGCTGAATCCAGCTTCTACCAGCAAAACAGCCACCCTGTAGACCAGAGAGCATGAGCATAAGTGCTCAGTAGCTTAGCGTTAGAAGCTACTGAGTTTTGGGGTAGTTTGTTATGATGCATTATTGTGGCAGTAGCTGATTAATGCTTCATCATTTTATATTCATTGGAAAGGCTAAATTACAGGTACAAATACATGTATTTCTCAGTATCTCACACTCTTTGATTTTTTCCCTTAAAATGTATTAACTGCACAGGCATCCTGTCACCCAAAACACACCATATCTCAATTACTTGAACAAAGATACAGGCACATTAGAATACAGAGAACAGGTTCACGTACTCACAATAAAAACAAAAGCTCACTTTGACAATGGAATGTTTATACTAACTTTTCCCCATAAGATGCAGAAGAGGGCTTCCCTGGTGGCGCAGTGGTTGAGAGTCTGCCTGCCGATGCAGGGGACGTGGGTTCGTGCCCCGGTCCGGGAAGATCCCACATGCCGCGGAGAGGCTGGACCCGTGAGCCATGGCCGCTGAGCCTGCGCGTCCGGAGCCTGTGCTCCGCAACGGGAGAGGCCACAACAGTGAGAGGCCCGCGTATCGCAAAAAGAAAAAAAAAAAAAGATGCAGAAGAAAAACCAGTATCTATTTTTCATGGAAGAGCTACATGAAATACCACCTTTCAGAATAAAAAAAAAGTACTGATGGTGAAGTAGTATCTTCAGGCTCATATCTTCAGGTCTACATAATCTCCCTCAGTAATTTTTCTGTCCTTCCGTCAGTATGTTTTAAGTTACTGCTGTCAAGACCATTCTCTCCTCTCTTCACCCCACACCCCCCCTTTCTGCCAACGTTTATATGCACTAAAATCTATACAAGATTTCACAAAGCTCCTGAAGAAAAATTTTAAGAAATCCATAGGTCCCCAGAGTTCGAAAACTATACCAAACATTATTTTTTTATGCATGATGATTATTGATCATCCTTTTCACTCCCACTCCAAAATCAAACAGCAAACACTAAATGAATTATATTAGTCAAAAATCTTTACCTCAACATGGATTGCAAAATATAAATAGAGCTTTTAGGTTTAAACAAAAAGCAAACTAGATTTGAAGAGATCTAGAGGCCAATTAGGGTTTCCCAGTCTCTACAGGGCTTTGAAGGTGGAAATGGGGTCCTTGAGCTATTTGGATGTTACAAAAAGCATAGTGAAAACTATAACCATAATAAAGCTACACAACATTCCACAACATCTTGTGGGGCTGGAGTTATTTTAACTCCTTCAGGTGACACTGGCTGACACATGTTGACACGCGGAGGTCCCTGACAACTGCTCTTATCCCACCCTCCACCCCCTCCTCCTTTTTCTCTCTGCTCCCACCACCCCAGCCTCCCTGCTGTTCCTCAAGCACACCAGACACTCCTGCTCTGGACCTGCGTCCTTGCTGGTCCCTCCGCCTGAAACATTCTTCCCCCAGATACCCGAACGGCTCATTCATCCCCTACTTCATTCAGGTCCCTTCCAAGATGCCTCCCTCTACCTTATCTCAAATAGGCCTCTCAGCCTCTGTCTCCTGACTCACTCTGTTTTTCTCCACAGCGTTATGACTGTTTGAAATTATCTTATGTATTTGTGTTTTGTCTGCTTCTCCTGTGAGCACGGACTTTGATTGCGTTGTTCGCCACAGTACCCGCATAGTTAGTACTCATAAATATTGATCAACTATATAAATTGAGAGTTTTAGATGTTGCTGCATGAAAATGCAGAAAAACAAAGCATTTAATTACTTACCACGTCAGGTTGGTTGTTGGACAGAAAACTGTCAAGACTTAGAATCCATGGGGAGGGGGAAGGAAAATAACTAAAGGGACCCTCAGTAATTAAAGAGCTGGAAACCATTTTTAAAGTCAATTATTGATAAGTCTCATAAGCCTGGACCAGCTGCTTAACTGCATCGGATCCCTGCATACTCTTTAAAGGGGATAACCAGTGGCAACATATTCTATAGGACTGAAAAGGATTTCAGTCACTGTCAGATACCCTTTAGGAATAAAGGAATAAATATCCTCTGCAATCAGTAAAAAACTCAACTACTGCCACTCAAGCCTCTAAAACAAGGCCTATCCTGGGACTTTCCTGAGAAGCTTCCAGCATTTGAGTATGTGACATTTCAAGAACTATTATTAAAGAGACGCACAGCCACTTAACGAGAACATGGCATTTTGTTAAGAGTCCTACAGTCATGTCCTTGGATTTCTTCATAAAAGTCCTACAAATCCTTTCGAATGATTCACAATAAACCATCACAAACAATTCATACAAAATCATATCCTGTTTTTCCACTGCTTAGTTGGTACAACATGAAAAAATTGTGTTTTCTGTTTATATAGTTTAATAAATCTTTCTAGACCCCTAAAATGCCTTTTCTCCCAAATAGAAAATATTTATCAAATATGGAAGTCATTTTTCTAATCACATGATCTAACGTCTCAAAAACTTAGATCTAGACAAACAACACTAAATTAAGGCTGGTATATTGTGAAACAGCAAGAATTTGTGTGTGGAATGTTTTAACAGCTCATGGATTCCGACGACCACTCAGTACGACCTATTCAAACGCAAACCAAAACTCTTCCAGGGAAATCGAATCTCACCAAAGATCTCAAAGTAAAAATGCTTAACAAAGAACAGAAATGTATAAGGTTATTTGGATTCACCTTCTTCCATTGTATTATGAAAACAAAGAGGATAGAAGAATCTGAGGAATGTGGCAGTGGGAACACCATCATCGCAGATGCAAGAAGACGGTACAATTCTATCAGTATTAACGTTTATGGGGTGTTTTCTGGTTGCCAGGCCCCTCAAATGTATGTTTTTATTTAATCCTCATAACAGCACTCTGAGATAAATACTGACTTTCCTCATCTCACAGAAGATGAGGTCTAGAGAAATTAAATAATTTGGCCACCGTCACACAGGCAGTGGGACTGGAGGCAGCGCCCCTGACCACCCTACAGAAACGCCTCCACACCGCTTCCTCCAGAGGCAATGAAGGGAACTCACTGGAGAGTTTTCTTCTCTTCAGAATTCTCCAGAGTTCCAACAGCTAACGCACTACGTGTGTGCGGTATCTCACTACACCTTGAGATACGTTCTATTACTCCCATTTTAGAGATGAAGAAAATGAGGCACAGAGAGATTATATCACTTGACAGAAGGAGCAAAGCCAGGATTCCAAGTGAGGCCAGCCGGCTCCAGGAACCCCAAGCTGAACTGCTGCTCCAGGGCTGTGCTCTAAACCCCTCCTGGCCAAGTTCTGTTGCCTGCTCGTGACTTTAAATCACCATGGATTCTTCATCTATGGAATTAGCTAATCAGACTAGATCAACTCTAAGTTTCCTTCCAGTTTTCTAGTGGTACGATATTCAATCCATCTGCAAAAGGTTTTTTTCTTTCTTTGTCGTTGATGAAAACACCTAGGATAGAGTTTTTGAGTGGTCCTTTTTTCCCCAAAGGAGGGAAATACCACTGAAAATGATCCTAATACACTTTCAAAACTAAGGTTCATTTTTTAGAATTTGGTATAAAAGAAAAATGATAAATCACTAAGTTTTCGTATTAAAAAAAGTCAACCATTTCACAAAGAGAAATGGGGAAAAAATATATGTTCTTTCCATTACACTTTATGTAGTTTGCATAGCTTCCCTGCTGGAAATAATGGTCTTCAAAGTTTACTCTGCATCTCAGCATTCACATGAACTCCATTATAAATACAGGGTCCATCCTTACAATCTCTCATTAAATACAGTGATTAGGTACGATGCAGTAGTTTTCTCGTACAATGTTTTAAAACCCATCTGTATTAGTTGCAAACATTTAAAGATAGATTTCACATAAATATCTTAATTCCTAGCTTCTAAAAGTAGCAGTAATAATAATAATTATAATAACAGAACCTAAGGACAAAGGCCCTGTACTCCGAGCTGGGAGCACCGAGCTGCAGGTCAGTGAAGCAAGGGCTCTCTGGTTGGCCAGAGTTCCCCCTACTCCAAATTACACTGAACTTGGTCAGTTCACTCATACATTGTGTCCTGAGGATATCTGGGTTTGAGACGCTTAGGCCACAAGGTCCCCAGTTTGAGCATTTCTGCTCTAACTACATACCTGAGTTAGTATCAGGTCTTCATACTCGCCTATATTAAATGCTTGCCTCCAGTAAAACTAAAAATTACATCTATTAGAATGGAAACCCAAAAAGGTTACAGCTCTTTAAAAGTTTGATTCCTTTTTAACACTCCCTAATCCTCACAATGTTAATTATTTAATTAGTGTAAGCCACTGGGTTCCCAACCTTGGCAACATAATAGATTCAACTCTGAAGTGTTAAAAACACATATGCTCAGACCCAGACCACCTCTGGTCAAGCACATCAGAAGGTCTGGGGGTGGAGCCCAGGCATCCTTATTTTTTCCAGGTTCATCCAAGTAACTCTGTTCTTGTTGAACACTACTGATGTAAACTCTATTGCTATACAGGGTGTGACTTATAAATCAATAAGACCGACTCCCACAGATAAGAAACATTCTCATTACTTTCCAACATATATGACAGACACTTAAGATGCTATCGTCTTTCCAGGTTTTGACAAAATATCATTTCTTTATTCTAACATCTGAAATGAAAAGCACATATAACTTAACATCTCTTGATCAAATTTTTTGGTCTGATGTTTGCATATTTTTACAGCAAACATTTTGGTGTGGGCCCCTGAAAGTGCTGAAGTGAAGCCAACATACAAACGGGAGTTTCCAGCCCAAGCAGAACACTGAAACGCATTAACTTAAGTCACACACTGTCAACCATTGGGTTGAGTTGGTGCCAAACTCCAGACGTCATGTCAGAAATATTCTATCAAAAGATCTACTCGATAAAGATCTAAAATCTAAACTATCTATAAATTACTTGGGGCCTGTGTGACACCTGCTGGGAGTCCTGAAAAGGAGTTTTAGCCCACAGACACACCAGCCTGTCAGATACCCCAACAACAGATTAGCTCCACAAGGACAGAGGCCTAGAAAAGTTCATCTGGAATTTTAGAGGTGAAAGCTTTCCATAATACATATTTAGCTTGAATTTACAAAAAAGCTTCAAAAGCCCCAACACCTTTATTTGATGTTTGATACCTAAGGAAGCATGGGCATAACTTATTTATGCTTATTACCATGCTGTTCAGTTTACTTAACAGTAAGCTGTATAAATATGACTCTATAGATTCCCCTGCTTTTGCCATTTCTTATATAATTATGCCATGTATTGAGAATCAGGCAGCTAAATTAGCATTCGAGAGACTTTCACTGAACGATTTAGGTAAGAAAAGGGGGGCTTCAATTTTTAAGCCCAGATGTGCTCCTGCACCAGCCGTTCGAGGTCTGATGATACAGAAAGTGTGCAGTCAGTGCCACCAGGGAAATGTCCATCAGGGAGGGCTCTAAACACATGCCAAGAGGTCAGGGCTCGTAATTCACAATGTTTGTATAGCTGGGTCCAGTTAGGTATCATTGGTCCAAACAGATTTTTAAAATAATGCACATGAACATAATGACATTATTTTAATTTTGAAAATCTAAAGTAAAAGAGAAGTTTGTAAGTGTTTACAGTGTTAGGTATTATGTTTGAAAAGAGTCTTCCACCCCCACATAAATAAGTATCGGTAAAGGAAAGAAAACCAGTCAGCATCTTTAGACAATTCAGTAATTATAACCATTTTAGAATTGCCAAATTATTGTTTTCATTACTGTTACTGGGATGCTCATGGACTCTCCTAACCTACATAAACATTTTCTTAGAAGCCTTGAAACATTTGTTCCCTTTGGAAATGCAGCCATTCTGTGTGTAAGACACTTAGGTATACAACAGCCTTCTATTAAAATGCAAACATCTCATAAAAAGTCACAGTTTATGAAGAGCAAGTGCTAAGGTATATGGGGACACCCGAGAGCAAAGCCTGTCCCTCACTCCCCTGAGCATTTTACTGGCTGTGTACTTCATGCTGGGTTATTTGGTCTAGGTCTTGGTCTGTTTCTTATGTTAAATGGGACTCATATTGAATTCTTAAGCAATGCGTATAAAGCAGCTAACCAGTGCATCACTAGTGGACACTTAATGATGGTAGTTATTGTTACTATTTTATATAAATAAGATTGTCAGAACTGCCCAAGTGGAATCAGGATTCAAAATCCAATTCTGTCTAGCTTCACAGCCCCAGCTTCTCCCCACTGCAGCCCCTGGCCTCCCTTATACCAAACATCCCTGGCAAAGATGTGGAAGGAATGCAAGATACTTTTTTGTCCTAGCATTGTTTAAGCCCTAGAATGTTCTAGACAACAAAATACTGTAGGTCAGGCAAAAAATGATTCAACTAAGCTTCATAATATTCTCAACCTGGAAAAGGATTAACCAAGTTCAATTTCCAAGTGTAAAAATAAAGAAGTGGATTTCCTTTTCAAATCTCCCTTTTAAAAAAAAAAAAGTCTCCTTCAAATTTCCTTAATATAAACTACCCTAGACTAATTACATAACTAGTGTTTGTATGTGTGCCATTAACATATACACATAAACAAATAAATATGTAAGTCCTCACGTATGCACACCTCCAGAGATGATTAGCTTCAAAAATGCTTTTCACTGCCCAAAGTTCCCTTTGTAACTTATTCTTTCCACAGCCCAAGACGTTTCTTGATTTTTATTTTCATTTCATTTCTGAAAACACTTCTTGAGGAAGATGCTAGGAGGATGGCAAGGCCCAGTCCTACAGAAAGGGGCCAAGTTTCCGGGGGAGGCAAAGTCCATAGGTGGCTACCATAAAGTACGGTGCCCACAATTCTGGCAGAGACATGAGCCAACGCTACAGCACAAAGAAGGAAGGGCCAGTTATGATGATGCTATTTACTGAGGGAAATGTTTGGTTTTTAATCTTACCAAAATAAACAAGCATTCTAGTCATATTTCACCAGATAAGGTATTTAACTAATATGGCAGCATATTTAACTCAAAATTAGAAGGCGGTACTTCTACGACAGAAATGTCTAATTCATAGCTTGCTGTGAGGGTGAATCAGATACTGCATGAAAATTGTTTAGAACTGTATCTGGCACATAGTAATGACTCTCTAATTAGTACCAAGAAATGGACCCAAGTTTTATAGGGCCTGCAGCTTTAGACCCTGTTTACGAAAAAAACTGCAACATTATAAATACAAAATGCTTAGAAAAGTGATTATTTAGATTTTAAAAAATCACAGCAAAATACAAAGTTTTAAAGCTGACATTACCAAAACACCACAAAATTGAAATTCAGAAAAAGAACCCAGTATGTGAATTAACTTATCACCTGGAACACTGCTGTAAATACTTCTCTGGGGCTGCACACTCTTGATTACGTCTCATATGACAATGACTCATATTGATATCACTTTCTATACGGCACAAAGATAAATTGGTCTTTCCCCAAGCATGGGTGATCAAAATTTATTTTTTATTATTGATAATTCAGAAAAGTTACTTTTAGCCTCATAGCTCTTTATGATGCCATATAAATTTTTAGGATTGTTGTCAAATTTGTAAACACTTATTCATTTTCTCTCACATGTGAGCCACAAGAATTCAGGGCATTCCAAGTTTCCTTGTGCATTGACCAACTTTAAATATTTTTTGTACTGATGACACTCAGTAATCAGCTTGTTGTGTTTTTTGTTGTCACTGATATATGTTTACGTATGTGTGTATCTACACATTTACACACTCACGTCAAACAAGAAACTTAAACACAGAATTCCCATTAAAAAACATGGTGCGTTTATAAATGCATATTTGCATTATTGAGTATATTCCTAACAGAAAGAACTTCCATGTCAAAGACACTTAGATGAGAACTGAATCTTCTACTTACAATTTTATACATCTAATAAGTAGAAGAATTTTCCAGACTAGCTTCTGGCTCCATACCATATTCAAACCATATTCCCACCAGCAGAAGTCATAGTACAGATTCATGCTGCAATATTAACCCGTCCCTGCCCCTTTTTGTACAGACCCTAGGTGAGCGGGCACATTGGCACATCCCCAGGTGGACGACATTCCTGGGAAGTGATTCCTACCCTAGGATGGCTAGGAATAACTTAACTAGACACAGAGACGACTGTGAACTGAATAAATACATCCCACTCAACGCAAACTAAAAGTGTCCCCAATTCAACTGCCCCTTAGCTACATCTCAGAAACACTCTCAATTCCGATGTCACTGAATCCAAGGAGGAATGTTACAGAAGGGAAGTCGGAGTGGAAAAGGATAATGTTACCCGACTGCTGTTAAAATCTTACACCCTACAAATTTTACAAGTTATGATGTCATCCATGAATGCATGGCTGTGTACACTGGTGGGCTCCTCTAGGGCCTTGGAAAGGGCTGGGTGAGCCCAAGCAATATATTCAGAAATGGTAAAACATACACTGCACAAGTGAGGGGCCCTGGGGCTTGCAATTCATTAGCTTCACAATAAATCTGCCTCTGTGGTCCCGATTATTCTTCATCATTTATCTCAGTCTGTACATGTCTGGTCTCCAAATAAATTTCAATCCTTTGGAAACAGGAAGTACAGTCCTAAGTACTGTAGATAGAAAATACTCAAAAATGTTTGTGGTAGTCCTCACTATGCACAGTGATCTAGAGAGAGAGAGAAATGTATATATTATATATCCACCTATAAATACACATATGTATATATGTATACATATATCTGTGTGGTGTATATACACACACATATATAAATACACACATATACATATGCCATTTATGTATGCATTATATATGTATTTGTATTATATATTTTATATATAACATTTATCTACACATTATGTATATACATTAATTCTATATATGTATAATACCAAAGAAAGAGTGAGTCTTTTCAAATTAACAGCATGGCATCCAGATCTTGTCCCTTCAAGGAGGTCTATCTCAGAAGAAAGGCACTATTAGAGCCTGGCAGACAGAGAACAGGGCTTCCTTTAGGAGGCCAGTGGGTGAGCCAGGCCATCAGGAGACTATCAATGCTCTCTAGTGCTGGACAGAGAGTCTGTAGTTAGTGACCCAAAAGAGGCACTTTGACGTCTGCCAAAGTGGAGAGAGAGTTATTGGGAAGACTTCATCCTTAAAGAGAACATCCATTAATCTGGTCTGTGCTTGCAGCTGGACTTTAAAAAAAAATAGGTGAAAACTACTGCATGATTACAGTGCTCAGTGCAAGGGGAAAATATAATTTTCTTTCAACTGATTTAGCATATTAAATGAAAGCCTTTTTTTAAAGAAACATATAATAAGTTTCTGACATTTGCAGTTTCTGATTTTCAAATTCTAAATAAAACAACATCTGCTATTCAAGAATAACACTTTAGCCAGGTCAGTATGGAACAAATCTATTACCTCGTCATGAAACAAAATGTATTAGCTGCAACCCAGCAAGTACTGATGTTTCTTCAGTAGTACCCAGTCTGTACCATGTCTGCACTGTTAAGATCTGGGGGCAGGGGTAAGGATGGGGCGCGGAGGGAAACCTACGGACATGCGGGGTATGATTCTTGTCCTAAAAGCAAAAGCTGGAAAAAAAAAAGAAGGGAGGATTTTTAAGGGCTTCAATAGTATTGTGCCCTGTCTCTCAGACCTCAGTCTAAAACTCAAGGCCTTTGGCTTCCAGACAGTCCTAGGAAAGCCCCTCTCATCAAGTATCACCAGCCTGCTCCAGTCTGGAGGCTTCTTCCCCGTCATCAACAGAAGAATTGGGTTTTCTGAAAACAGCTGTCAGTTTGCACTTCTAGAATTGTCAAGGTGGGAAATGTCACCAAAATAATTGCACTCTAAAGGAAACTAGTTTCCAAAGAACACGAATGCTTCTGTCAAGTTAGTTGGCTGTAGGCAGAGTTTTTCTGTCTGTGCGTTTCAGTCATACATCAGAAAACATGGACAGGAGAAAACAATCAAAAAACTTGTGAAACTTATGAGACAGGATGTTCACTAGCAAGGTTTTATAAAGGGTGATTTGACTGCTTTCAGGTGACAAGTGGGCAAATGGAAAAGCCACTAAAGATGGTGTTTTGGAGGAAGTTTTACATTTAGGGGTCCCCCACTGGGTGGTGTGTGCACACATGTGTGTGCGCCCACTCATGCACACACACGCACTTAAAATCTCCCCGGCTCTCTACCTGGGACCTTCTAGTGAACCATGGGAGGGATTAACAGGGCATCTTGCCACCAAGCCACAGGGTACAGGCAAAGAGCAGGGCAGGCAGTGACAAGCCTTTAATTCATCCATTTATTCATTCAGTCATTCCTTCTCTCCACAGGAAATGCCCTCGTGGGAATGCGCCCACAGCCCCAAGGCACAGTGCCTCTTTCTAGTCTTGGGTTTTTTTCAACTAAACGCAGGCCACAAGGAAAGGTCATGTTGGAAGCCGCTGGCCTTGACACCACTTCCTAGTCCACAGCGGCAAAGGCCTTTGCCAGCGTCTAAAGTACCTCTGGCCACACGGAAGAGAAGGTGGCCAGAGGCTGCAACCCCAACGCTGGACTGTGGGCGTCCCATTTCTGACTCTCAGTCTTTCCTGGGACAGGCCTGGTGATTTTATATAGTTGTAGGTGGATACCACCCACATTCTACTAACCTCTAATGTAGACCTTCATAGGATTCCAACATACTTACTTAGAAAACACACAAAATGGCAAGAAACTGGATGACGTACATAACTTACTACTACTGAAGTGAGTACTTTACACATAGTAGCTCACTTAGCCCTCATCAGCCACTCCACGGGGTAGGGGCTGTTATGAGCCTCATTATACAGAAGATGAAACTGAAGCTCAGTGTGGTTAAGTCATCTGTCCTTAGTCAAATGGCTGACAAGTGGCAGAGATGCATATTCCAAACCAAGCAAACGGGGTTCACCATGGGGCCTCCGAGATGATCCTCATCTCAAGGGGTCAGAGTTACTTCCTGAAGGAGGAAGCAGACAGGCTGGGAGTGGAAGGGGAGCAGGGCCAGGGCTGTCTAGCTCTTCAGCTGTCTGGCAATTTGGCACAAGCCCAGCTCTGCATACCCGTCTGAAATTCAAATTCCAGCTCACACTTACCAGTCACGGAAACTTAGGCGAGTTAAGTAATCTTTCTGTGCCTCAGTTTGCTCACCTATAAAGTGGGGATAATAAGGGCCTACTACATATCATACACCCATCTATTTAGTATACAGTAGCACGGCTTTAAGATAATGCAAATTTCTACCAAACTGTCCTTGGAGCCAAATCCTACATTATTGATAGTACTACCTTATTTTTCTTTCCGGAGACTTTGACCTTTATTAATTAGATGGTTTACAAATCTATCCTACGAAATGAAGCAGCATGGATTTATTACCCGGATTTTAGAGATGAGGTGACTCACAAGAAGAAACCTACTGACATTCAGGGTCAAGACCCAACCAAGTCATAGCTACTGCAAGCCACCATTAGGCAACTATGCTCCACTTCCTTATGGGGCCCCGACAGAAAAGTCTTAGTCAAGAATAGCAAAACTGGAAAAAAAAAAAAAAAAAAAGAATAGCAAAACTGGGCGTCCCTGGTGGCACAGTGGTTGAGAGTCCGCCTGCCAATGCAGGGGACGCGGGTTCGTGCCCCAGTCCGGGAAGATCCCACATGCCGCGGAGTGGCTAGGCCCGTGAGCCATGGCCGCTGAGCCAGCGCATCCGGAGCCTGTGCTCCGCAACGGGAGAGGCGACAACAGTGAGAGGCCCGTGTACCGCAAAAAAAAAAAAAAAAAAAAAAAAGCAAAACTGAGGCTCCCAACATCTGGGGAAAGTTCTAAATGACCTGCTCGTTTAGTACCATCACAAGAATAACCGAATCTGGTCAAATCTGTGTTTCAGTTTAAGAGGTGCAAGTTGCATTCCTGTTCCCTCTGCCTGGACCTTAATGTTCCCTGTTTGTCCTCATGGCTAACTCCCTCACTTCTGTCAAGGTTTTGGCTCACCTATCAGCTTCTCAGTGAGGCCTATACTGGCCAACCAATTGGAAATTCCAACACTTCATCTCCCAATCCACCTTAGCCTGCTCTAATCGGTCTCTTCCATACCACTAACCACCTGTCAACATACTATATAATTTACATCTTAAGCTGCCTATTTATTGTCTATCTCCCACCACTAGAACATAACCTCCCCAAAGGTTGGGATCTTTGTTCACCAAAATATACCAAGTGCCTAGAACTGTACCTGGTACAAAATTGGTGCTCGATATCTATTAGTATATAAATAAAAATCAAAATGCTTTTGATTCTTACAAATGTACCAAATAATCAAATCTAGTAAGAATGATTGAACAGTTGTCTTTCTCAGACCAAAAGCCAAAGACTTCACAGCACTGGGATGCACAGACAGAGCAGACATCTCATGAGTCTGTGACATGACCTTCAGTGCTAAATTTAGTGCTCTCAGTGTTTCTATGATTCCTAGTTACCAGTTCAACTTCACCTACCTAGGATGTGTATGTCGAGTGTTTCTACAAACTCAAGTATTTACTCACAATAAGAAGCAAACAAATCCTGATCAGCTTTTCCCATCTCCAGGAAACAAAGCCAGGCTATGAATGAATTGATAGAGAAGCTGATGGAGAAACACTTCACACCTGCAGGGCTGTGGGATTTCTAGGCAATTTAAGTTGAGGGGGAAGGGTTTTAGTTGGGGTACCCAGCTTGTGCACGGAGGCAGGTGCTCCAGGACTAAACCAGCAATGAAATGCAAGGAAGAAAATGGGACCCCAGGTGCAGCACTCCTCCAACAGAAAGGAAAAGAGCTAAAACAGATGATGGTGCAAATCACACTTCCTTTGGCTCTACAGCCCCAAATCCTTGTTCCTAATGGGTATGGATAATTGGTTAACAACAAGAACTGAGTGTACACGTATAACAGCTACTCTCAAATTAATGCACTTAATTAATCTGAACTAAACAATACAGTTATAATGAAAACTAGGGGCTTTGTACACTAAAAGCCTTGAAAAATCTGTCATGCAAGAAATATGCCATATTCCCATCTGTAAACCTTCATTTCATTACTGCTTAAGGATTTTGACTAGTGGTTAAATGGTAATAACTCAGAAAGGTCAAGATGGACCTGTTACTTGAGCACATCTCTAATACTCCTATAATTGCTAAATAACAAACTCCTTGAAAACATTAAAGATAATATTAACATATATCTTAGTAGTCTTCATGCATCATTTTAATGTGGCCACTTGATGACAAAGACTCAGAATTGGTAAATCAATCATTAAAAATAACAATCTCTCCAAAAATTTATAGACTGACCCACAAACAATAAATTCCACTTAACAATACATGTAGTATAGAACATTCACCAACTGCTTTATCTGGTATATTTTCACTCATGTCCCTTCATCGGAAGTGTATTTACATGACACTGCCTACTAAGTAGGTTGTTTTTATTCTTCTTGAGGTCAGTTCTTATTTCTTTCTGCATATGGGGCTGTCTTTGAAAGTAAGGGGCCTCTCCTCAGTTAAGGTACAGAATAGTTTCGCTTGGTCTCTTCAGCCAGGGAATTCTAAGTGTTTGTTCATCTAACATTTACTTTCCATAAAGTTTTCTGATGTCAAACTAATTCCAAAGTATAGTAATTGTTAGCCGCGCCTCCAAATTCACCTAAGTCATAGCTACTGTTATAAATTTAAATGTTCAATATTTTCACTAAGAGAAAAACACTAGCCCTTTGGAGGTGACCATCACTTAAAAGTTTTACAAAATTTATGGACCACTCAACCCTCTTAAAAATGTTTGCACGATACTAAAAACAATTTCTACAAACTTAAAGAATTTGTGATTCACCAATAGTTTTAAATTATCTAACTGATTACAGACTTAAACCCTCAAGAAGGATAACTGTCTTTAACATATTTTAATAAATATAATTTTATTTTCTTTTAACCAGCTAGTCCAAGTAGGCAGGCAATGTGGGGAAATTATTACTCACATTAATTAGTTTACCCTAAAATAACTGTGAGTGAATGGGATATGCAATGACAGCCTTCCCTAGGTCAGGAAATGTTATTTATATATTTATATAATACATATTTATTATATTTTTTATTTATTATTGAAAGTAAGAGAAACAACTTGAACTAACAAAATTTCCATTGGAGCTTTGCATTACTGGAGTTTTAGTATTATTTTAAACTACCCATCATGAAAAATCTGATTTATCCTTTAAGAACCTTCAGTTATTACTATTCAATCATGATGATGAATCAGCAAATATGTTACTGCATTAAACTGCTTTTAAGACTACCAAAACTTCCCTAGCTCTTCTGTCACACCTTTATCAGAGGAGACGGCAAAAGTTATTACACGGCTGTTTTAAAACTTTGTAAGTTTCAAAACCTGGACAATTACTCATCCAGATTATGTTTTGAAAGATGGTTTGCAGACATTTTCAATAAGTATTTCCCATTCTGGATGTCCCATCATATACCCATTCTAAACTAGCATTCAACGTTTATTAAGCACTCACTGTGTGCAAAGAGAAAGCATTATACTAAGAGAAGGAGCTTAAGGCTCGGCCTCATTTTATTCGTGCATAAATACACAGCGGTCGTGATTTATTCTCTCAACTTTGTAGAAACGTGAGCTGCATCCACATGGCAGAATCCACAGCATTCATTGGGAAATGACTTTCTGGGGGCAATTCACAGGTTCTCTGGATTAGGCAGCCCCGTTGGGGCATCACGCCCCAGCCCACACAGGACAACTCGTGGGCTCCGGCCACACCTTCCGCAGGTGGCTGGATCGCCCGAACCACACGAACCCAACCAATCTCTCCTCGCAGGAGCTCCGGGTAGGAGCGTGGAAACGTGTGCAAGGGCTTCTGCTAATTAAAGGACTTGTTGAAAGGCCCCGGGGTCTTGGGCAGGAAGAGAAAGCAGCCGCCCCGCGGGGTCCCCCTCCCCCGCGGCCACCAAGTCCCCAGCGCCCGGGGCGCTGCGCAGGCCGCCACTGCGGATACCCGGCGCAGCCGGCGCACCTCGGGCCTAGCACCATTTGAAAGGCAAATCTCAGAGCCGGAGCGCATTTAAATGCCCTGCCCCGGGTCCTGGGGGACGGCTCTCCAGCGGACGCAGCCGCAGGGGCCTCCGGGGCGGCGCGGCCCTGGGCGCTGGGCGCGGCCCGCGGGCGCACCCGGGACCTCAGCCCGCAGCGCCCCGGCAACCGCGCCAGGCCGGGGCAGAAGCGGGCGCCCTCAGGCCAGCGAGCCCTGCCGCCGCCGGGGGAAAGAGCAAGCGCCGCGTCCTCCGGCCGCGGCTCCGGCCCCCTCCCGACGCACCACACCTAGCAACCAGCGCTGACAGGACGCAGTGGCGGCGGTGCCGGGAGGAGGAAGCGGAATGGCTGCCGCGGTGGAGCCACCCCCGCCCCCCCGCTCCCACCTCCCAGCGGCTGCAGCCGCCGCCGAGCCCTGACAGCTCGAGCCCGGGCGGAAGCGGCGGGCGGCTTGCAGCGCCCGCCCCCAGCCGCCCCCAGCCGCTCCGACCACCCGGGCCAACTAACTCCGCGCTCCTGCCCAGAGCCGGCCGGTCGCCCCGCCAGCCCCGCCAGCCCCGCCAGCGCCGCCAGCCCCACCAGCCCCGCCGCGCCCTCCGCGCCGCGCCGCATCTCCCCGCCGCTGGGTCCCTCCCCCCGCCGCCCCCTCCACCGCGCAGCCCCACTCCCACCACTTCGCCGCGGGCGCGCACGCCCCTCGGAATCCCCCAGCCCGCCAGCGGCACCTCGGGGCGCCCGCCCCTCCCCCTCCCTCTCCCCCAGCCCCACCCTGCCCCCATCCCCACCGCACCTCGCGCCTCCGCATCCCGCCACCCCCATGCCCCGGGCTCCCACACACCCTCCCCGCCCCGCCGCCGCCTTCCTCCCTCCTGACCACCCCTGGCCATTCTAGGGTTCTCGCCTGGGCAGGAGTTTCCGCGCGCCGGGCACCCCCGCCCACCCCCGGGCCATTTACCGATGTGGTTGTCTTCGATGTGCTCGATGAGGTCGGCCAGGGTGGGGAAGTGGAGTCCGCAGCCCCCGAATCGGCAGGTATTAGAGAAGAAGGAGGCGGCGGCGATGCCTGTCATGGTGCTACATCGAGAGCCCCCCTGGTGTCGGCTCAGCCAGCGCCGGGCGGGCGGAGGGAGGGAGGGAGGCAGGGTGGGGTGAGGAGAGGAGGGGCTGGGGGAGGGGGAGAGAGGCGGGGTGAGGGGAGCGCAGAGGACCGGACGGAGGGAGAGGGGGCGAGAGCGATGGAAGGATTGCGAGGAGAGACCGGGAGGCAGAGGGGAGGCGGCGGCGGCGGTGGCGGCGGCGTCGGGAGCGGCGGGGGGAGAGGCGGGGGGAGGGTGGGGGTGGGAGTGAGGCCGCCGCAGCTGGGAGGAGGGACCAGGGCGCGCGGCAACAGCTGTGCGGCCCCAACCTCCGCCCCTGGACCGAGGCCTCACCTGGGAGCGCCTGCCACCAACTTTATCTCACTCGGCCTGCCCTTCACAGTTGGTAATACATGCAATCTGTTTGGAGCCTCCTTGGTTATGTGTATTACATTCCTGGTATATATACATCTATTAATTATACTTACCTCCCTGCAGTGAGAACTCAGGGAGTTACCCAGGCTCCTCTCAGGGACATTTGTTTGCACCTGGCCACCTGTCTAGGTTTGACACTGACATTCACAGGGGACCCAGGAAAGGTAATTGTGTGCAACTTACTCTTTAAACCTTCTTTTAAAAAAAGCCCATTTTCTCTGGAGGTTTGTACTAATTGATTTTAATGAAGTTTCCCTCTAGGCCAGAAGAAAATCTTAGCTTTATTTAAATTTCAAACTAGAGTGCTTGATTGTCAAGTGCATTTGCCTGTGTTTTACATGTGTACCGCGTTTGTAATACTCCCTGCCCCTTTGGTTAAATGAAAACTAATTTCATTTCCCCAAATTATAATATCCCACTGCCCCATCTCAGATCTGGGGATTAATCCATCTGTCCCCCTGGGAGCAAAACTATCACAGCAGAAAGGACAGTGCATTGGTGAAGGCTAGAAGGAGTAGAAACAGGGTCAAGGGACATACTTTCTCTTCATTTAAAAGAGAGAGATCCTTCCAATCAATCTAGATTACACCATCCTGTGAGCATTTAAACCATAATGTTGACCAGTTAAGCATTTAGGCTGACTCAGGTAGCTTCTCTGAAACCAACATTTTGCTAAGAATCAATTACCTCCTCGTCCCCAACCCCACCCCCAATTTCTCTGGTATTTTACCTTTAAAGCTTGCATTCTCCAGTAGCACTTTTACAGTTGCCTACATATTATCAGCAGTTTATGATGCAACAGTGCATTTTTTCATTATGCAAGTATACTGAATTTAGCATTTTTCTTCAGGACAAATTTCACTTACCCTCTGGTGCAGATACATAGAGAAATAGTATTCCCCTCTCCATAAACTATATTCATCCCTAGTGTTATTTCTAGTAGGATTCTTAATTCTTTTCATAGAGGAAAGGCACCACAAAAAGTTTTACAATCTGACAGTCACAGTAATTGGGGGTGATGAGTGCCCTCACCCATGGCATTTCCTCTTTTCGAGCCCATCTCTTCTGTCTGCCAGCTCACAAGGTAACAACTTGTGCTGAGATGAGAGTTGGGTTGGGTGAGGCTTGGGTAGTGGTGTGGCTGAAGTTTAGTTTGGTGCCAAGAATGATTTCCTGGGCCCACTTGGGGGTGGAGACAGGGCCCGGGTGGGCCTGATAACGAGCCAGGGACCCAGTTGGCGGGAGACTGGAGCCAGGGCCAGACAAGGGTCTAAAGAGCAGGAGTAAGAATTCTAGCTCTTGAATTAGAATTTTGGCAGCTGTGCAGTGCATTCAGCTGCCCAGTCTGGGAAGGCCTTCAGCTAAGAGCAGGCAGAACACACACCACACCGAGTAACAGGACAGGGAAATGCAATGCAAAAGCTTCAGCCAAAACGACGCCAAAACAGGTTCCCCCTAGATATGAGTGTTAGGGACCCCCACCATGAGGCAGCATCGAGGAAGCAAGGAAGAATGGAGAGCTTTGGAGAAGTAGCAACTTTGTCCTCTGGAGGAGAAACTGTCTGTGTGGAATTATTAACTCCAGAGAGAGTGCGAAGAGGAACAGAGGTAGTTCAGGCAAGAGAGCTCAGAGGTGGAAAGTGCCAGAAATGTGCAGATGAAAGATGAAGGAAGTAAAGGGACTGGGTTTCACTAATGTTTAAGTCTCCACTACCTGCTATGAGTTTCAGTATTCCTAAAATAAAACCTTCACAGGCCACATTTAATAAATAGAATTTTTAAAATGAAACAAGCCAAAATAACCTATAAAATGAATCAAAATTTTGATTTTTAAGATCAAAATTTTTTTCTTTATCTTGGGCAATTATTAATATTTTGAAAGGACTCAATTTATTTTGCATAAAATAACCCACTCTAATTCTTCATCTGTGAACTGAAGCTCTGCTTATATGACATACTGCTCCTCCTATTTTTTTAAAATCTGCACACTCTAGGCATTTCTGGCCTTTGTATTAGATACATAATCATGGTCTTTTAGATCTGGAAGATACTCTGGCCAGCAGACCCGCGGGCGTTATAGATATGGTACACTGAGGCCAGAGGCATGGAGTGAGTTCTTTCCACGTACACACAGCCAAGTTTCCTCTCTGTATTCTTAGTGTATTCAGTAAGGCATCAACAGACATTAGAAGGACAAAGATACAGTAACCACCAGCAAAATTTGAAAAAATTGCTTTACAATGGCATGCTTACCATTATGTACTTGCATTTATAAAAATGTTTGTTTCAAGGGTGTCCCTTCATATAAAGTCAACATGAAGCTATAAAAATCTATAGAACAGGGCTTCCCTGGTGGCGCAGTGGTTGAGAGTCCGCCTGCCAGTGCAGGGGACACGGGTTCGTGCCCCGGTCCGGGATGATCCCACATGCCGCAGAGCGGCTAGGCCCGTGAGCCATGGCCGCTGAGCCTGCGCGTCCGGAGCCTGTGCTCTGCAACGGGAGAGGCCACAACAGTGAGAGGCCCGCATACCGCAAAAAAAAAAAATCTATAGAAGAAACACTTCAACTTATTATGTCCCAGAGAAAGTGATGGCTGATATATCTCTATACTTAAAAAAAAATTGTCCCCCTGATTTTGGTAGTAAAAATATTTCAAATGAAAGGGACAGTGAGAGAATTGAGGAGTCAGAAGGAGATGATGGTGGTTGTGGACTAGAAGTGCTCTCTGGGTTTAAGACCCCTTTCTTGGGAACCTTTTGCCTCCCCCGAGATCATGTCCTCCCAATGTGTAGGCCCACAGAAAAGGCAGGCGTACAGTGACCCCAGAGCTTGGTGCTTACCATTACAAATGCTCTGGGATCTAGTAGCAATCTCCAAAATCCAGCATGGCTATTGCCCACAAAATGGGGCAGCTGCCAGGAAAGTGTGAATCCATTGGTCTCAGAGAGCCAGTCGAAGCCACCAAAGGACTCTGCTTCTTGTCTGGCCGCCACATACAGGATTTGGTTCATTTAGGTATACACTGATCATCAAAAGTGGGCACTTCCTGTGCCCTGCGTGGACATCTGTTAGCACTACAAGAGGATGTCTGTGAACACTGGATTCTGTTAACTCTCCATACTGCCTTCAACTCTTTCTCAGGTTTTCTGGATCATTCTTCCAGGTCCCTCTTAAGGTACTCTTCAGGTTTACTGGATGTAAACAGGCCCTTAAGGGCTTGAGGCACTCCTTTTACTGCCACCACTACATAGACTGAGTAGATCGTGTATACAGGTAGGTCTTCTTCAACTCATGCCAGTCTGGCCACTTATAAGAATATATGACACTCCCCAGCTCTTGAAGACTCAGGCTGCCAGTTATGCCAACAGCAACCTTTGCTTCAACAGGATGTTTTCTTGAGGTTCCCACCTTCTTCCAAGGAGGACAGTGTCTATTCCAGATTTTCTTGTTTAATATGTATGCAACCAAGTCTTCAAGGTCTTTGTACTGCTTTTATTCCAGCTCAGAAATGAATCAGCTTTATCTGCTCTTTGGTGATTAATTCTCATTTTGGCCCCCAGTCTCATTCTGCCTAGAATTAAGCATTGGCCTTAGAATGAGTAACGGGGGTTCTCTAGTTGTACAACACCAGTGACAAGTCCTCATGGGTGTTACCCTAAGGGGTGTTACCTTAAATTCTCTACCCTCATGCTTCTGCCTTACTGACTATATACATAGTTATGGCATTACATTTCTAGTTTTTTGTAAGATTTCTCCAGAATAAAGTAGTAAAATACCCAGCCATGGACTGCCGTTCTAACTGAGTTCTTGGGTTTACACCCCTGCTGCAATCTACCACATGCACCCAAATAATAGCTCCAAACCCAACTCTGACGGGATTTGGCCAGCCCAGTCTGAGGTTTAAATAAGGTCATGAGAGCAGCCAACCAATCACTATTTCATTCGTTTCCTGACATCTTGATTGAACATCTATGCCAGGTTCCTGTTGTACAACTCCTGAAGGTATATTTATAGAGGAACTGCCTGGACAGTGACCTCAGGATTTGTAAACTCTGGAGCCTGATCCACTGTGCAACACACGAGGGATACAATTTGAATATGACCAGTACAGTCTCTCCTCATGAGGGAACGCCAAATGCTTTGCAAGTCCTCCTGAATCAGTTCCTAGAGCCTGCCTGGGGTGGCTCAGTGGACTCCACATACTGTCCTCTTGGCTGCTCTGGTGTCTGACATTTCCCTCCTTTCCAACTCTGGCTCACTCAGGTGATAAATCTTGTTGCTCTTGACTGTGTTGGAGCCACTAAAGCACTAATGCTTACACAAGACTGCACAGCCTTTCTGCCCAGAGATGTGTCTTTAGGCACTGGCGATGCTCACCCAGCAATGCCCAGTGTTGAAGATTCTCTGTCCCTTCAAAGGCTTCTAGCACCTTTTTTGTCCTAGCCTTTTGAGGTTTCATCAGCTCCCACAAGCACAATCCTTTCCCTCTAGGACTCAGACAAGCATCAATGGAAACTGGACGAGAGGATCAAGTTGGGAATACTGCTCCATGATCTCCTCTCCCCTGCTAGAATCCCTCAGCGCCAACCTGCACCATCAGAATAAGCTTTCTATTCAATGACCTTCAATAATTGGATCTCTGCAGAAACCTCCCAGCCTTACCTCCTGCAGTTTCCTCACCTACACTGACAGTTCAAGATGGATCAAATTATTTTAGTTTTCAAGATGCATTCACTGTACCTGCACAGGCCACCTTGCCTTTGCATGTGTTGTATAGCCTGCCTGAAATATTCTTTCCTCTTCCCCTCTCCCCCGCCCACCAAACATAACTTCAGCAGCTCATCCTGTCACCTCCTCCAGAAAGCCTTCCCTGCATCCTGTCTCCTCTTCCTTCACTGCTGAGCTACACGCTTATCATCTGTGCTCCAGCCAAGCTCCCTCTGCATTAATTCTGACTGTTGGCTTACTGGTCTTCCTTCTCCTCTAGACCAGTAGTTCCCAAACCTTTTAAATCAAGAACCCCATCAATAAAAAAATTTAAACCTTGATCACGTGAACATTCATGTTTTTATTTACAAATTATATATAGACACTACTACTCAAATATAGTATGTATGTTATAAAGTAAGACAGATGCTTTTAGAAGGTGACCTTTTAAAAAACAGAAATGGAAGGTCTAATATCTTCACCCACACCCTGGAGTATTGTTTGGCCCCCATCCTGGGGCAAACGCATTCCACCTTGGAGATGGCTGATCCTAGTCTCTGTGAAAAAGAAGACTATCTCTCACTGTGCCTGCACATAGGGCTCAATAAAAGTTGTATGGGGGGGTATAGCTCAGTACTGTGATAAAGCAGGGCACTAAGATTTCAGTTTTCAATGCTGAAGTAATTTCTAACAATTTGTTACTGTTCTTCTCTTATGTAGCATCAATGAAAGACAGTCTTCAATCATCTCTCAGCTTGGAGAGATTACAACAGTTATACCTTCCCATGGTCATGGCTCAACCTCTGGCGAGACCTCTTTTCAGGTCTGGTACAGTGTTACTGCCCTGTGCCCCTAAAAGGCCCTTATGAAATGCTTGTCTCATTGGTTTTGATAGCACTGGTTTCCTAGGCTCTGCTAATGCAGACAAAGCTGTTCAGTTGGACAGAGATAAGCTGGGAAGCACTGAGCCATGACATGAGATCTGACACTCGCTCTCCTTTTATTTCACTGAGTAGGACCCCTTTCCCTTTCACAGATGTTCAAGTTCATTACGATGATTATTTTCCATAACAATTACCACCATTCACTGAGTGCCTACTGTTGGGTCAGGCACTGTTGGACTAGATGTCTTAACACAGATCTGTTTTTAAACGCTATGAGATAGTTAAATACATTATGCCCAGATTATGGATGAGAAAAAACAAGACCCAGGGAAATGAGGTAACTTACTAAGGTCCATAAAGCTAATAAGTGCTGGAACTAGGATTTGAACTCAGATCTGTCTGACTCCAGAGTCCTGGCTCTTAACATAATATTCCTCCTTGAAATTGGGTGTCCTAGAACATTTTCCTTCTCTCCCCTTGAATCTGGGGAGATTGGGCTCTTTGCCACAGGCAGGATCAGGCTCACGTACCATCACAAACAGTAAGATTGAGAGGAAAAGTGTCTTACTTTACCAAATGCACTTAGGATTGGGTCCTGAGGGTCAGGATGGGGTACTGATGATGGAGAGGGCTTGGGGCCTCCAACAGGTATTGAGAATCTTGGCTTGTCTTTTCCCTTTCCTTGTCCTTTGGAAGGTCCTTTCATTGCTGTTGCCAAGCTCATTTATTGGTCTTAAATACCTGACTTAAAATTGAACTTTATAGAGAAGTGAGACTTTGAAGAGATACCCTTGTTTTGTTCTTCAGCCAGTTCCTGACTTACCCATTCATTGTGTACCTTCGTACTGTTGATTTTGGGGTGGGGCGGGGAACACAGGCATCACCTATCATGTGGAAAGGTGACTTTTTTTGCTTTTGTCATGCTCTTTGTCTTTGTCTCCAGTCTGTAATGACTCTAATTATGTTGCTTTTCAGCCAATTGTTTGGCGTAATCATATTTTCTGTTACAGTCTTAGTTCCTGGAGCCATAGAACAGACAGCCAGCTGAATGCCGTCTCAGAGGCTCTGCAACTCAATCCCTTTTCTTCCAGAGCTAGATGTATGTGCCTTTCATAAAACCAACCCAGATTCCAGTAACTTCTCCAGGAAGGACGTTCATCTTGATTTTATGACTAAATTTACCTTTCTATAATTTTCATCTCATTATGCTTTTTCCCAATGATTCTCTCTTCTCTTGTAGTGCCTCATATATTGACTGACTTTTGTAATCTCAGAGTTCTCAAACTCAGATGCCCTAAGGGTCAGGAAGGTGAAGCGATCAGAGAAGAGGGTGGTGTGGAGTGCACATGTGTGTATTGTGTGAATGGTGGGGACCAGTGCTGAACTGGAGAGCACTCCTCTCCTAAAACAGTGGAAGGCAAACAAGTTCCATCTGCGGGCCACATTTGGCCCATGAGCCCAAGAGTTTACAACTTCTGTTTTTCCTTCCAAGCCACAGTATAAAATTAGATGACTTTTATTGTGATAACAGCCCAAGAGTATCTGGATTAATTCTTTCTAAGTTTCTCATCACCATGAAGTTAGATGCACTCTAATTTTTTGTGCAAATAATTCAAAAAGGACCCTTTGAGCCTTAAACAGATCTCCAAGATGATGGAAGAGCTGCCCGGTAATGGTCATAGCAGAGAAAATAAATAGTTGGTAAGGGCTTCTTCCAGACTCTAACATTTCTTGGTTCTCAAATTCTTTCCATATTTCCCAATGCAGATCAGAGTCTTAAGAAAATTAATTTTCTGCTGGAGAGGGTATGGATAAAAGGGAACCCACTACACTGTTGGTGGGAATGTAAATTGGTGCAGCCACTATGGAAAACAGTATGGAGGTTCCTTAAAAAACTAAAAAGAGTTACCATATGATCCAGCGATCCCACTCCTGGGCATATATCCGGAGGAAACTCTAATTCAAAAAGATAAATGCACCTCAATGTTCATTGCAGCACTATTTACAGTAGCCAAGACATGGAAGCAACCTAAATGTCCATCGACAGATGAGTGGATAAAGAAGATGTGGTATATATTTACACTGGAATATTACTCAGCCATAAAAAAAATTCAATAATCCTATTTGTAGCAACATGGATGGACCTAGAGATTAGCATACTAAGTGAAGTAAGTCAGACAGAGAAAGACAAATATCATATGATATCACTTATATGTGGAATCTAAAATATAACATAAATGAACTTATTTACAAGCCAGAAACAGACTCACAGACATAGGTAACAAACTTGTGGTTACCAAAGGCAAAAGGCGGGGAGAGGGATAAATTAGGAGTTTGGGATTAGCAGATACAAACTACTATATATAAAATAGATAAACAACAAGGTCCTACTGTATAGCACAGGGAACTATATTCAATACCTTATAATAAACTGTAATGGAAAAGAATCTGAAAAAGAATTTATATATATATATATACATATATATATATACATCTGAATCAGTTTGCTGTACACCAGAAACTAACACATTGTAAATCAACTATATTTCAATTAAAAAAAAATAATTTTCAACAACTGAATATGTGAGTACTCCAAATTTATCTAAAATAAATGCTGTATATAATGTTTTATACTGCTTGACCGGTGTCCAGGTATACTTTAAAATAGTTAATTAAACCCGTCAGTTAGTAGGTTTGGCCTTCCCAGTCTTTGAGGGCGCTCCCACTCCTGGGTCTATAGTTCAAGATCACATTGCTTTGAAGGCATTAGTTCTCTTAAAAAAATGTATAAAGTAATCTAAACATTTTAGATTATGGTTAATCTTTGGTGTCAGAGCCAACTCGTGACTCTAATTTCTTTCTCTTTTCTCCTTCTTCTGCCATCCCCTTTCTCACCCCCCTTCCCAATCCTATAAATCTCTCACATTCCTCACCTTGTCCCCTCACCCCCCCACCCCAGGATTCCTTTTCAAGATTGATTCTTGAATAGGGCCTAGCCATGAAAAGTAGTTGGTACTGTATTTGAGAAAGCTGGACCAGAGAAGAGAATTTGAGAAAGAAACACAAGGAAAAGGTAATTGGGAAAGAAAACCGAAAAAGGGCAAAAGCAAAGATTGAGAAGATCTTTTCTGTAGAGTATGATCCATGAATATGCCTATGCTCAGTTTTAGTAGATGCTGCCAAACCATTTTCCAAAGTGTATTTACCAACTTACATACCCACCATCAATGAGAGTTCCCAGAGCCTTTTACTTTGACTTTGCCCGCAGGCTAATAAATGAGGTGTTCTGGTTTTACCAGAGCACAGCAGTTGACAAACAGCAAATTAAAAGGTTGCTGCTAGAATCAGACACACCGAAAACAAAAAAGTATACACCTCCACACAAAGGCATAGAATTCAAGTAGCATAGTAATTTGGAGTGATGATTTAGAGGTAAATACATTTTAATTATCTTAAGTTATAAAAAAACATGCAAGTATAACACAAGTGCCTGATTACCTGCTGGTTCTAAACTGTTCTCCATGAACCAGGGATATGTCAGCACACTGTCAAAACTTCCCTTCCTTATACTTAGTGGTGGAGTTGGGGAGGGAGTATGTGGCGTGTGTGTCTGTGTGTGTGTGTGTCTGTGCGTGGCAGATGGTGAACAGGTGGTAAATGGTAAGAAAGATTGTTTCCTACACAAGAAGCAGACAGTCAAAAATGTTCCATTACATTAAGTTATTCAATATATGTTGAAACAGGCAGTAAGATATCATATGATCTCCAGTAATACTTTGAATTATTTTTAAATTGTTGCTTAAAAGAGGGTTGCAGTTATCTAAAAAATTCATTACCTTCAGCTTAGTTAACCCGTGGCAATGGCTTATTAAGCATGAAGGATTTACTTGAAAATGGTGGAGAAGATTGACATAAATTTAATTGATACATTTAAATATGTATTTACTAAAAAGAAGCAAATGTTCAAATCAACAAAACTGTAGGCTCATTCCAGTAGCACCTGATTTATGCCTGTGTTACCTTTCATGCATTCCATTGTCGGAGTAAGGGGTGGCAACCCCGTGAATTGATTTCCTTGTTCCCTATTGCAACGTCCTATTGTGTCGACTTGTCATATATGCTAGATTAATGGTGTTATTATCAGTCAGTACTATCTGCCATTGGGAGCTAATGAACAGACCTCAGGAAATTCTGGCTTCTTCCATGGCCTCGTTCTTGCCACCTTATTTTTGGTCATTTTCAGCAGCTCCCATTTTCATCCATTCATAGACATCTCATGATAGAGACTTCTAGGAGCCTAACCAATATCCATCCTCTCCTTGCTCCTTAGTAACAGATTTCGTCAAGGGAAGCAATGTGTTCAGATTAAACCCAACATTCCCCAGCCTCCCTTGCAGATAGGGGTAGACCTATGACCAAGTTCTGGCCACTGAGATGTAAGTGAAAGTTGTTGGATGGGGATTCTGGGAAGGCTTCTTAAAAACCACGTGGAATCAACTGCTAAGCACCATTTTCACTTGGCACTTCTTCCTTTCCACTTCCAAGAAGAACATGATGGGACAGCTGGCGTGCTAGTGGCTATCTCATGAACGTAAGGATAAGGGCTACACTCTAGGATGATGTCCTACAACTGCCACAGTAGCCCTTGGTGCCTACTTCTGGAATACTCATTTTGTGAGAAAAATGGATTCTTGTCTTATTTAAACCACTGCTTCTCAGGATTCTATTGCTCATAGTCAAATGCAACTCTGGTATTCAAAATATTCAGTGTAATTCTCCATTTGATTTGTTCAACATTCTACAGTTGTCTTTGAACAGAAGCCATACAACAGAGATGTATACAACTCATTCAGGCTTCTGGCCTGGATCATGAAAAATTAACCTTTAAAAGGCTCTGCCATGCTGAATTATCCACTGTGAAACCAGAGACTAGGTGGCAGGGCAAGTCCTCCTATTCCAGGGCAGTATTGGGAAGTCCGTAGGGCAGAATCAAAGGCTGAGGTCAGAGAGGTATCACAACAGAGCTCTCGAGCCTGTTGTCATGGCAGCAAGGAGAGATCCATGGCAATATGTTGGAACAGACATGAAACTTCCTCTTGTTTCTACACTGGATCTTGTAGGCCTCCCTGTTTAATCAGGCCCCTTGAATCTAAATGTCAAGATATTCTGGAAGGTATAAAATAATTCTGTAATCAGCCCATGAATGCTTTCTCACTGCATCTGTCTTCCTTCACCTGGCCTTGGACTAGGGGTGTTTCTCCAGCCCCCGCCACAACACCACCGCTAGTGGAAATATCCCTGCAGTCAGCAATGAATCTGACCACTGGGGCCAGCATCAGTTCTAGTCAATCTCTAACCCTCACTCCATTTTCCTCCTTTTTTAATTCGTTTCCCCAACAAAAAATGGTCAACTGCATACTGAAACATTTTCATAAAGTACAGCTTCCAAAAAGCAATTTATAGATGCACAAAACTAAAGCAAACAAGATTAAGGCAGGAAAAAAAGAAGAAAGAGAAGAAGAAAGAAATGTGTTCAGACTTAAGCCTATAGAAACAGAGATCAGATCTGTGGGACCAGAGGTTGGATATAGGGGTGGGGGAACTGTGGGAAGGTTTTCAAAAGGCATGAACTTCCAGTTTTAAGATAAATAAGTTCTGGGATGACTATAGTGAACAGTACTGTTTTTTGGAAGTTTCTAAGAGAATAGATCTTAAAAGTTCTCATCACAAGGGAAAAAAAAATCTTTGGAACTCTGCCAGGTGATGGATGTTAACTGAACTTATTGTGGCGATCATTTTGTAATACATACATGTATCGAATCATTATGTTGTACACCTTAAACTTACACCACATTATATATCAATTATTTCTCAATAAAACTGGGAAAACAAAACAAACAAAAGCAAGCCTGACCTACCAGCTTGGCAAATAAATGAGCCCATTTCCAAAACAAGAACATTTCCTACATTCTGCCAGGTATGAAATTAATTACCTGAGCCATCTTCCTTATGGTGCAGCTTTAAACTTTTCACTCTCCTGTGGTTTCTGAAGCTGAGGTGGAGACAGCTTTGCAAACTATGTTTAACTCAAAGACCCCACCACGGTGTCAGTCCGCTCTGGCCCCTGCCCTGGAGCCACACCAGGCCCACCCAGGCTCCCTTCGCCCTGGGAACAGTGATGAGGAGTGCCAGCGGTACAGGGCACCGCAGGCTGCCTCTGGACCTGTCCCCTCTCCAGACATGCTTAGGTGCTCCCTCTTCTCTGCCTCCCACCAGTCCCCACAGCTATACAGGAGCTGTCACTGGGGCAGGTGGCCTAGTGACATCTGTCTGGATCCCCTTGTGGTGGGGGCACCTGAGCCCCAGATATCAGGTCACAAAAGCACAGCTACTTAACATCTGAGTCACCTGGTCCTCCTAAACTTCAGTTTATCTGCTAAGATGGGAATCATGGTGCCTCTGCATTGCAGCCATTATCTCACCACAACCACAACTACCATTTTTCCCCATTTACTACAAGAGGTGTATGACCTGCAATGCCAAATTGCCTGGGGTTACATCCTGCCTCTGCTACTGAATCCCTGGGTAACCACGGCAAGATGCTTGAGTGCTTTGCACCTCAGTTTCTCCCTCTGTAAAATGGGGACAACAACGAGCCTGCCATTCAGAGCTGTTAATTGTGTACTATGTACTTTAACACAGTGAGTGCTGCAGTTTGCCAAGCTCGGTGACAAGCTCTGTTAACCCTCCCCATAGAAGTAAGTACCATTATTTATTCCCATCCAACAGATAAATAAACTGCGGTTTAGAAGGATTAAATGATTCAAATGTTAAGTAACTGTGCATTTGAGGACCTCAGGGGTTTCTCTCCGTTTTTCCTTTTGCTTTGAGAAGCCCTAGCTCCCACAGGTCAGGCAGGGGTCATCACCTTACTTCCCCAGCTGACGTCAGGCCTTTCAAGTTGTTTCTCCACACATGAAACCTAAACCGCAAATCCATTCCTTCACCTTTTCCCAAAGCTAACTCCCATCACGCACCCCAGTCAGGCTCCTCCTCTCCCCCGGGGCCAGGTGGGTCAGGGTGCCCCCAGGCTTCGCCTGAAATCCTCAGGACGATGGGAGGTGCCTCCCTGCAGAGGTAGGAGCCTCCGGGTCTGGACCGTCTGCGCGTTTGTTCCGTTTGTTCAGTGATGCGGGCGTTAGGTGATGACGGCACCTGTTTGCAGGAGTGGCTGCGGGCAGTTTCCTCTCTTCTGCAGTTCACACTTCATAATTAGCTTTAGCCTCACCACCTTCTTAGGTTTCCTGTTCTAGGTTCCTGGCTCACAGAACTCAAATCCCCCTCTGACACTTTCTTCTTAGCACACCCCTGGGAAAGAAGCATGATCTGTCCTTCTGAATGGTCTAATTCTGCACATGGAGTTAGTGTCTATTTTTTCCACAATGACCTTGGGGCTTTTTCTCTTAGCTTCCATCTGACCTTCAAGTCTGGCTGCTCTGGAGCACATATTAGCAGTTCTCACACCCAGCAGCTAATTGCTCATGTCAGGGAATGTTATTTAGCTGCTCTTCCCTGCAGTTCAGAGCCACACACCTGAAAAAGGCCTGTAGAACTTAGTATGGTTTCTTTGTCTCTTCCCCAAAGATCTGGTGTGAAAACTGATTTTCTACCGAGTGGCAATTCTCAAAATGTATTACAGTTTAGAGAAGCACAGTGTGAGAAGTAAGTCTCCCTTCTAACACTGACCACCCCTTCCCCAGGTTACCCCTTCACCAGCTTGCCCCTTCCAGAAATACATAGGCCTGTGTGCATCCCTTGTAACTGAGGGGTACTTGTCTTGGACCTTGATTTTTTTTCATTTAATAATATGTCTCGGAGATCTTTCCATATGAAAACATATAGGTGTTCTTCATTCTTTTTAGCAGTGGCACAGTATTCCATTATATATGAAGTTACCTGCATTAGTTTCCTATTGCTGCTGTAACAAATTACCACAAATTTAGTGGCTGAAAACAATACAAATTAATTTTCTTACAGTTTTGGAGGTCAGAAGTCCAAAATTGGTCTTACTGGGCTAAGATCAAGCTGTTGTCAGGGCTCTGTTCAATCCGGAGGCTCTAGGCAGAATTCATCTTCGTGCCTTTTCCTTCTTCTAGAGGCCACCCCATTCCTTGGCTTGTGGCCCCAGCCAGCAGTTGCATCCCTCTGACCTCTGTGTCTCTCATCACATCATGTTCTTTCTGACTCTGACCCTCCTGCCTCCTTCTATAAGGACTCCTGTGGTTACATTAGGCCCACCTGGACAATCCAGGACACTCTCCTCAAGTTACTTAACTAAATTACATCTGGAAATTTCCTTTTGCCACGTAAGGTAACATATTCACAGATTCCAGGGGTTAGGATGTGGACATCTTTGGAGGGCCATTGTTGTGCCTACCACCATACCATAGTTTATGTAATTTGCTTCCTACATATGGAATTTTAGGTTGTCTTTTGCTATTATTACAAGCAGTACTTTAAGGACTATCCTTGTACATATGCCTTATAGTGTGTGTCAGAATAGAAGCAACTCCTAGAAAATGAGTTACAGATTCAAAGGGGATGTACTTTTGAAATTTTGATATATCTTTGTCATGGTAATTAAAAGACTTTATTTCACTTGAGATACTTCTGAATGGACAATTATCGTAAAACCATTTAGAAGGTAATAGAATTTCACTCTCTTTTGCCTCTTATCTGTGATTGCTAGGACTAGGTCCTTGGCTTTAAAAAAGGCTCTGAATCTCAGGCAGTGGTTTTAGAAATAGGGATCCAAATTAATTTGTTTGGCTAACCACCTAATACTATAAAGCTGTGGCTATTTAAATGTAAAGTTAATCAAAATTAAATACAATTAAATATTTAGCTCCTCAGTCACACACTGGCCATATTTCAGGTGCCCAATAGTCACATGTGGCTTGTGGCTACCCCATGAGACAGTGCAGATCTAGAACAATTCCTTCACTGTAGAAGGTTCCATTGGACAGTGTTACTACAGAGTGATCTTTTGATTGTCTATCAATTTAGAACCAACCCACTGCCTGAAGTGCAATTAACTCCATTTATTCAGTGAACACTTATTGAAAGTCTACCTTGTACAAGGCATAAGACGATGATTTTTTTAAAGGTCCCTGTCTCAGGTAGGTCAGAAATCAATGGAGGAGCTTTTCCTGGACTTGCCCCAGGAATACCAACTAACTATAATTGAGAAAATAAAAAGTACTATAATAAGTTCCAATGCAATTTAGGAGCACAAAAGAAGAACATACAGTGTGTGGGTGATCCTGAAGACAATAATTTAGAAGTTATTCTCCTATCTTTAAAAATAGCTTGCTCATTGTTCATTTTTCTAATGTTATTGTTATGTTCTTTGGTATTTTATTTGTAAATAACAAAATGAGGAAGCATTATAGAGAAGAGATTATAATTATAGCACAGACTCTGGAGCCCGGCTGCATGGGGTTCAAATCTGGACTCCACCATTTACTAGCTGTGTGACCTTGGACATGTTACTTAACCCCTCTGGGCCTCAGTTTTCTCATCCCTTAAATTAGTATTTATCTCACAATGTCACTGTGAGGATTACACGTGTTAATGTCTGTATGCTTAGGACAGGGCCTGGTACTTATTGAGCACCAAGTGCCAGCCATTATTATTATCTAAACACGAATAACTATAATGCTGGAATTTCAGACACCTGGAAAGAATCTAAACGTTTCAGTTGGTTCTGAACAGACCGTGGATGAGTTCAGTGGTTTGCAGGAATCCGCCCAGATCTGACCAGTCAGTGAGATAGATGTGACATACACATGGCTGTCCTGGCTCAGGTCCACGGCCTGCCCTCCCTGGACCCTGGATGGGACAGTGGCAATAAGGCAATGTGCAGCCAGACAGCCTGGATTTCCTCTCTGACATGGACGGAATTTTACACTCTCACGGTAGTTAGTTAAGACCTGGTCATTAGTAAATTTGTCCAAATCCATTTCATAAATTTAGCTAAGTACTACCTCACTCTGTTCCATGTGCTTACTTATAAGTGAGACAAGCAATACATCCTTTTGTTGATTCTGACACTCTTCCTCTCAAACTCTCTCCACTGCCTAAAAATTCAGGTTTCTGTGGTGGTCACAGCTGCAGTCATTTCAGTCATGCCTTTCTGTGAATTTCTCCAATTCTCCTGCCCCTTTGAGTCTGTCCTTTTATGGCATTCTCCTCTTCCTGCTTCTGCCTCATTTTTGGTAACCGCTCCCTCTTTCTCTCCATCTTTGTAACGATGCTAATACCCACTAGGACTGGCCTCATAAGATCATTAAAAGAAATAATTAAAGGAACACAGCAGATACAAAGTGCTACATAAAGGTGAAATAATGCTTTGAACTATAAAAATGTACATTTCACCGCTTTTATTGCAATATGGGTTACCTGACATTTGTATCTGCAAAGCCGACTGCTTCAGAACTAAATTCAACATGCAACATTTGGAAATATATACCATCAAAGCCATTTGTTGTCCTGATTAATCACTTACCACCTGCTTTTAAGTGTCTAGGACTGTTGTTTATCTTTCTGCAACTGTCAACTTCGATCTTAAAGCCAAGCTGCAGGACTTATGAGTGTTTTCACCAAAGAAAAAGTTAAAAAAATATACATGAATAAGAGAATAAAACACACCATACTGCTTATAGTTTCTTAATGCAAACGAGCTACAGGGCTCTTCGGAAAAGCAGGAAGGATGAAGCAATTTGTAGGTAGTCTCATTGCACTCAATACCACCTCTGTTCTGAGGCAGATGTACCCTAAAGTTAATGACACTTCAGTTTCAGGGCCCTGGAACTTGCATGGGTCTCTACCAAGTCCCTGTGTCTGACTAATGCAGTATTCTTTTTCTTAACGAGCTCCCTCTCCCACCTGTATAAGCACCAAGCTCCACAAAACCTAATGTGTCCTGCTGGTGCCATAGTAATTATCACACGTGGCCACTGGCACCAGAGCAGCCGCAACGTGTTCTCTGCTGAGTGATGATCTCTGTCTTGCTGGAGATTGTGCACGATTTGGTCCAACTGTTCGTGGACTTGCTGACTTGGGGCCCAGGACACTGTCTCCACCTCTGTTAGGCAGGCCTGTGGGCTGAGAAATCATTCCCTGAACTCCACTCCAAACTTGTTCTTTAGAATCTTGCAGATTTGAGAAGAGTTGCTCAGGCACCAATGAGAGAAGAGACTATTTTTGGAAGCCACTCCTTTAATCCAAGGTTTCTCAACCTCAGCACTATTAACATTTTGGGCCAGATAATTCTTTGTTGGAGGATGAGGTGGGAGGCTGTTACAGGATATTCACCTGCATCCCTGGCTTCTGTGTAGTTCATCACCCCTCCCGCACCCTCAACCCAATCAAGTTGTGAAAACCAAAAGTGTCTTCAGACATTGCCAAATGTCCCCTGGGGCAGAATCTCCTCTGTTCAAGAACAACTGCTTAATCAAACATTCCAGCAAAACCCTAAGATGAAAACTTTCCTTTTGTCTTGAATAACAAAATAGGCATTTTGCTGCTCACTGGCAAGCCCTCCTGGACTCCAGTGCAGGCAGGACTTTTGACTGGCAAAAAAAAAGCCAATTGTTTATTCACAGATGACATGATCTCATACGTAGAAAATCTTAAGGAATTCATACACACACAAATCTATTAGAATTAATGAATGAGTTTGGCAAGATTGCAGGACACAAGATCAATATACAAAAATTAATTATATTTCTGTATATCAGCAATGAATAATTAAAAATGAAATTAAGAAAATAATTCCATTTATAATAGCATCAAAAAGAACAAAATACTTAGGAATAAATTTAACAAAAGAAGTACAAGTTGTGGACACAGAAAACTATACAATAAAACATTGTTGAAAGAAATTAAGGATGTAAGTAAATATGTATGACATCTCATTGGAAGACTTAATATTGCTAAGATGGCAATACTCCCAAAATTGATCTATAGCAATACAACCCAAATTTATCAGCTTAATTCCTAACAAAATCGCAGCTGCCATTTTTTTTACAGAAATTTACAAGTTGATCCTAAAATTCATATGGAAATTCAAAGGACCTAGAACAGTCAAAACAATCTTGAAAGAGAAGAAGGTTGGAGGACTAATACTCCCTAATCCTAAAACTTACTATAAAATTACACTAATCAACCCAGTGCAATACTGGCATAAAGATAGACATACAGATCAATGGAATAGAATTGAGAGTGTAGAAATAAACCTCTATATTTATGGTCAAGTGATTTTCAACAATGGTGACAAGACAGTTCATTGAGGGAGATAATAGACATTCCAATAAATGATGTTGGGACAACAGTCTAACAATAGCCATGTGAAAAGAATGAAGTTAGACCTCTACCTCACACCATATATAAAAATTGATTCCAAAAGACCTAAATGTAAGAAATAAAAATATAAAACTCATAGAAGAAAACATAGAATTAAATCTTAGTTTAGGCAATGGTTTCTTAGATTTGTCTCCAAAAGTACAGGTAACAAAAGAAAAAAATAAATTAGACTTAATTGAAACTGAAATTTTAAAATTTTGTACTCCAAAGGACATCATCAAGAAAATGAAAAGATCAGCCATAATATGGGATAAAATATTTGCAAATTATGTATCTGATAAGGGACTTGTATCCAGAATATAGGAAGAACCCTTACAACTCAACAATAGAAAGACAAATAATCCAATTTTAAAAGAAGCAAAAGATTTGAATTGACATTTCCCCAAAGAAATGGCCAATAAGCATATGAAAAGATACTCAACATCATTAACTATCATGACATGCAAATCAAAACCACAATGAGATACCATTTCATACTCACTAGGATGGCTTAATTAACCATCCTAATGGTTATAGATGGTTATAAAAAGCAAAAGCAATACATAACAACAAGTGTTGGCAAGGATGTGGAGAAGTTGGAATCCTCATACATTATTGGTGGGAATGTAAACTGATGCAGTCCCTTTGGAAAATAGCTTGACAGTTCCTCAAAATGTTAAACATAGTGTTATAATGATCCAGAAACTCCATTTGTAGGTATTGAATTGAAATATGAGCATGAAACATGAGAAATGTGAATGAGAATTGAAAATATATACCCCCACAAAAACTGTACATGAATGTTCACAGCAGCATCATTCATAATAGACAAAAAGTGGAAACAACCCCAATGTCCATCAACTAATGAATGGATAAACACAGTGTGGTATATCATATAATAGAATATTATTCAGCAGTAAAAAGGGATGAAGTAGTAATACATGCCACAACAATAAACCTTGAAAACATTATGCTAAGTAAAAGAAGTCAGTCACAAATGACCACATATAGTATGATTCCATTAAATGAAATGTCCTTGATAGGCAAATCTATAGAGACAGAAAGTAGATTAATGGTTGTCAGGGACTGAGCCGGGGGAGGCGGGGACAGGGAGGAGGCAATGGGAAGTGACTGCTAATGGGTAGGGGGTTTCTTTTGGATGATAAAACTGTTCTGTAATAGATAGTGGTGATAGTTGAACAACTTTGTGAATATACTAAAATCCACTGAATTGTACACTGAAAAAATAAACTAAAAAAACGACAGAGCGGTTAGAAGGAACAAAGCCAATCATTCAGAGAGAAACAGGATTGCTATAAGAATTTCATCAGAGAGGGTCTTCTGGAGAATGAAAGGCTATGGAAGACAATAATCTAGTATATCTTGCTGAGGGTGAGAGAAATGCCTTACCACATTCTGATAACAGCTGCTTTAAGTCTGTCATTGGTAATGGGGCTCCTGGAGAACCTGCCTCTTCCACCTCTCCTCACATTGTCTGAGCTATGAGTTAGTCTGATGAAACGTGAAGACAGCACAGGAGGGAGTCACTGATAAAACCCACAGAGAAAGATCCAGAAAAACACTAGCTTATAAAGTATGATATACCACAAGTGAGGAGTGCCAGTGCAAAGGACTATATGCCTCCTTCATTCCCATTACGAAAATGAGGTTTCCACTGGAACTGGATCCAGACTGTCTTAGTCCATTCGGGCTGCTATAATGGAATACCATAGACTGGCTGACTATCAACAACAGACATCTATTTCTCACAGTTCTGGAGGCTGGACCCATGTCCTGAGATCATGACTCTGACTGATTCAGTGTCTGGTGAGGGTTGTCTTCTTACTGTGTCCTCACATGGCAGAAGGGGTGAAAGAACTCTCTGGGGTCTCTTTTATAAGGGCACTAATCCTATGATTGGGGTTCCACCCTCATGACCTAATCATCTCCCAAAGGCCCACCTCCAAATACCATCACACTGGGGATTAGGTTTCAACACATGAATTTTGAGGGGCATGTGCATTCAATCTCTAGCACAGACCTTATTCCTGCTTTTTATGTGTTGTAGAAATTTACTTCCTTTGTGGTTTTCCCCCTGCTAATTGCATTAGATTCAGGACTGCCTTTTTTGTGGTTTATTTTAAATACAGCAAGAAAAAAGTTAAAAACAGAAGAAAAATGAAGAAAAAAAAAGGCACTGGAGATAAGAACAGTAAACAAAACAGACCCCAAATCCCACTCTTGTGGAACTTATATTCTAGTGACTAAATGCTAAGTGTTTGTCCAGGGGCTTTATATACACTCATTAAATTCCTGACATGGCCTTGTGAGATAGCTATGGTTATAATCCCTGTTACCAATGAGGAAAAGTAAAGCTCAGGGAGGCCTCTTTACGTGTCTAAGCTCACACTGCAAGGGAAGGGCCACAGTTTGAATCCAAGGAACTGACTCTAGAAACTGAGCCCTTAATCACTACGTCCACAGTTCCCCAAAAAGTGTGCCAAGGTGCCCCAGAAGACCACAGGGAACTAAAGATCATGGCAGGAGCTTTTAATTTTTAAGAGAAGTACAAAGGCATATATCAGACACCACATAAATTCCTGCTCTTAAGTTGTTTGGAACTAAACTAATAAATAAAACCATTAGATATTTCTTTTGATGTAGGGGCACTGTGAAATATGACTAATATTATTAGCATAATATTATGCTAAAGGCACTGTGAACTGAGAGAAGTTTGGGAACTTCTGTACTATGCTATTGCCCATTTACATGTCTAGTTCCCCCTCTAGACCACAAGCTCTTGAAGGCAGCCTGGCACACAGTAGGCACACCAAAAATGTTTGTGGAATCAATGAATAATTAGAATAGAAGTAAAGGGGAGGGCTTCCCTGGTGGCACAGTGGATAAGAAACTGCCTTCCAATGCAGGGGACATGGGTTCAGTCCCTGGTCCGGGAAGATCCTACGTGCCATGGAGCAACTAAGCCCGTGCGCCACAACTACTGAGGCTGCGCTCTAGAGCCCGCGAGCCACAACTACTGAAGCCTGCGTGCCTAGAGCCCGAGCAGCAGAAGAGAAGCCACTGCAATGAGAAGCCTGCACACCGCAACGAAGAGTAGCCCCCGCTCGCCGCAACTAGAGAAAGCCTGCGTGCAGCAACGAAGACCTAATGCAACCAAAAATAAATAAAATTTAAATTTAAAAATTAAAAAAAAAAGAAGTAAAGGGGAGATGTATACATGACTCAGAGCCAAGATATAAGTAGCAAGGACAACAGAGAGAAGCAATGGCATAAGGGAGTGCAATATTTGGGGAATAGATATGATGTGGGGAACATAATATAAACAAGGCAGTATGTATAGGGAAGTAGTTAAGCATGTGTTCTCCGAAGCCAGGCTGGCTTTGAATCCCAGCTCTGCCACATACTAGCTCGGCGATCTTGGGAAAGTTCCTTAACTTTCCTGGGCCTCAGTTTTCTCATCCATGAAATGAAATGGAGTTAAAAAAATTATTGTGACGGGTTAAATGAGTCTACATGAATGGATTGCTTAGAATAGTGTCTAGCACATGGTGACTGTTACATATCTGCTGTTTGATATTATTATTACTCCCGTTCTATTCAACCAGGTTTATTTTTTCATGAATTTGAACTCATTTGGGCTCTATGAGGAAGCTGATGGCAGCTAGTGCGACCCATTGCTCCAGTTTTCCTGAGTCTGAGAGGTTTCTCTGGAGATGAGACTTCCAGTGCTAAATCTGGGAAAGTCCTGAGCAAATTGGGATGAGTTGGTCACCCTAATTGGCAGCTCATCTCTTTAGCTCTGCAGGGAATCTGACTGTAGGCTTATTCCTGGCTTAGGCGGGGTCACTTCCCTGGCAGGTCCAGAGAAGGCAACAGTGAGGGATTCAGGTTGTTTTGTGGCTGAGCGGCAGGTGGCAGGAAGTGTGCAATTTAAGGCAGGAAGGCGTATATGGTTGAGATTTATGTAACAGAATAAGAGCAGAGGAGACGATCCATCACCACCTACCTCTCTGCAAGGCACCGTGTTGCTCAGAATGTCTGACTTCAAGAGTTTTCAGAGAAGAAGAATAAATAGCTTTAATTGAATTTTATAGATAATTCACATTACTCAAAGATTATTGAACCATGTAAATATATATGCCAAAAAGTCTTCCTCCACTCCTATCCCCTAGTCAGTTAGCTCTCAACACACAGAGGTCATCCGCTCAGTGTTTCTTTAGCCACATACAAGAAAATATGAATATACATGCTTATTTTACCTTCATTCTGGTATCAGATGACTATAAAAGTGGACGCAAGCCTTCTGGTCACTGGAGAGGCTAAACTTGAATAAATGGGCAACTGACAGCCAATGTCAAAAGGACTGTTCACTTCGGGTCCACTGACAAATGGGGGTTTGGGACCTTGGAGAATTGAGGCTGAGACCTGGGAGGTGGTGACAACAGCATGGCCCAGCCGCTTCTTAGGGTGCAATGACATGCCAGCCAGCCTGCAGAGATGACATCTTCATCTCTTCCCTCTCTCACTTCCAGGTAAGGACTACAACTTTTTACTTATTCATTGTCAGGATTCACAACCACTTTTATATAGATTGGTCCCGCTATTTTCAATGTTTTTGTTGGTGTTCATTTTTATTCCCTTTGTCATATTATCACTTCAGGATGTTTGACAGCCACCCCCTTCCTTGCCTACAAATTAGCATCGCTGTCTCCTGTTATCTTGGTTTCTAACTGGTGGTTTTAGTTTTGTTATGACTAATGCTATATTTAGGCACTTGTCAATTCCACTCCAAAAGTTGCAAGACAGAGAAAGAAGATGCTGTAACTGTGGGCTGGGTTTACCCACAGGCTTTGCCCAACCCTCTTGCTTTATCCCCTTATGCCATTACTCCTCCCCCACCTTTCTGCTTGCCATTCTTACCTCCTCTTTTTTTCTTATGGTTAACTCCTTCCTACATCTCAAACCTTCCAACTGAGTTCACTTACATTCTGACGGCTGTACCTTCTTTAGAATTTCTTTGAATGAGGGTTAGCTGGTAATAAATTATCTGCTTTTGTTTCTTTACAAAGGTATTTATTGCCCTCATTATTGAAAGTTATTTTCACTGGGAAATAGATAAAATTCTACATTGGTAGCTATTTTCTTTCAGCACATGGAAAATACTTTTATTAAATGTATAATAGACCTTATCACTCTGCATTCCATGTCCTTTCATCTCTCTTCCATTTTTTCCCCATCTTTTTTTTCTCTGGCTATGTCCCGGATACTTTCTTCTAATACTACTGTTAACCCCATCTATTAAGTTTTTTATTTGACTTACTAGTTTCATTTCAAGACATTCAATTTAGTTCTTTCTCAAATATGCTAGAGCACGTTTTATATTTTCTATATCTGCCACTTGTGCCTAATAATTCCAATACCTCAATTATTTGTGGGTCTGTTTCTACTTTCTATTGTTTCTGCTGTTCTCATGTATGATGTCTAATTTCCTTGGATGCTGGGTTATTTTTAACATGTGTTTCTTACTGCCTTTGAAAAGTTCTATGTGGGAGTTCTTTGAGGCCAAGAATAAAGGTGCCCCCTCTACAAAGACGTTGTCTTTGTTGTTGCCACATGAATAACTATTGTCAGTCTGGGATGACTTTAAACTAAACTCATGATGTGAGGTTCTTTTGGACCACACACAGGATGTAAATTTGAGGTAAAATTCTTTGTGAGGGCTATTTTGTGGTTAAAAAAATCTCAGTATGGGTTTCCCCCCTGCTTAGCCCAGCGCAAAGGCAATTGCCTTGCCTCTCCTGGGGTTGGGGTCAGTGTTGGCTTTACTTTCGGTTTGGTCTTACCATGCGGTCCCTTCTTATTGTAGGGGTTTTCTGTTATATTCCCAACTTGGGATGGGCTTGAGACTCAGATTTCTCTCCTTCTTTCTTTCATCACAGCAAATACAAGTTCAGAGTTGCTGGGATTGACAAACGATCTCAGGGCACGAGGAGCTGCCGCATTCACTCCTCTCTCTGTTTTTGGCTTTTGCTTAGGTATTTTTTTCATTTGACAGATCTTCCTTGTCTTAAGGGATACTTTTTAAAAAAATGTTTTTCCAGCATTTTTAATTGCTTTCAGTGGGAGGGTTGATCTGAATAACTAGCTTGCCATTATCAAAAAGAGCAATATAATCACCTATTTTTTTTAACAGCTGTGTACTTTTCTATTATACTCATATACCAGAGTAATTTAACCACTCTCTTATAAGGGACATTTTTTCTAATCTTTTTTTAATTTTTTTATGCGGTACGCGGGCCTCTCACTGTTGTGGCCTCTTCCGTTGCGGAGCACAGACTCCGGACGCGCAGGCTCGGCGACCATGGCTCACGGGCCTAGCCGCTCTGCGGCATGTGGGATCTTCCTGGACCGGGGCACGAACCCGTGTCCCCCGCATCAGCAGGCGGACTCTCAACCACTGCGCCACCAGGGAAGCCCTCTAATCTTTTGATGTTACAGTAAATAATACTGTAACGAACGAATTTCCACATCTACCATTTATATATACACATACATTTTTCTGTAAATTATCAGAAGTGGATATCAGGACCAAAATGTATTATACATTTTTACTTTTGATAGTTTATCACCCAGTTATACACCAATGCACCAGCAATGTATGAGAGTTTCACCACTGCCTTCCTGAGTGTTACAACACTTTTGAATTTGGGGGAAGGCAGCTCTTAAAACTATGTTCTCAAGTGCTGCCTTGGCTTGTCTAGAAATTGTGGCCATGAGATTGTGATCAAGGTGAGACCTGCTTAGGGTGGTCCACAACTGCTTTTAAAACCCACCATAAGATGCAAACTAGTTGATCGTTCAGTCATATCCTTGAACCCCGTAGTGTCTTGACTTAAATAAACTGTAAGCCCATGAAGGACAGAGATCAAGTTAGAATTTAATGATAATTCTGATTTCCCAAAGATCTAGCACAGACAGACCTGAGCCGGATCTGAATTGGGGGCTAGGAAATGTGACTTTTCCAACACTGAATTTGTCCATATGGCCCTGAAATTTTTCTAGAAATTCATTACTGGATGAACTTTATCTCTTTTGAAAAGGTATGCATATTATTGATAAAAGCCCTTATCTTTACATCTTTATTGGAGTATAATTGCTTTACAGTGGTGTGTTAGTTTCTGCTTTATAACAAAGTGAATCAGTTATACATATACATATGTTCCCATAGCTCTTCCCTTTTGCGTCTCCCTCCCTCCCACCCTCCCTATCCCACCCCTCTAGGTGGTCACAAAGCACCAAGCTGATATCCCTGTGCTATGCGGCTGCTTCCCACTAGCTATCTATTTTATGTTTGGTAGTGTATATATGTCCATGCCACTCTCTCATTTTGTCAACAGGAACAATTCTTAAGCAACACTTAGTGTTATGGACTGAACTGTGTCCCACCCCCTGCCCCTCATTCATATGCTGAAGTCCTAACCCCCATTATCTCAGAATGTATTTGGAGAAACGCCTTTAAAAAAGGCTTTTTTAAAGAGGTAATTACAGTTAAATGAGGTCATCAGAGTGAGCCCTAAATTTTCTAGTGTCCTTATAAGAAGAGATTAGACACACACGAACATACACAGAGGGAACACCTTGTGAAGAAACAGGGAGAAGGTGACCACCTGCAAGCCAAGGAGAGAGACCTCAGAAGAAACCAATTCTGCTGACACCTTGATCTTAGACTTCTAGCTTCCAGAACTCTAAGAAAATAAATTTCTGTTGTTCGAGCCACACTGTCTGTGGTACTTTGTTATGGCCACCTTAGCACATGAATACAGCTAGGGATGGCCAAGGAATTATGTCAGTACATAATGTCTGAGTTTTAATTACCTACAGCTTTTTTTTTTTTTTTTTTTTTTTTTGCTGTACTAGGGCCTCTCACTGTTGCAGCCTCTCCCGTTTCGGAGCACAGGCTCCGGACGCGCAGGCTCAGCGGCCATGGCTCACGGGCCCAGCCGCTCTGTGGTATGTGGGATCTTCCCGGACTGGGACACGAACCCGTGTCCCCTTCATCAGCAGGCGGACTCTCAACGACTGCGCCACCAGGGAAGCCCTACCTACAGCTTTGAGATCAAGAAAATATGGTGAATGAAAACTTATTTGAAAACTTACTTGCCTGTCTCTGGTCTACTTATTTTAATATACTCCTTAAAGAGTCCACAAAGTCATTCAATTCTGAGATAAATGAAAAATTTTCTGTGAAACTTTCAGCACTGTTACATTTTCTTATTCTTATTTTTTGGTGAAAGCACTATGATATGAAATGGCATAACATATATTGATAACTAGAACTTTTCAGTACAGTTATAAGTCAGACTTACAGTTCTCTTTGTACTATGTTCCCCCATAATGGAATAAAGAGTCCAGGTTGGTCCTGGGTCCCTGGCAAAGGTAGACGTTCAATACCAATGCCTCATTGGATGGCTGGGGGATACAGTGGGATAGATTGCATGCACTTCTGTGGATGAAGGCAATCTGAGGCTCACTCAGAGACCAACCCCTAGATATTAAGCCAAGATTTTGAAGCCCCTGTTTTCTCTCCTTCAGTAGATGAGGGTAGAATTTGGCTCAGAAGGTGTCAGGAGATGCATGCTGGGATTGTCAACAGGATACCTACTTACTAGCAAGTTGAAGAGCAGCCTTTTGGAACACAATTTGCAAACTATTTATATGTGTTTACTGAGATAGAAAAAATAACTTTCATTTGCTTAATAAACTTTTCTATTGCTTATTTTACAGACTATGCTAAAAAATAATATTTTGCATTTTTGAGGAGGATTTTCAAAAATCTTCATTTGATATTCTTTTGGCCAAAGAAGAATACTTATGTTAGCATGGAGAAAAGACTTAACGCTTGTGGTCTGTTTTTCTTTTATATTTTGAATTTAATGGAGGCTTCAGTCATATTCTGTTGGCATATGCTATGCTCTGGATATCTATTCAAATTGCTAAAGACCTGGATGGAAATAACTTCTTTGTAAATCCCTTATATTATACACATGCCTAACTGCCATATCCATATTCCCCTAGAATCCATCACAGTTCTGAAAGCATTAAGAGATTTGCAAACTTAAATAAAGAAGACACACTTAAATAAGGATGAACTTAAAAAAATTAAGATCCCTAACTTCAGGTACTTTATTTTAAAAAAGGAAAGAAAACATACCATAGCCAAACCAAATATTTTGAGATTTCTCTCAAACTTCCCACATCTTTTCACTTTATAATGTAAACCTGAATAGGAAGTCTATAGAAGAATTTCACACTGCAACAATATTAATACTTATTTTTGAAATAATTTCAAAAGCACAGAAAAGCCGTAGGAATAGTTCAAAGATCTCCTATCTATCCATCAATAAGAGACCCTAGTCAAGTTTCACCAACTGTCCTGGCAGTGTCCTTCATAGCAAAATGACCTAATACAGCATCATCTGTTGCTTTAAGTTGTCAAACCTCTTTAGCCTCTTTCAATCCAGAACAATTCCACAGTCCTTCCTTGACTTGCAGGACTAGAACATTTTTTAAGACAATGGGCAAGTTATTTTATAGAATGGTACTCAATTTAGGGTTGTCTGATGTTTCCTTATACTTAGATTCAGGTTATGTGTGCATTTTTGGCAGGAATACCCGAAAAGCAATACTAAATTCTCCTCGTATCCTGTCAGGTGGCACATGATTTCAATCTGGTCATGTTACATTTAATGTTACAATTGAATAAGGTAGTGTCTGCCAGTTTACTTCACTGAAAAGCTATTCTTTTCCCCTTTATAATTTTTCTTTTCTTTTTTTTTTTGGCTGTGCTGCAAGGCTTGAGGACCTTAGTTCCCTGACTAGGGACTGAACCCACGCCCTTGGCAGTAAAAGCGCAGAGTCCCAACCACTGGACAACCAGGGAAATCCCTTCCCCTTTATAATTGTAAGTCTTTCGTGAGGAGATACTTTGTGGCTATGTAAATATTCTGTTTGTCATCTTTTACCCACAAATTGTAGCATCCATTGACATTTCTTGCCTGAATTGAGTTGCTAAGATTGCTGGATAATGGTGATTTTCTTTTTTATTTCTCTTACGTTTAACAGTTGGCAACCTACTAAATGGAAGAGGTTTTCCTTCTCCCATTTATTCATTTGTTTGTTTAAACCTGAATGGACTAAAAGGATATTTTATTCAATGGAGCATAATTCATCCTTATCATTATTGATTTTGATCTCAAATTGTCCCAGATTTGCCCAGTGGTTGGCTCTTCAAACTGGCTTCTACATCCTTTTGATATGCCCTTATCATTTTTTGCATACTTCATTACTTCCTGACATTAAATTACCTTTCATACTCATCTTGTGCTTTTGCTGCCACAGTCCTGAAATCAGTCATTTTTTCTTAGACCCCTTCAACTGTCAGTGGAAAATAGTTTCTAGAAATCAAGATCTGCATGCTGAGTATGCTTATTGCTATGGGCTATTGCAGTTTCCAGGAACTCTCAGTGCACAGAACTACAATGGAACAGAGATACATCTATATTCATATTACTATCTGCCTATCTATCTATCCACCTCCCTCCCTCCCTATCTATCTATCCAAGTTCACAACAGTACTTCCAATTCAGTTCAAACACAATATCACAGGGTTCATTATCCTTCTCCCTTTTTATACTTCTAATTCCCTTATCTGACAGCAAGAAATCTGGCTCCATAATCCTCAATATATTTACTTATTTGCTCAATCCCCCTGTATGCAACAAATTCTCTAACCTGCTGGGCCACCATTCATTCAACTGCTTTCTTGCTGTACTTCTTGCTTGGGCTTCCTCAATGACCTTTTAAATTAACTATTAAGGAGGCAAGGAAGGAAGAGAGAAAGGAAGGAAGGGAGGAAAGAGGGAAGGATATTAATTATAATACTGATTATGGATAAGTATATGAATAGAAAGTCTGAATCAGCAGAGGGAGAAACACTCCCAAATTCATTCTACGAAGCCACCATCATCCTGATACCAAAACCAGAAAAAGATGTCACAAAAAAAGAAAATTATAGACCAATATCACTGATGAACATAGATGCAAAAATCCTCAAAAAAGTACTACCAAACAGAATCCAACAGAACATTCAAAGGATCATCCACCATGATCAAGTGGGATTTATCCCAGGGATGCAAGAATTCTTCAATATATGCAAGTCAATCAATGTGATATACCACATTAACAAATTAAGGAATAAAAACCGTATGATCATCTCAATAGATACAGAAAAAGCTTCTGACAAAATTCAACACCAATTTATGATAAAAACTCTCCAGAAAATGGGCATAGAGGGAACTGATGTCAACATAATGAAGGCCATACATGGCAAACCCACAGCAAGCATCACACTCAATGGTGAAAAACTGAAAGCATTTCCACTAAGATCAGGAACAAGACAAGGATATCCACTCTCACCACTCTTATTCAACATAGTTTTGGAAGTCCTAGCCACAGCGATCAGAGAAGAAAAAGATATAAAAGGAATTCAAATTGGAAAAGAAGAAGTAAAACTGTCACTGTTTGCCAATGACATGATACTATACATAGAAAATCCTAACGATGCCACCAGAAAACTACTAGAACTAATCAATGAATTTGGTAAGGTTGCAGGATACAAAATTAATGCACAGAAATCTCTGGCATTCCTATATACCAACAATGAAAAATCAGAAAGAGAAATTAAGGAAACACTCCCATTTACCATTGCAACAAAAAGAATAAAATACCTAGGAATAAACCTGCCTAAGGAGATGAAAGACTTGTACTCAGAAAACTATAAAACACTGATGAAAGAAATCAAAGATGACGTAAATAGATGGAGAAATATACCATGTCCTTGGATTGGAAGAATCAATATTGTGAAAATGACCATACTACTCAAAGCAATCTACAGATTCAATGCAATACCTATCAAACTACCAATGGCATTCTTCACAGAATTAGAACAAAAAATTTAAAATTCATATGGAAACACAGAAGACCCCAACTAGCCAAAGCAATCTCGAGAAAGAAAAATGGAGTTGGAGGATTCAGGCTCCCTGACTTCAAACTATACTACAAAGCTACAGTAATCAAGACAGAATGGTACTGGCACAAAAACAGAAATATAGATCAATGGTACAGGAGAGAATGCTCAGAGATAAACCCACGCACCTATGGGCACCTAATTTACGACAAAGGAGGCAAGAACATACAATGAAGAAAAGACAGCCTCTTCAATAAGTGGTGCTGGGAAAACCGGACAGCTACATGTAAAAGGATGAAATTAGGGGCTTCCCTGGTGGCGCAGTGGTTGAGAGTCCGCCTGCCGATGCAGGGGACACGGGTTCGTGCCCCGGTCCGGGAAGATCCCACATGCCGCGGAGCGGCTGGGCCCGTGAGCCGTGGCCACTGAGCCTGCGCGTCCGGAGCCTGTGCTCCGCAACGGGAGAGGCCACGACAGTGAGAGGCCCGTGTACCACAAAAAAAAAAAAAAAAAAAAAAGGATGAAATTAGAACACTACCTAACACCATAAACAAAAATAAACTCCAAATGGATTAAAGACTTAAATGTAAGACCAGACACTATAAAACTCTTAGAGGAAAACATAGGAAAAACACTCTTTGACATAAACCACAGAAGGATCTTTTTCGACCCACCTCCTAGAGTAATGGAAATAAAAACAAAAATAAACAAATGGGAATTAAATTTAAAAGCTTTTGCACAGCAAAGGAAACCATAAACAAGACGAAAAGACAACCCTCAGAATGGGAGAAAATGTTTGCAAATGAAACAACAAAGGATTAATCTCCAAAATATACAAACAGCTCATGGAGCTCAATATCAAAAAAACCCAAACAATCCAGTTAAAAAATGGGTGGAAGACCTAAATAGGCATTTCACCAAGGAAGACATACAGATGGCCAAGAGGCACATGAAAAGATGTTCAACATCACTAATTATTAGAGAAATGCAAATCAAAACTACAATGACATATCACCTCACACCAGTCAGAATGGCCATCATCAAAAAATCTAGAAACAATAAATGCTGGAAAGGGTGTGGTGAAAAGGGAACCCTCCTGCACTGTTGGTGGAGATGTAAATTGTTACAACCACTATGGAAAACAGTATGGAACTTCCTTAAAAAACTAAAAATGGAACTATCATATGATCCAGCAATCCCACTTCTGGGCGTATACCCTGAGAAAACCATAATTCAAAAAGAGTCATGTACCACAATGTTCATTGCAGCTCTGTTTACAATAGCCAGGACATGGAACCAACCTAATATCCATCAACAGATGAATGCATAAAGAAGATGTGGCACATATATACAATGGAATATTACTCAGCCATAAAAGGAAACGAAATTGAGTTATTTGTAGTGAAGTGGAGGGACCTAGAGTCTGTCATACAGAGTGAAGTAAGTCAGAAAGAGAAAAACAAACACTGTATGCTAACGCATATATATGGAACCTACAAAAATAGAAAAATGGTACTGATGAAACTAGTTGCTGGGCAGGAATAGAGGTAGGCACACAGAATGGACTTGAGGACATGGGGTGGGAGGGCGAAGCCAGGGTGAAGTGACAGTAGCATCGACATATATACACTACCAAATGTAAAATAGTTGGCTGGAGGGAAGCAGCAGCATAGCACAGGGAGATTGGCTCGGTGCTTTGAGATGACCTAGAGGGGTGGGAGAGGGAGGATGGGAGGGAGGCTCAAGAGGCAGGGGATATGGGGACATGTGTGTGCATATGGCTGATTCACTTTGTTGTGCAACAGAAACGAACACAGTATTGTGATGCAATTATACTCCAATAAAGATCTACCAAAAAAAGAGAAAGTCTGTGAATCAGAGAAAGAAAATACAAAAATAGGGATCCACCTGATTGAGAAGGTAGTATAAGAAGGCAGGTGAGGCTAGGTTATGTTGCAGTGATAAACAACCCTAACATCTTAGCCCTTTAAAACAACAAACATTTATTTCTTGAGCCCACCTGTGTGGTTCTGCAAGGTGACTGCTCTTTGTGCAGTGGCTCAGGCTGCTTTGACCTTATTGTCCCTCCATCTTGTTTTTTGTTTGTTTGTTTGGTTGGTTTTTTGCGGTACGCGGGCATCTCACTGTTGTGGCCTCTCCCGTTGCAGAGCACAGGCTCCGGACGCGCAGGCTCAGCGGCCATGGCTCGTGGGCCCAGCCGCTCCGCGGCATGTGGGATCTTCCTGGACCGGGGCACGAACCCGTGTCCCCCGCATCGGCAGGCGGACTCTCAACCACTGCGCCACCAGGGAAGCCCAGCCATAAATATTTTTGAGCTCCAAGATAATTAAGATAAAGGTCACATTATAGTAACTAAGAATATCATTTTTAAATGATTTATTCCGAATTTACATGGGACTTACATCTGAATTTAGAGGTGGTTCACGTAGTTTTCATTCTGAAAAACTTGTTAGTAACTATGTAAGTTAGCCATTGTCAAACCTGGCCACACATTAGAATCCTCTGGGGAGGTTTATGAAAATCGTTGCCTGGCCCTTACTTGCAGAGATTCAGATTGAATTGGCATGGGTGGGGTCTGGATAGCAGTAGTTTAAAAATTCCCCAGGTGAGTCTAATGCAAAGCCAGGATTGGAATCCCTATGCTCAGTCCTGACACTGTTGTACTTGCCAGTCCTTCAGCCTTTACACCACCTCCACAGGGAAACCTCCCCACCCGCTAGGTCTAGGTTGTGTGATCTTAAGCCCCTCTGTACTTTCTCTATGATATCCTTTATCACAGGGCACTCTGTTTGCCTGGATGCTTTCCTGTATCTGGCTGTAAGCTCTATAAAGATAGGGATGTGTCATCTTCATTTATTTAATGCCCAGCTCCAGGCATGACACCTAACACACAGTAGGTGCTCATTTAATGTGTGTTGAATATATTAGTAAATTATTACATGAAACTGGACTTAAAACTTTAAGATACCTGCACCCCAATGTCCACGGTAGCACTATTTATAATAGTCTAGACATGGAAGCAATCTAAATGCACATCGACAGATGAATTGATAAAGAAGATGTGGTGTATCATGCCAGTTGCATCAACATGGATGCATCTAGAGATTATCATACTAAATGAAGTAAACCAGACAGAGAAAGACAAACATATATCACGTACATGTGGAATCTAAAAAAAAGATACAAATGAACTTATATACAAAACAGAAATAGACACACAGACATAGAAAACAAACTTATGGTTACCAAAGGGGAAAGGGGGATGGGGAGGGATAAATTAGGAGTTTGGGATTAGCAGATATATTAAATATTAAATTATATATATTATATATTATATATAATATATTATATATATTTTATATTATGTATAATAATATATATTAATCTTATATATTACTATATAAAAAATAAACAACAAGGATTTACTGTATGGCACAGAGAACTATACTCAATATTTTGTAATAATCTATAATGGAAAAGAGTCTGAAAAGAGTATATATATACACATACATATATAACTGAATCACTTTGCTGTACACCTGAAACTAACACAACACTGTAAATCAACTATACTTCAAGAAAAAAAACCTTTCTGTCATATTGCTTTCTGTTCCATTATAAAACTTACAGGTACAGACATACAGTTAGGAAATGGGCTTATTTGTATCCTTTGTGAATGACTGATATTGACCTCTGACAAAAAGCTCCTGGCCTAACTGCACAATGAACATTTGTAAAACTGGGTAAAAACAGCAAGTAGAATATTTGATCCTTATAATGAACTCATTTGAGGGTTAGACGTACTCTGGAACTTATGAGAATCAGAAATGGCTAATCTATTTGTCCAAGCATATTGAATCTGTAAACATTTGGATAAGATAATACAATAATCATATTTCCTGCAGGGTAAAGTATAAACTTATCTGTCGTTCAAGGACCTTCACAACCTCCCCCCAGCTTGGCTTTCTAACTTCTCCTGGTTGAGTATCAGTGGAGAGAGCAGTCATACATTTTGAATCCTGAAATGTCAGAGCTACATCACTGTACCACGATATTCTGTCTGAGAATCTTGGGCTGGTTTCTTAATTTCTCTGGGCCCCAGTTTCCCCATATGTAAAATGGGGAGAGAGGACTCACCTCTCATGGTTGATTTGAGGGTTAAGTAAGATAGTGCACATGACAGTGCTTTGTACACTGGAAAGTACTATAAATGCTGCCTGTTTTTAGTCACCAAAGAGACCTGTTAAGAGGGGTCACCCTCATTTAAAGTTTCTCAGCTTGGTGGCCTCCTCAGCCTAGAGGACTCTTCCTTCATATTTCTGGCTGATGAGCTCTTATGCTCAGTAATTGTTAGTTTCCTTCCGTTTCCTCTTAAATTGTTATTTCTAAATAAGTCTGGGCAATGGAACCCAAGCAGTGAAGAGGGAAAGATGTAGCTGGGATTACTGTATTTTCTGTAGTGTCATCAGTAGAGAACAACGGGGTAGAAAGGAAAGAGTAATGTCCCCACACATTTGCTCACTAATTTCAAGTGTGCCGCTCACTTTTAATTATTATTTTTAGTACTTCAAAGCATATTCTGTAAAATTAATAAAGCCTGAGTAACTTGAAACTTCTCCCATTTAGCCTGCCAATACATCTTTGCTGAGAAATGCAGTCAGTGGAATTCTGAGAGAATGATTTGATCTATGGGTCAGGGATAGTAGGATTACTGAGGATTTTTATGTGTTCTTAGAGTGCCTTTCTATTTCAGGAGGAAAATAATACAAATTCCGTTTCACAGAAGCGAGTGGAGTTATACCAGAGAATTACTTATTTAGTAAAGAAGTGAATTTTTACTCTAAACCACATTCATGATGTTTATAGATCTTAAATATAGAATGAAAAGAACTTACAAAGCAAAAACGCTTGTGACTGAATTTTAAAAACAGATGCAGACATGTAATTGAAAATATTTCAACTGTGGAGGCCTGTGTTAATTTTTACGTAATAACATTTGTTTCCAGGGTTTCCTGTTGAGGTTAGAGACTTATACCAGCATTTACCAGCATAATGTCATGGAAGAGTGATTCGGCACGATGCTCAGTGACGAAAAGTTTCAAGATTAAACCAGTTTAGTAAACCATGCATGCTCTTATCCTGCTCTTAGAGATTCACAAAGCATGTCAGCCTATTAAAACTCTGACCACTACAACAGTAAAGATCCTGTTTAAATCTGTTTAACTCTGTCATTCCCAAATTGCTTTGACTATGGAAACTTTTTAAAATTAATTATTATTAAACCTATTAACAGCTGAAAACCTAGTATCTTCTGGGGCAGCGCAGTGGTTAAGAATCCACCTGCCAACGCAGGGGACACAGGTTCGAACCCTGGTCTGGGAAGATCCCACGTGCCGTGGAGCAACTAAGCCGTGCGCCACAACTGCTGAGCCTGCGCTCTAGAGCCCACGAGTCACAACTACTGAGCCCACGTGCCACAACTACTGAAGCCCGCACACCTAGAGCCCGTGCTCCACAACAAGAGAAGACACCGCAATGAGAAGCCTGCACACCACAATGAAGAGTATCTCCCACTCGCCTCAACTAGAGAAAGCCCACGCACAGCAACGAAGACCCAAGGCAGCCAAAAATAACAATAAATTAATTTTAAAAAATAAGAATTACATTAAAGTTTTTAAATTTATTTTTTTATTGAACTACAGTTGATTTCCTATGTTGTGTTGGTTTCAGGTGTATAGCAAAGTGATTCAGTTTTATATATATATATATATATATATATATATATATATATATATGTATTTTTTTAATCAGATTCCTTTCCATTATAGGTTATTACAAGATACTGAATATAGTTCACTGTGCTATACAGTCGGTCCTTGTTGGTTATCTATTTCATATATAGTAGCGTGTATATGTTAATTCCAAACTCCCAATTTATCTTTCCCCTCGCCCTTTCCCCTTTGGTAACCATAAGTTTGTTTGCTATGTCTGTGAGTCTGTTTCTATTTTGTAAATAAGTTCATTTGTATCATTTTTTTTTAGATTCTACATATAAATAATATCATATGATATTTGTCATTGTCTGACTTCACTTAGCATGATAAACTGTAGGTCCATCCATGTTGCTGCGAATGTCATTATTTCATTCTTTTTTATGACTGAGTAATATTCCATTGTGTGTGTATATATGTGTGTGTGTACATATCAATCACATCTTCTTTATCCATTCATCTGTCAATGGACATTTAAGTTGCTTCCATGTCTGGGCTACTGTAAATAGTGCTGCTATGAACACTAGGGTGATGTATCTTTTCGAATTAGAGTTTTCTCCAGCTATATGCCCAGAAGTAGGATGGCTGTGTCATATGGTAACTCTATTTTTAGTTTTCTAAGGACCCTCCATACTGTTTTCCATAGTAGCTGCACCAATTTACATTCCCACCAACAGTGTAGAAGGGTTCATTTTTCTCCATACCCTCTCCAGCATTTATTATTTGTAGACTTTTAAATGATGGCCATTTTGACCGGTGTGAAGTGATACCTCATTGTAGTTTTGATTTGCATTTATCTGATAATTAGTGATACTGAACATCTTTTCATGTGCCTGTTGGCCATCTGTATGTCTTCTTTGGAGAAATGTCTCTTTAGGTCTTCTGCCTACTTTTTGATTGGGTTGGGTTTTTTTTTGATATTAAGCTGTATGAGCTGTTTATATATTTTGGAAGTTAATCTCTTGTCGGTCGCATCGTTTGCAAATATTTTATCCCATTCCATAGGTTGTCTTTTCATTTTGTTTATGGTTTCCTTAGCTGTGCAAAATCTTTTACGTTTAATTAGGTCCTGTTTGTTTTTGCTTTTGTCTCCCTTACTCTAGGAGATGGATCCAAAAACATATTGCTTTGACTATTCGGGGTCTTTTGTGTTCCCATACAAATTTTAAAATTCTTTGCTCTAGCTCTGAGAAAAATGTCATTGATAATTTGATAGGGATTGCATTGAATCTGTAGATTGCCTTGGGTAGTATGGTCATTTCAACAATATTGATTCTTCCAATCTGAGAACACAGTATATCTTTCCCTATGATTGTGTCATCTTCAGTTTCTTTCATCAGCATCTAATAGTCTTCAGAGTATAGGTCTTTTGCTTCCTTAGGTAGGTTTATTCCTAGGTATTTTATTCTTTTTGATGCAACGATAAATGGGATTGTTTCCTTAATTTCTCTTTCTGATATGTCATTGTTTTTACATAAAGAATAATATGATTTAAAACTAGCCATAAAAGGTTTTTCGTTTCTGTTTTTTGGTAATAGCTTTCTTTTTTTTTTTTTTTTAATTAATTATTTATTTATATTTTTGGCTGTGTTGGGTCTTCGTTTCTGTGCGAGGGCTTTCTCTAGTTGCGGCAAGCGGGAGCCACTCATCGCCGTGCACGGGCCTCTCCCTGTCGTAGCCTCTCTTGTTGCGGAGCACAGGCTCCAGACACACAGACTCAGTAGTTGTGGCTCACGGGCCCAGTCGCTCCATGGCATGTGGGATCTTCCCAGACCAGGGCTCAAACCTGTGTCCCCTGCATTGGCAGCCAGATTCTCGACCACTGCGCCACCAGGGAAGCCCCGGTAATAGCTTTCTTGAGATACAATTCAAGTACCATACAGATCGGCTAAATCATCAATGTACTCATCTACAGTGTACAGTTCAATGGTTTTTGGATATTTACAGAGCTGTGCAAACATCACCACAGTCAACCTTAGAATATTGTCATCACCGCCAAAAGAAAGCCCAAGTCCTTTAGCTAACACTCCCCCATCCTTTCATCCCCCACCCCCAGTCCTAAGTAACCATGAATCCACTTTCTATTTCCATAGATTGCCTATGCTAGATATTTCATATAAAGGGAATCATCTAACGTGTGACCTTTTGGACCTGGTTTCTTTCACTCCACACAATGTTTTCAAGGTACATCCATGTTGTAGAACGTGTCAGCACTTCATTCCTTTAGTAATAAAGTAATGAAGATCGACAGATCCTGTAGATCTACTACAGGAAAGTAAGAAAGTAAACGAAGGGCAAGACTGGTGAGTTGTCATGCTGAGAACTTTTGGCTGGTGGGTGCCGCAGTGAGCAAGTGTCCTCCCTCTCAGGATAATGAGGGCTTGGCTAGGATAGCAAATGCCCTGCCAGGGAGAGGAAGGTCATATTTTTTCATTCCTTCCCTACTTGTCATGGGAAGGATTTTGGCTCCAAATTTTTCCCCACATATTGAACTTACCTCCTCTGCAAAATCTGCTTCCCGAAAATTTTATGTGGATCAACACTGATGCTGTACTTTGATATGTGGGACCAGTCTTGCACCTGTTTCTCAGAATGAATATCTGAAGTCAGAGACGCTGGTAGCTGTTTCCAGCTTATTCACAGACCTTAGGAAGGAATTTCCAGGGGGACTGCATGGAGCTTTAGTTAAACCTTTTAAAATATAAAAATAGGAGAGAGAATGCTGCTTCTCTCCTGAGGCATCTACTAGAATCACTATAGGGATATTATATTTTCTAAAGGGTCCCACAGAAATTTTAAGTAATTAGCTCATAAGAGCTCTGGGGGTGAGAAGAGTTTTTTTTTTTTTTTAACAGAGCAGGTAAAACAGGACCTGGGCACAGAATTTATCCCCCAGTCATACTCTCCCCAAGAAGAGAAAAAAGTGGGGAAAAAAAGAAAGGGAATTTTAATCTTCCCTGGCATCTGGGATTTAAGTCGATTTTACACAGGTAGCCTCTGTTTTGCCATGTTGTGACTTTTGCTTGCATCCCATTGCTTGCTGCTTATTATTGATAGCTGAGCATCTTGGCCCTTCTTTTAGGTTGCAGAGTTCAAGGACCCCAAAACGGCTATGGGGGGGTGTCTTGGAGGTTGTTCTGGCAGTGGCCTAAGGAGATCCTAACATAGGTCTGATTGGTCACTTTCACATATAACACTGGCCTGTATTTAGTCTGGGTTACATTCAGGGGCATATGGATCCCGAGGCATTGGGGCCATGGAACTTACATACTTTTATTCATTCATTCAGCCAATATCCCTTGACAACAGGGATATAGCAATAAATAAGACAGCCCCTGCCCTCATGGAATTTATAATCCGTCTCAAGTTCTTTTAAATCATAGTCTCTTGTCTCCTGTGGATCCCATGAAATACCCAAGGATGTCTCAAATTAATTTCTGAACTGAGCTCTCTACAGAGACCCCATATGAGCAGGAAGAAGCATTTATATGCTATGTGCCACCTACTCCTCTGTATGCTTCACATGGCTCATCTCCTTTTATCTTCCTAGCTAGCCTGCAGGTAGGTTTTGTTATGACCCTTTGGCTCAAGAAGTTGATGCTCAGCAAGGTTTATTAAGAGACAGAGCAAGGATTGACTATAAGACTGTCTGACTCCTGGTCCCATTTTTTTCAATAAATCAGAGATACTCCAAGAGACTGGGAAACTTTGGCATTGACCCCAAGTTCAGGGGATGCTTAAAGGAACACTAATGAATGACAAAAGAGTGTGCTAAATTCAACAATAATGACAAAGGCATTTTTGTGCCTTGAATCCTATAGTGTAATGAAAAGAGTATGGGCTTTTATAAATCAGGGAGAATTAGATTAGTCTTAGAATAATTGAAATTCCAAAAATAGTAGCTTAAAAATTAGAAGTACACTTATTTTTCATGTAAAAGGTGGTAGGAAACTCATTGGTCTTCAGGGTCAGGGGAGGCCTTCCAGCTTTCTGCCTCTTTTTCCTCATTGTCCAAGATGGCTGCTAGAGCTCCAGATATCACATACTAGTTCCAGGCATCAGGATAAAAGAAGGGCTGAAAATTGGTGTGGCCCCTTCCCTTTGGGAAGATTTCAGCTGTTCTACATATTCTTTCCACTTCCACCTCAGTCAGATCTTAGTCACATGGCCAACTGTTACAAGGGAGAGTGGGATGGCAGTGTGCCCAAATGTGAATTAAGGTTCTATTACTAAGAAGAGGAGTCTGGATACTGTTTGCTCTAGTATATTCTATGCTTCTTTATTATATTGTGGAAACTTACCTATAGCCTATTAACTAAATTGATTGAATTTTTTCATTCATTTGACAAATACAGGTTGATGCCTACTGTATGCCTGCACTGTGTTAAGTGCTTGGGATACTAAGACCAATAAGACACACACACACAAATCATGCATCAAAGGACACCATTAAGAAAGGGACTCCCAGTGTTCCTATTCTGGAAAACTTTTTGGCAAATAGTGTACCTGATGAAGGAATAGTATCCGAAATATACAGAGAACTCTTATAACTCACTAATAATAAAAAGACAAATAACCTAATTAAAAGTTGGGCAAAGGATCTGAATAGACATTTCGCCAGAGAAGTTATAGAAATGACCAATAAGCAAATTTTAACTGTTCAACATTATTAATCATCAGGGAAATATAAATCCAACTACAATAAGATACCACTTCACACCCACTAGCATTGCTATACTCAAAAAGACAAGGGTTGATGAGGATATGGAGAAATACACTGCTATTGGGAAGGTACAACAGTGTAACACCTTTGGAAGGCAGTCTGTCAGTTTCTCAAAAAGTTAAACAGAATTACCATATGACCCAGAAATTCCACTCCTAGGAATTGCCCAAGAGAAATGAAAACATAAGTCCACACAAACTTGTTCAAAATTTGTACACAAACACTCACAGCAGCATTATTTGTAATAGCCCCAACATGGAAACAACCCAAATGTCCATCAACTGACAAATGGATAGTGTGTATCTATACAATAGAATATAGTTCAGCAATGAAAAGGAAGGAAGTCCTGATACATGCTATAATTGTATGAACCTTGAAAACATTGTGCTAAGTGAAAGAAGCCAAGCACAAAGGACCACATACTGTATGATTCCAATTATATGAAATGTCTAGAATAGGTGACTCTAAAAAGACAGAGAATAGATTCATGTTGCTTTGGGCTGGGGTGAGGGGATAGGGGAAATTGGAGGTGATGGCTAAGGTATGTGAGGTTTCTTTCACAGTTCTAAAATTGATTGTGGTGATGTATACACAGTTCTGTGACTATATGAAAAGTGACTGAATTGTACACTTCAATGGGTGAATTGTATGGTATGTGTATTACATCTCAATAAAGCTGTTTAAAAAAGCACACAATTTGTGTCAGATTATGAAGGATCCTTCATGCTGGTGCTTAGGGTTTGGTGTCAGTGTGGAGAAGTAACAGAGGAGTAGTTCTCAAAGTTTGACCGTGGACCAGCAGCATTGGCCTCATCTGGGAAGTTGTTCGAAATGCAAATTTTCAGGCTTTACTCCACATTTGCTGAATCAGAAGTGGGACCCAGCAATCCATGTTTGAATGAGCCTGCTAGGTGATTCTGATGCACGCTGAAATTTGAGAGCCACTGGATTAGAAAATATGAAAAGACTGAGGGAAAGCATTTAGGATGCTATTTCAGTAATCCAGGTCAGAAATGACAGTGGGGGTTGGTGGTTTGCAGCAAGGTAACAGAGACAGGGATATAGAGATGGACGGGGATTGACTGGGTTGGGGGAGGGGAGTAAAAGTAACTCCCTCACCTCAAACGATCATGCTCTTAAAATTATTTTTATCAGGTGTATCTGGAAACACTTCTAAAAGGCTCCTTATATACTTATCTATCAAAGCAGTGAGTCAGAAGGTAATGGTTAAAGTTGATATGAAAAACTTGGAAGTTCATTTAAATAGATAATCCAAGTACCTTATACAAAGAACTAAAGAAACAGCCATCAATATTTTGGAGGAGAGAAAGAGAATAATGAAAATGAATTAAGTCTCCATCCCTTTTTGGCAAACTCTTGAATGATCTTGAATCTTTTGAATGATAATCTCTTAAACTGACAAAAGTTTTGAAAAGAGACATAAGCTTATTGTGTAAAAATAACCAAACCCAGAAATGATTAGAAGAAATTTCCTCTGATGAGGTGGTCAGGGTGGGGCTTTTAACTATACACTCTTCTGTATTAAAAAAAAGTACTGGGAATTCCCTGGCAGTGTCCAGCGGTTAAGACTCTGTGCTTTTACTGCCGAGGGCCTGGGTTTGATCCCTGGTCGGGGAACTAAGATCCCACAAGCCGGGCGACGTGGCCAATACCAACCAAACAAACAAAATAAAGTGTTTATTTTTTAAAAAAACCAACAACCTTCTAATGAGGCAGATTATACTCTCTATTAATCTTACTAATCTGATCCCTCTTAAAGTATCAGCTACAGTTTATAAGTAGATCTGAAAAACCAAGAGTTTTAAGAGGAAATGCCAGAGAATTAAATATGAGGAAAATTCATCTAACAGTAACACAAATAATCTTGAGTGTTTCCAAAGCCTCAATAATTGATATATTTTCAGTGTGATTTAATACCAGAAAATTCTTGATTTTCTTGTTATTTTTCTTGCCCTGTTGCTCTTGCCCTGTCTCCCAGCTGTGAAACATCTCTCTCTATAGATCTGTTTCATGTGGTCCACCAAAATCAATAACATCTATCAGTTCCTTCAATGCTCTAAATTCTGTGTGTTTTTACACTTCACAGGGTTGACCAGGCATCCCAGGAAGCTTGAGTCACATTCCAATCAGGCTATCAGCCCATCATGCGTTCAAAACCTGTCTCTTCAACACCCAATGGCCTTCTGTTTCCAGACTCAAGGGTCAATTCATGGTGCACACCTGTGCAACCTACCAACCCCAGCTGATCATTTACTCATTCACCCTCCCCTTGGCTTCCAGGACACCACTATCTTGATTTTCAGACTTTGCTGATTGCTTCTTTTCAGCTCTCTTTTTTGGTGCCACCTCTAAATATCGGGTGCCCTGGGGAGCAGTCCTCAGACCTCCTCTCCTCTCTAACTACACTCACCTACTTATTCCTGAAATGATCTTATCCAAGCCTCATGGCTTTAAATGGTATCTGTAGGCTGATAACACTCAACTTTATACAAAATGCTGACTTGTACTTCCAGCTACCTATAAAGTGTCTCTACTTGCGGGATGAATAAATAGTCATTTCAAATTTGACATGTTCCAAAACACTCCCCCTGCCAACTCTTATTCTTTTGCAGGCTTTCCCAACTCAATAAATGGAGACACTCTTCTTCCATTTGCCTAGGCCAAAGCACTTCGATTTATCCTGGTTCTTCTCCTATCCCAGTTGCAATCTATTAGCAATAGTGCAGCTCTCCCTTTGGGTATATTCAGAAGACCACTTCTGAGCATCTCTGTTACCATAACCCTGGGCCAAGCAGCCAGCATTTGAGCCTGGATTATTTGCAATACATGGTCTCCCTCTATCCACCATTGTACCCTTCCCATTAATTCTCCACAAAGCCAGGGTGAGCCTCTTAAAACATGCACTGGATCATCTTACTCCCCTGCTCAAACCCTCCAATGGCTCCCATCTCACCCAGAGAAAAAGGCAAAGTCTTTAAATTTTCCCCTAGGTGTGACCCTTATCTAGCAAATGGTACTATGGTTCTCTTTCTTTTATCAGTGTTTGTTTCACTGTGTTCTGCATGAATCCTTTTCCTGCAGCTAGCTCTCTTGAAAACATAGGCCACTGAACACAGAAAATAGTTAAGTGAGAGTAAGTGGCTGAATCAGAGTATTTCTATCTGCTAAAAACAAACAGAAAATAAAGCAAAAAAGAGAGTAGTGCCGATGATACCCCAGTAATAAATGTTTATATGTATAACAAGTAACAGTGTCAGTCTATGAGGCTAGGTGTTCCAGGGATGTACTTTATTTTTCTATAACTCAATTTATATCTAGAGCAGTTCTGTCCCATAGAACTTTCTGGATGATGAAAATATTCTGTATTGCCACTGTCAAATGCAGTAGCCATCTGCCATCTTAAACAGAACAGATCCAGAGCCCCTATTCTTCCCAGAGGTGGAAAAACGTAATCAACGTTGGGCAAACTCAGTCAAAGCCAGGGTTTCTCGGTCAGTTCAGCAGACCCCCATCCTCTCTTTATCCCGTCAGCTGAATCTAAGTTTTTTTTTTTTTTTTTTGAATCTAAGTTTGACAAGACTCCTGAAGGGTCTCTGAGTCTCAGTCTTCCAACTGTCATTTGCCAAGACGTCTGAGTTCTTATCTGGTCTCTGGTAACTGGTCTCTCAGGTGACTGTAGCTTCTGGTGTGCACGTCAACCCATAAACATTGTTTGTGACCTTGTGGTGTGTGTGCAGGGATGTGTGTAATGGGTGAATATTCATTTTCTCTAATATTTGAGAATACTTAATTCTGTTACAGAAAAAAGAAATGGGATAACACTCGTTAAATGTGTTAAATACAGAGAAGTAAGTTAGTAACTTGTGAGACATGTTAAACATAAAGTAAGTGAGGCTTATGTGTACTGAACACAGACGAAAAGGAAGGCAAGAACAAAGAGACACCTAATTTTCACGAAACACTCAATATACATGGGGCACCAGAAGCACCTAATCTTCATAATATACTAAATACGCAGGAGGTATGAAGCACTCCACATTCATGAGGTCTTAAATTAGCCAGCCATTGGTGACACCCATTCTAGCCCCAAATGTCGTCTGCCAGATAAAATCCACAGCTGCTCATCAGGCTAACTGGTAAGCCACAACTCTGGCCACGCCTACACACCCTGTGCCTCTCCTATAAAGTGTCTGTGCTGGTCCCAGGCATCTTCTGTATCTTAGGCCTCTTTGCTCAAACCTCATCTTTGCTCCTTGTAGCCACACCATGAGCAGGAAAGGCTGATGGGGCAGGGACAGGGGTCCTATGAGCATTGCATAAGCCAGGTTTCAGGTAGTGTGGTCCTTCCATCTTGCTCACACCCTTCCTAAGTATTCTACCTGACCCCATCTCCTTCTCTTTGTTTTGTTGTGTGTTTTAAATTGATCTAATAAATTGTGTGATTTACACATCTTAATGTCATCTCCGAGCCTTTCTGATCCAGCACCTCTGGGATAACTTGCTGGTATATTTAGAGGCTACCATGGCATCAAGGTAATTTCCTTCAGGACTTTCAAATACTCTCCTGTGTGACTTGGAGAGTGAGGAGTGCCTAAGGCTCTCTCTGCCTAGACAGACTGTACTTCGTCTACTGCTGCTGTCCTACTATGCTAGTGTGGGAGATCGCGGCGAGATTTGCTACTTCAGCGCACCTCAGCTAAGGAGTGAGACACAGCCATTGATTGCTCTCAGATCCTCAAATTTATCAGGAGACTCTACCTATCTGACTCCTTCTTTGGAACACCCACCAGTGTCTAAATAGCTTGCTTTCTCCTCCTCTCTGTTTGAAAGGTCTGTGTCTCCTTTGGAAAAGGTTTTTTCCAAATTTGTGAATAACAGGATACATTTTATGCCTCTAGTCCTTAAGGATCCTGGTTTTGATTCTGATAATCCAGATTTTTGAAACTCAAAAATGCTTTATCTCAAACTATTGTCTCTAGTTTCAAAAGTCCTTTTTGAAAGTCAACGTCTCTTTTCTGTCTCTTTGCATTTCTGTTATGGCAACCGTACTCTGAGGGCACATGTGCACACAGGTACACACATACACCTCCACACACACACACACATCCTCTGCTCTCTGAATTGGGGGAAGGATGGGGTAGCTTCGAATGCTGGGGAAAGAAGGAGCATAGGTTAGTATTTCAAAGTACCGTTCTTCCCCATTTGCGAAGGATCACACATAGCCATAGCTGGAGCTTTAGTAAAGGAAGTCCAAGGGATGTCCAAACCCAGGATTGGTAGGATTTCGCAGGCTGCTCCTCTGTGTCACAGCCACTCTTCTGCTTGTCTTTTTGCAACAGCAAGATGCTCGCTGGCAGTTCCACAACAACATTGAGTAGAATTCAGTAGAGTTCAAAGGATGCTATGATATCTTGTTCTGAAAATAGCTATCTTGTCCTCTAACTTTACTTTTAAAGTCTCATAACTTTGGTTCTTCAAGGGAATGGAGATAACGTTTATGGATTACCTTACACATGCTGGGCATTGCTTTCCAAGACTTCCCTTTTTAAAATGTAAATTCCCTCTGGCAAGGAAAACCCCTTAAGCCCTCATTATTTAACCCCTGGAATCAACTTATTAGAACCATTTCCATCTGTCATAGCCAGCTGTGATCAAGGCCATGTGAGACTGGAGTTGGGATAGCCGTCCTGGGGAGGGCATGGGGTAAAGAGCCCTGAGAAGGAAGAGGGGGCAATGAAAGGGGCGATGGGGGTGGATTTCCAAATCAAAGTTTGCCTGCCCCACAAAATTTGCCCCGTGGTAGCTCTGAAGTAATTGATGTGCTAATTAAAATCCCTGTGGATTCATTAAAGTAGTCCTGAGAAGAAAATCTCCGCTTTGCACAAAGGGTAGCTAGTAGTTCAGGTATAAATACGAAAGTAATGAAACTTTGCTTTTAAAAAAATTCTTTCCTTTTGGCTTTTTCTATCAGTCCAAATTATAGAGTTTTAACATCAATTTTAATGCTTAGAAATGCAAAATATTGATCATTAGATGAGAGAAGAAGTATAGGTCATATAAGCAGGCTGGCTTGTGGTTTACAATTTATATGATATAGACAGGTCACAAATGATCAATCAGTATGCACAAATTAAAATGAGCCATTCGTACAATGGGATACTACTCAGCAATAAAAAGGAAGGAATTACTGATATATGTAACCATGTGGATGAATCTCAAAAACTGTTGAACAAAAGAAGCTAGACACAGAAGAACATATACTTTATGATTCCATTTATACAATGTTTTTTAACAGGCAAAACTCATCTAAGGTGAAAGCAATCTGAATGGTGGTTACCTTGGTAGAGGCAAGAGGGGAGGAACGAGGCATGAGGGAGCTTTCTGGGGTGATAGAAATGTCTATCTTGATTTGGGTAGTGGTTACCTGGACACACACATTTACCAAAGTCCTAGAGTTACACAATTCAGATATGTGCATTTTACCATCTATAACATATACCACAATGAAAACAAATTCAAAAAACTTTCCTGGTGTTCTGCGGGGCTATCTTTCCTCAGAATTGGCCGACTGCATGTTGGCTGGCTGGCTGAGGTAATTGACAACGAAGGTAGATCTAGTGTAGAACCCAAAGGGCAAACTGTGCAACATGCAAGTTGCTATACGTTGAAGTGCTACACATTTAGGGTTGCCCATAGGCCATGTTATTAATCACTTTACTATGTAATACTTGCTCTAAAATACAGATGATACAAGTAAATTCTATCGATAACTGTTTTGTATTTTTGATTCATCCAGAATGTTTTTTAATTGTTCAAGCTATAGAAAAATTGCCTCTATAAGAATACAGTAATATTCATACTCAAAAAAAAGAGTGCAGACCAAATTAATCCCTCCTTCATTTAAACAAAGTCTTCAAATGGCTTACTCTTTCTGTCCTACTCCTCATAAATTCCTTTTGTTCTAGAAAAAGAGTAAATTAAAAAAGAGGGGCTTCCCTGGTGGCACAGTGGTTGAGAGTCCACCTGCCGATGCAGGGGACACGGGTTCGTGACCCGGTCCGGGAGGATCCCACATGCCGCGGAGCGGCTGGGCCCGTGAGCCATGACCGCTGAGCCTGCGCGTCCGGAGTCTGTGCTCCACAACGGGAGAGGCCACAGCAGTGAGAGGCCCGCGTACCGCAAAAAAAAAAAAAAAAAAAAAGAGTAGTTCAGCTCTGCCCCCGTAGTGTACTTACAAATACCTATGCATTTCTTTCTAATACACAATAGTAAATCAAAGTGTTATGGAGACTTTATTAGGCTTCCCTCCCTCCCTCACCTCTTTTATGCACACAGTGCTCTGTGGTATAAGAGGAGCTTGCCTCCTGGAATAAATGACGTCTCCTGGAAAACTGGCTGAAGCAGTATTTTTAAGGCTGCAGTAATTCTCAAAGACCTGTAAGATACTTTTTCATCCTAATATTCTGTTCTTACTGAGAATAAGAATCATGATTATTTTCATTATTCATTCTCTCCTATTGTTTATTCCTTTCCTGAAGTCATAATTTTCTCCTTGAGACATCCCAGTTGGTTGCTACAGAAATGATTATTTTGCTACAAACACAGAATTATGACATACAGTAAAGAATAAGCAGCAGAAGCAAAAGAACTTTTGGAAAAACTTAGTCCTGTTAAAGCCAAAAATAGCTGAAAACTGTTAAAACCGTGAGAGAAGTTGCCCAGTTTTTCATGAGGCAATAATTTACGTTGATATTTTCTCAAATGATTATCAGATCCATGGATGAAGAATTTATGGTTTGAATACATTTATGGGCACTAACACTTGCATTAGTAAAAGTCTATCCAAAGTTTTGAACTTAAATGTTCAAAGCAATCAATGACTTGATACTAGCAATAATCATTTAATTTTTTCCTACCTGTCATACCCCCAAAATATACTTATAACTCTACTTCAAACTCAGCCATTTAAGTTCCTGTGCAGTCATAATGACTACTAATATGTATATATATGTATATATAATATATATGTATGTATATAATGTGTATATATACACATACATGTATATATGTATATAATGTGTATATACATATATGTATATATACAATTTAGTTATATGTTTTCTTTTGTTTTTATTATACATATTATTTCCCCCATTTTTACCTCATCTTAATATTTAGAATTTTTAAATTACATTTGAGAAACTACTTATCCTGGTTCCCTATAGTTGAATATTTATCTGGTATCAAATTTTTTTGCCGTTAGGAACGAACCTGCTATAAATATCTTGATAATAGGTCTTGAAAGAAATTCTCAGAATTAACTCAGAGAAGTTGGGTTTTAGGGTAAAAAGAATGAGAATTTTAACATCCCATACTGCCCTACATACACATCCACGTAGAACATTTGTTAAATGGTGGCCCTCATCATCCACACTTACTTTATGGCAGGTAATGTGTATGGGTTTTACAAGTCAGGGAAACCAGAACAAGAGGAAGTTCCAAAGAATTTGGGAGAAGAAGGCAAACCCTGCATACACTGAGGTCCAAGGAAGCTAAGCAACTTGACTCAGGCCTCACTTGTGAAAAGGGCATGTTTGGAAGCTGGTCTTCCTTTCCCCACTTAATTCTTTCCCCTGCACTGAGCGGTGCTTCTTAGGGAGCTCCCAGAGTCTTGGGAAGGCCCTGAGGAACTCAGTGTGTTCCTGACTCTGTTTAGTTTGTTGATTTTTGTGTCCTTTCTCTTCCAAAATGATTTCAGGCAGATTATACAGAGAGACATAAAATACAGTAGAATAATGCCAAAATAAAAAGATAATCAGGTCAAAGAGAAACTATGAGCAAGCAAAGTATTATATATTCCCAAAATACATACTTTAAGATCATATGGAGTTGGAAAAGATGTGACATGAATTTCACTCTGAGGAAAGAGGGAAATAAAAAACAGCACCTGATAAACCAGCTGCCCAAGAGAAGAATAGCACCCTGTCACTGAACTCGTGTCTTAGCATCTCGAACTCCAAGACATTGCTAAGTCATACTTTCATTTCAGCTATGTAGATTTTAAGCTTCCCAGCTGTGACCTGTGCTGCCACTGAAATAGGCCAAATTTATAAAGCCTGGACCCCCCAGTGCCTCGAACTTGATGACTGAATTTTGACGACTGCCATCAGGTGGGTAGTGATACAGGCTTGAGGGGGAGAATTTAGGCATAAGTACCTGAGTCTAAAACTGTTCTGTCCCATTTGAATTTGATTTTAAATACTTCTTTTCTGATTATAGAAGTAATATATAATATAGTCTTATTGCAGAAAATGGAAAAACTACAAAGAAGAAAATAAATGTCACTATAAATCTGCATATAGATTTTTTAAACCTTTAGGTGTATTTCTTTCCATAGGTATGGTTTTATATGTATGTATATAAATATATACACATTTTTGTGTGTGCATGCATGTACGTGTGTATGTACATATATGTACATATAATACACACACATCTAGACACTCCAGACAGAGCAAATGGGAAAGAGGCATCCTGAAAAGATTCTCTGAAGTCCTGCACTGTAACTGTTGGGGGTTCAAAACAATCTCTGACCTTATCGTAGGGGGAAAGGAAATTAGGTTAAGGACTCCAAATCCCTTCACATGGTAGTCCCTCCATTTTTCTAAGACTCATATCCCTCAGTAAAATGTGGCAGTTCTTGATATGGGTCCCACATATTTATTGTTGGGGTTAATACATATATGTGTGTTTTTTTTACACTGCAAACAAAAATATTTGTTCTATTTTATATCCCCCTTACCACTTATAATATCTATAGACATTTGTGTCTGGATGCCTGACTAAATTCTCTTTTAACTACAAGAATTTTTTCCTGCAGAAGTTTTCTCAGAATGAAGTATTTCCTGAAAATAATGATAATGTTATCGCCTCCTTGTCAACTGGCAAGTTTTGAAAACTCATTATATTTAGTGATTATCTTTCTAAATATGAATGGTATGCCAACATTCTTTTTCTCATCATTAAACTTTGTGAATCATAACTTTCATGTCTATAATTACTATTTCCATTATCCCTTAATGAATACCTATATGTGACCCTTGAAGGGATTAAAGAAAAAATAAGCTAACAAGAAAAATAAATAAAAATTATCTATTCCATTAATTCTTGCTTTCCTGGGCATATCCTTCTTTCCTTCCCCATCCTATGTATCAGTCTCATGTCTGCATTATAGGAGAACAAGACCAGCAGGCACTGAGAAAAACAAATGTGAGCCCTGGAGGTAGCTAGATCTTCCTAAACTGTATCATGTGCTCCAATTTACAGGGACCCTAGTATGACATACAGAATTTACCCACAATTTTATTTGTTTTTAAATTTTTATTGGAGTATAGTTGCTTTACAATACGGTGTTTACACTGTAAAGTGAATCAGCTATATATATAGATATATCCCCTCTTTTTTGTATTTCCTTCCCATTTAGATCACCACAGAGCACTGAGTAGAGTTCCCTGTGCTATACAGTAGGTTCTCATTAGTTACCTATTTTATACATAGTATCAATAGTGTATATAGATGGGCAGAGTCAAGATGGCGTAACAAGAGGACGTGGAATTCGCGTCTCCACAGAATTAGGGCACCTACTAGGCACCAGTGGGGGACCACGGACACCTAAGGGGACGGGAGGAACCCCCAGCGACTGGGTAGGACATGGGGTGTGGGGGGAGTGAAGGGGGAGGAGAAGTGGAGGTGGGACAGGACTGGCACCCCTGAAGGGCGGCTGAGGGAGGGGAAGGGATCCCACGCCCCAAGGGGGAAATTGGGGAACCACTGGGAGGGCAGAGGATCAAAAGGGAGTATGGCCAGGTTTCCCCTGCCCACTTGGGCGCCCAGGAAACTGCTGAGATCCTGGGGCCTGATCCTCTGCCCACCGAGGCCCCCTCCAGCCACGTGGGTCCTGAGGGAATGGAAGGGCGGGAAGGGGGAGCAAAAGTAAAGGCCGGACCTCTAGGACCGGCACCCCAAGGGGTGGCTGGGGCTAGTGGAGGAGTTCCTACACCCAGCAGGACCCACCCACAGTTAGGGGTCCAGCGGGGACAGGGGAAACCCTGGGGGAGATAGGGGGAGGGGCACGAAGGAACAGAAGGGAATGCAGCCAGTGCCTTCCCTGACCACTTAGGCACCAGGGAGCCTGTTGGGCTCCCCGGCCTAATCCTCTGCCCTCAAAGCCTCCTTCCTGCAGTGCAGAGCCCAAGCCCCGCCCCTACAACCCCACCAGGGCCTGACCTCTACACTCGGAGACCCCTCCAAGGTGCTGGGCCTAAACCCCGCCCACACACCCTCACTCAGGGCCCTACCTCCAAACTCCAGAACCCCACACTCCAGAGGCCCTCCTTTCTGCGTTCCTCTCTGCTTCCATGCAGGTCCTAAGCAGAGGCCCCGCCTAAGCCCTGTTCCCAGGGCCTTTTCTGGCTATGTGGGTCCTGAGCCTAGGCCCCACCCCACGCTCACACGTCACCCCCCCACCCACCTAGGTCCCGCCCCACCCTAAACCCCGCCTGTGCCTAAGTTCCACCCCTGACTAAACTCTGCGTCCATAGCCAAGGCTTTTTTTTTTCTTTTTTCCTCTTTTAGATTAGGGTTGTGTTTTACCTTGTTGATTCATTGTTGTTGATTCTTTTATATTTTTATTTTTCCTAATAAATCTTTTATTTTTCTAATTTTATTTTATTCTTTATACTTTGTTATTGTTCTCTCCTTTTGGCTTGTTCCCCCTCCCCCCTTTTATTTTTTTTTTTCTGTTGTGTTTTTATTTTATCTTGTTGCAGTTGTTTCAATTACAGTTTCATTTTTCCTAATATATGTTTTATCTTGCTAATTTTATTTTGTCTTTTATTCTTTGATATTGCACTGCTCCATTTTTTCTTTCTTTCTTCTTTTCTTTTTTTAACCAGGCCACAAAGCTTGTGAGATCTTGGTTCCTAGGCCGGAGGTTGGGCCCAAGCTCCTGTGGTGAGAACTCTTGAGTCCAAACCGCTGGACTAACAGAGACCCTCAGGGAATATTAATTGGAGTGAGGACTTCTGAAGGTCCTCAACTAAGCAACAAGACCTGGCTCTATCCAACTGCCTGCAAAGTCCAGTGCTGGACGTCTCAGACTAAACAACCAGTAAGACAGGAATACAGCACCACCCACCAAAAAAAAAAAAAAAAAATGAAACAACAAAAAAATATGTTACAGACAAAGGAGCAAGGTTAAAAACCCACAAGACCAAATAAATGAAAACGACATAGGCAACCTACCTGAAAAAGAATTCAGAGTAATGATAGTAAAGATGACCCAAAATCTCAGAAACAAGACTGGAGAAAATACAAGAAACATTTAACAAGGATCTAGAAGAACTAAAGAACAAACAAATGGTGATGAACAACACAATTACTGAAATTAGAAATACTCTAGAAGGAATCAATAGCAGAATAACTGAGGCAGAAGAACGGATAAGCGAGCTAGAAGATAAAATGGTGGAAATAACAGCCTGGGAGCAGCATAAAGAAAAAAGAATGAAAAGAATTGAGGACAGTCTCAGAGACCTCTGGGACAACATTAAATGGACCAACATTCGAATTATAGGGGTCACAGAAGAAGAAGAGAAAAAGAAAGGGTCTGAGAAAATATTTGAAGAGATTATAGTTGAAATTTTCCCCAACATGAGAAAGGAAATAGTCAAGTCCAGGAAGCACAGAGAATACAATACAGGATAAATCCAAAGAGAAACACGCTGAGACACATGTTAATCAAACTATCAAAAATTAAATACAAAGAAAAAATATTAAAAGCAGCAAGGGAAAAGGAACAAATAACATACAAGAGAATCCCCATAAGGTTAACAGCTGATTTTTCAGCAGAAACTCTGGAAGCCAGAAGGGAGTGGCCAGACATACTGAAAGTGATGAAAGGGAAAAAACTACAACCAAGATTACTCTACCCAGCAAGGATCTCATTCAGGTTCAATGCAGAAATTAAAACATTTACAGATAAGCAAAAGTTAATAGAATTCTGCACCAGCAAACCAGCTTTACAACAAATGCTAAAGGAACTTCTCTAGGCATGAAACACAAGAGAAGGAAAAGACCTACAAAAAAAACCCTAAAACAATTAAGAAAATGGTAATAGGAGCATACATATTGATAATTACCTTAAATGTAAATGGATTAAATGCTCCAACCAAAAGACCTAGACTGGCTGAATGGGTACAGAAACAAGACCTGTCCATATGCTGTCTACAAGAGATCCACTTCAGACCCAGGGACACATACAGACTGAATGTGGGGGGATGGAAAAGGATATTCCATGCAAATGGAAATCAAAAGAAAGCTGGAGGAGCAATTCTCGTATCAGACAAAACAGACTTTAAAATAAAGACTATTACAAGAGACAAAAGAAGGACACTACATAATAATCAAAGGATCAATCCAAGAAGAAGATATAACAATTGTAAATATTTATGCACCCAACATAGGTGCACCTCAATACATAAGGCAAATGCTAGCAGCCATTAAAGGGGAAATCGACAGTAACACAATCATAGTAGGGGACTCTAACACCCCACCTTCACCAATGGACAGATCATCCAAAATGAAAATAAATAAGGAAACACAAGCTTTAAATGACACATTAAACAAGATGGACTTAATTGATATTTATAGGACATTCCATCCAAAAACAACAGAATACGCTTTCTTCTCAAGTGCTCATGGAACATTCTCCAGGATAGACCACATCTTGGGTCACAAATCAAGTCTTGGTAAATTTAAGACAATTGAAATCATATCAAGTATCTTTTCCAACTACAATGCTATGAGAATAGATATCAATTACAGGAAAAATACAAACACATGGAGGCTAAACAATATGCTACTAAATAACCAAGAGATCACTGAAGAAATCAAAGAGGAAATCAAAAAATACCTACAGACAAATGACAATGAAAACATGATGACCCAAAACCTATGGGATGCAGCAAAAGCAGTTCTAAGAGGTAAGTTTATACCAATGCAATCCTACCCCAAGAAACAAGAAAAATCTCAAATAAACAACCTAACCTTACACCTAAAGCAATTAGAGAAAGAAGAACAAAAAAACTCCCAAAGTTAGCAGAAGAAAAGAAATCATAAAGATCAGATCAGAAATAAATGAAACAGAAATGAAGGAAACGATAGCAAAGATCAATAAAACTAAAAGCTGGTTCTTTGAGAAGATAAACAAAATTGATAAACCAGGGCTTCCCTGGTGGCGCAGTGGTTGAGAGTCCGCCTGCCGATGCAGGGGACGCGGGTTCGTGCTCCGGTCCGGGAAGATCCCACATGCCGCGGAGCGGCTGGGCCCGTGAGTCATGGTCACTGAGCCTGTGCGTCCGGAGTCTGTGTTCCGCAACGGGAGAGGCCACAACAGTGAGAGGTCCGTGTACAGAAAAAAAAAAAATTAATAAACCATTAGCCAGACTCATCAAGAAAAAAAAAAAGAAGACTCAAATCAACAGAATTAGAAATGAAAAAGGAGAAGTAACAACTGACACTGCAGAAATACAAAGGATCATGAGAGATTACTACAAGCAACTATATGCCAATAAAATGGACAACCTGGAAGAAATGAACAAATTCTTAGAAAAGCACAACCTTCGGAGACTGAACCAGGAAGAAATGGAAAATATAAACAGACCAGTCACAAGCACTGAAATTGAAACTGTGATTAAAAATCTTCCAACAAACAAAAGCCCAGGAACAGATGGCTTCACAGGCGAATTCTATCAAACATTTAGAGATGAGCTAACACCTATCCTTCTCAAACTCTTCCAAAATATAGCAGAGGGAGGAACACTCCCAAACTCATTCTGTGAGGCCACCATCACCCTGATACCAAAACCAGACAAAGATGTCACACATAGAAAAACTACAAGCCAGTATCACTGATGAATACAGATGCAAAAATCCTCAACAAAAGACTAGCAAACAGAATCCAACAGCACATTGAAAGGAACATACACCATGATCAAGTGGGGTTGATCCCAAGAATGCAAGGATTCTTCAATATATAGAAATCAGTCAATGTGATATACCATATTAACAAATTGAAGGATAAAAATCATATGATCATCTCAATAGATGCAGAAAAAGCTTGTGACAAAATTTAACACCCATTTATGATAAAAACTCTCCAGAAAGTAGGCATAGAGGGAACCTACGTCAACATAATAAAGGCCATATATGACAAACTCACAGCCAACACCATTCTCAATGGTGTAAAACTGAAACCATTTCCACTAAGATCAGGAACAAGACAAGGTTGCCCAGTCTCACCACTGTTATTCAACATAGTTTTGGAAGTCCTAGACATGGCAATCAGAGAAGAAAAAGAAATAAAAGGAATAAAAATTGGAAAAGAAGAAGTAAAACTGTCACTGTTTGCAGATGACATGATACTGTACATAGAGAATCCTAAAGATGTCACCAAAAAACTACTAAAGCTAATCAATGAATTTGGTAAAGTTGCAGGATACAATATTTATGCACAGAAATCTCTTGCATTCCTATACACTAATGATGAAAAATCTGAAAGAGAAATTAAGGAAACACTCCCATTTCCATTGCAACAAAAGAATAAAATACCTAGGAATAAACTTACCTAAGGAGACAAAAGACCTGTATGCAGAAAACTATAAGACACTGATGAAAGAAATTAAAGATGATACAAATAGATGGAGAGAAATACCATGTTCTTGGATTGGAAGAATCAAAATTGTGAAAATGACTATACTACCCAAAGCAATCTACAGATTCAATGCAATCCCTATCAAATTACCAGTGGCGGGTTTTACAGAACTGGAACAAAAATCTTAAAATTTGTATGGAGACACAAAAGACCCTGAATAGCCAACGCAGTCTTGAGGGAAAAAATGGAGCTGGAGGAATCAGACTTCCTGACTTCAGACTATACTACAAGCTACAGTAATCAAGACAATATGGTACTGGTGCAAAAACAGAAATATAGATCAATGGAAAAGGATAGAAAGCTCAGAGATAAACCCACGCACATATGGTCAACTTATCTTTGATAAAGGAGGCAAGAATATACAATGGAGAAAAGACAGCCTCTTCAATAAGTGGTGCTGGGAAAACTGGACAGCTACATGTAAAAGAATGAAATTAGAACACTTCCTAACACCATACACAAAAAGAA